>NC_051252.2:5481084-5789883 GCF_015237465.2 Chelonia mydas | reverse complement strand
GTTTACATGCAAGTTCTGTAGTTAATACCAGTTATAGTTCACTCAGTTAATCTACTGTAAGAGCCTAAAATCACCACCTAGACATGATTCTACATCTTTGAATTTCCTTTTGAATGGTGAAACAAGTTGAGTTCACATCCCATATTATTCCATCAGTAAACCAGTCTAATTCTTTTCCCATTCACACAGGAATGGAGACTGGAATAAACTATTGTAGCATCCCATCTGCACTTATGTAATGGAATACCACATCTCATGGCTTAATACATGTTCTTGGAGACAGAATGGGAGTGAGATCCCAAAAACAAACAGAATTCAGCTTTTCATTGGTATCAAGGGTCTTTAAAGTCTAGCTGTTCACATCTCGGGAACACTTAAATTTTACCAGCTGATGGAACTGCATCATGAAAGATAGACCAATGTTCTGCATTTATGCCACAACCTGGGCCAGTGGAAAATGCCAGATCTTGCAGTTAAGATCTTTACTCAACTCATGCTTTGTTGCAGCAAGTTTTCTCTGGTCAAGCAATAAAGACAACTCTACCCCTCAATTTAAGAGATTTTCCTAATGTAAACAAAAAAACCCACAACTGGGAGAGCTTGAGATGAACAACAATGCTGAATGACCATGACTTTGCAGTCAGTATCGACCTGGTCCTGGTCTGTTTTGTATCATTGAACTTCACTGTTCAGATGTACTTGAGCACAAGATTTTCTAATGCAGATAGCCAAAAGACAGGGGTCTCAGCTACAGCCATCTTTTCCTTACCTCCAAGCATTTGGGCAGCTCCATCAGTGGTAAAAGCTATAGCACGGAGAGGGCAACAGGTAACCCCAAAACAGCCTGCTTATGTACTCATTTAGTGCCTGACATTTGCATACACTAAAAGGATACACAGGCAGTCACTTAATGACAGCTCTCAGTTTAAAAAATAAAGGAATTGTAATATTGCATCAGACAAGTGTGACATCTGTAGCGTATACTGCCAGACAGTGATCAGTATGGATACGTCAGCCCAGGATGTATAATTATGGAATAGCCAATCTCTAGGGAAAACTAACAATTGGGCTTATGCCTGAACCTGACAGTTTATATCCCAAGATAATGCACTTCTTACAGGAGACAGAGAAACAGAAGATGAGTTTTAAAAAAAAAACCCAAAAACCTGTGTGCCAACCAGCAAAAGACTTGTTTAATTTTACAAGGTCTTAGATTGAGCCTATATTCAAGTTTGAGTTTCCTAAGCTGATCTTTTGCTAAAGAGTTCTTATTTAAACAATGCAAAAAAGAGACCAAGTCACAGCAGTTTGCCTTAAGATCCAAGTGGTAAGCTATCACCAGTGAGTTGCAATATTTTATAGAAAGTATTATTTTTACAATACCCTGGTCATAAATGAAGACATTTCAATGCTTTGCTGTTCCAGCTGCCAAATCAATCCAACACAAGCTTCTAAAATAAAAGTAATCAAAGCATTTGAATACTCAATTGAAACATTTACCTGTCCATGCCACGCATAGTGCAAAATGATGGCAGAGTTGGGGTGGTTGCCAAGGAAAATTGGCATAAGTGTAGAGATGAGTTCATGGCGCAAGGTATGCCAGGAAGTGTTGATCTGTAATAAGGCCAATACCAACATATCTGGGCAGTGCTTGATAGGGAAACTGAAGAGCTGCTTAACTTGCTCATACTGCCCCACTTCTGCCAACCGCAACAGAGACTCAATCAAATCCAGGCTCTTCCTAACAAAAACAAAGTTACATACTAGATGACTAACAGGATTCTGGTCTGCAGGCAATGCTAAGCATTATTAAAATGCCAATTTCAAATAAGGGAACTTCAAAAACTGTAACAGTTGTATGTTGAACACAATTGAGCCTGCAATGAGAATATTCCTATCTAATTTTCATTAAGTATTTAAAAACTCAGTGTTTAATAAACGGCTCAAAAGGTCAGAGTCAACTACTCTTGTGGTGAAGAGGATTTAAAAAACCCCACCTCCAACTGAGATATTTCAGGTTGAATATACAACTGAAAACTGTGGCTATATGTATATGCTTTAAATACTCATATTTTATTTCAGGTACATGAAGCAAGCTCCTCCAATGTCATGGAAAGAAAAAAAAAAAAAAAAGACAACCGGAAACGATATCTCCTCCATTCCCTGTAGTCAGCTCACAGCATTTGTGCTTAGTGTTTCCCAGATATTTCTACTTCTTTAGAACACACCCAACTGCATCAGAGAACCCTGTTCTTGAATAGAATACCTATATATTTTTTAGAAGTGAAAAAGCACTCCCAAAACACATCAGCTGTCTGGAAGAGTTCCTACTAAAGACACCAGTGGAAGGATCAACTGGCAGCATGCTTTTCAAGTGTTACTATGGCATATACGGGAAGTGCTCTGATAATGCAAGAACCAAGCACTAATTATACACAAGATACTTAATGGCTCATCTGCTGGAATACGCGTGCAGCTAAAAACTCAAGTCATTTGAAAAAGCCACAGTTAACTGTCAAATTAGTCTTATCCTCCACTTATGAGACTATAAATCCAACTATGTGACCAGGTTTACCATGTGGCAATTTCTCGATTGTCATCCTCTGGTGGTGCTTTCAGGATGTCTGTGGCAACAGTATGACAGGGGTAGTCAGCAAAACAGAAGATCTCCGGGTTTATAAGGGAATGCTGGATGAAGGAGAGCTAGAACAAGTGTTCAGAAAAAGCAGTTTAGAGCTTCAGCAAAATTACATACCCTCTTTCTTCCTCAGCCACCATGACAGAGATTTTCAGAAGGGACCCAAAAGTTACTGTGTGTGTTTTGCACCTAGACTTCTCAGGACACATCTACACACCTATGTCAGGGGACTTGGTTAAAAACTGTTCAGTTTGTACTGTATCCAGGACTTTAATCTTATTGTGTAACCCGGTTAAAGCCTTGGCACTATGCAGTTATTGAACATAGTTCCAGTTCCATCTACACTACAAATTGGAATAGTGTTAGTAACGGTTTTCCCTAACAAGGATGTGTCGTGCTCTTCAACTCAATGTGCTTTAATATGCCTTAAGCCTTCAGATAAACTAGTTATACACAGTTGACTAGATCATACTTCAGATATGTGCTCTTGGTCTGTAGTCCCTCCCAGACAGAATTGCAAATTCATTCTTAGTTCTTGGACTAGTCTATTTAAGTTGCTATTTCACTCCTGAATGATGTTCCTTACTACACAAAGATAATAACCCAGTACAATTGTAACTGTTAAGCATGTAAACTGCCCAATGGCATTAATTTGGCAACAGCTCCAGAACAAGCCTACCTGGCCCTCAGCATGTTTCCAAGGTCTGTATATGAGATCAACTGGGAAGACTTCCATGCCTAGCCCTCTTTGGATACCGTACACCACAATCTGCAGACCCTTGCTGTCACGAAGTTGAAACCCAGGGTGGTCCAGTTCATAGGTTACTTCCTTGAAGTTCAAACTAGGATTCTGCAACCAGTAAAACAGGTTACCCAGCATCAAGATAACATCCATAAACATTCCTCAATACTTTCTGCAAGTGCACCAGGCAATCAGTGATTACTGCATTCCAATGGAAAAATTTCAGCACAAATAGATAGTTTGGCAAAGTTATAATTTAACTGAAAACAGGCTCTTACAACAGTGTTAGACAAACTTAACTAGTGGCATCACAACCAGAAAAGACTGCAGCATCTGAATTCTGGCTAGGTGTTACTCTTCCATGCAAGGTGCATACTCCTTGAGGCAAAAGTGCTTAAAGGTTTTCTGTCTAGTCACTAAAAAAAAAGATTGTCTAAATAGTCACTCTAAATAGTGAGTCTAAATAGTCACTGTTTAAAAAAGTCACTCAAGTTAGCCATTCTTGCATCTTTAGTTTCCCCGTGGTATTATTTTGAGACTTTTTATTCAAGTGAAGCAATTAAGGCAGTTCAGTTCAGAAATGCTGGTACTCTACGCCTAAGAAGAGTATACCAGAATTGACTACTGGTTGCTCTGAATACTAATTACAAGCAGTCTATATTGATATATTACAAGCAAGAAGTCACAAACTCACCAGCTCTTTAAGAACATCAATCAAGACCTCCACATTCCAGGTATGGGCTTGCGTTCCATCACTTTTATCTTTCCCATCACTCCAGATCCCACTGCCAGGAGCCGAAATAGACTGCAAATTAAAGGCATCTGATCAGATACTAGTTAAACTTAAAAAAAGAAGCACCAGAACACAGAGCTTCACAACATCCTGCATTATAAGCAAAATCAAGCTGTTAAGTAAGCAGGAAGAAAGCCTTTCACCTAAGAATCAAAGCATTTTACAGACATGCCTCACTGTGATGCAATACCCCTCTGCAAAATAGGAATGAAACGTGAAGTGAAGCATACAAGTTAAATGACTTGCTTAAGGTAACAGTAGTGGCAGAGCCAGAAATGGAATACTGGAGCACCAACTCCCAGTGTCCCCTGCTTTAGCAACAAGTTCACTCCTCTCACTAAAACGTAAATGTACACTGTTTACTACCACTCTTCAGTAAGACTACTCACTTGTAATGGAATACCCTCTGTCAACCCCGAATGAGTTCGGGCCATCATTCCCAAAACCCTGGCAACCTGGGCAGCTGTGACCTCCCGAACGCCAAACTGCATGATTATGTTGCGACATTCTTCAACACTAAAAATATAACCAGAAGAAATAGACACTGAGCTCAGTACCAAAGCAGGTTTCACCATGACAGCCAGCATAACATGAGAGAGACTAGAGTGTGATATTCTGGTTAAAGATAACAAAAAACATTGAGACAGTTAGCTATTTCAACCTGATTGTGTATATAATAAGGACTATGAGACTGCTTGGCTTTGCAATGTTTTCAGTTAGAAGAGTTCTTGCTTTCCAATTCGCACTATTTATGTTAGGTCAAGATGACTATATATAAACTTTCATAGAAAGCCAGTGTTTGCAATAAAGATATTTTGGGAAACTGCCATATATTCAACTCAAAACCATATATCTCCACTAAGTAATAACCATGTGACCTGTATCTGACCACTGCATATAGTTCATACAAATTAAACTGTAGGATTTTGCCACTCTCTCAGCTCTCCATTAGACAGGAAAGGGGTCAAAAAGACTACGGGTAGATTACTCATGAACACCAACTTAGGTTCTGACATAGTTGGAGTACTCAAAGGTTACAAAAGCTTAAGTGCCACCCATCTGCAACAGGTATTTGAGACCATGACTACATGCTTTGTGGGAAATGAGCATGTATAAATTCACTCTACAGTTGTCAAATTTTCCTCAATTAGACCAAGGGTCATCTTAATATAACTACACAATGAAATTTCAACTCATGAAATATTTTAGCAGTTGACCTAACTGCAAGAGTCAAATACAAAAAGGTAAATTAAATTTCCTACAGCTCAGGTCTTTATATCCTTCAAAGTTCATTTTACTCTGTGTGAAAATTTACCCAGTCTATAGGAGAATTGGTAAAAAAAATTTGTGATGGATTAAAGGAAACTCAAATACCTTTGATTTTTGTCTGAACTGGGAAAATAATAATTTACATAAACTGCATAAATTATGAGTAAGAGTAAGGTTTTTTTAAACCAAAGTTATTTTCACTTTTGGACACTGAAACCAGAGATGGCAAACACTGCAGGAAGGCGTTTAAGGCTATTCAGAAGAAAGTTTTTGAAAGTGTGGAACTGTGTTTCCTCTAATTTTTCCCCACACATGTGCAGAATGAATTTTGTTATATGCACCACTATGGAGGTGGTGTGACAAATCACGTTCACATTGGTGCACACAACAAAATTTATGTGGTGGGGGTGGGGCCAAGGAGTTCAGAGTGTGGGAGGGGGCCGCAGAGTTGGGGCAGAGGGTTGGTGTGTCAGGGTGTGAGGGCTCTGGCTGGGGCTGCAGGCTCTGGGGTAGAGCCAGGGATGAAGGGCTCAGGACTGGGGAGGAGGGGTTTGGGGTGCAGGAGGATGCTCTGGGGCTATGGGCAGGGAGAGAGGACTCCCCCAGCTCTCCCCCTGCAGAAGGTAGTTTACATTTACAATCAGAAAAAAAACAAAACACTGGAAGTGAACATACCATAAACCAAGAACAAGCCATCTCATGTTACTACTTGGTGGATACAGGTTAGTGTAGTTTACTTTAAGTCTCCCTCTTTTCCTTTATCCCAAGAAAAAAAAGGGACTGTTCCCAGGCAAGGAGGCTTGATACGTGTGCGTGCTCTCTCTCCACACAGTTGTCCTACAAACCTTGTACAAAAGCCGTAGCCTACTTCTTGCATGAAGTCTGCCAGAGAGCTCTCCATCATTGTTTTGGCTATCCCTCCAGAATCAGGCAGGATCCTATCCATTAGGATGTCCCGTTTTTCAGGGTATAGAAGTGGTGCAAGCACCACAGGGCAACGCTCCTGGGGAAAATCTAAAAATGAGAGAAGAGCATGTATTAAGGAGCATTATAATGGCCTAACAAACAGGAAATTCTACAATACTACTTCCAGTCACAGATGACCATTGGGATTCTTTGTTTCTAAGTGCTTATGTTCAAATGACAATAGTATTTTTCAAGACAATTACACATTGCCCCTGGAAAATGAAGGCTTTAAGCCTCCCTCAGGAAAGCTTCCAATTCCTGAGGAATTGAAGCTTTTAAGTTTCTAGCCACTACAGTCGTAAAGAAAATCTACCAAATGTAAGCTGAGAAAAATCACTGCATCTAGCCTGCCAACATAGCTCTAGGTCCTCTATTGCTGTTTACAGCTTCCTCAAGCTGCAGGACCAGCATGAAATTGACAAGACTTCTACAGTTTCACTGCAGCTGCTTGGGAAAGCTACTAACTGCAGCAGAAACAGGTGCTAGAATTATTCCTGTGGGGGGACAACCACCCAAAAAGCACAGGTTGGAGAAGAATACAGTAGGACAGAGCAGCTGTCCCCTTCCACCAGAAAGTATTGGGAATAGGTTACTGGCGTGGGGTGCTCCTCTCCATTCCAGGAGACAGAGGTTTCAAAATACAGATGCACCATGGGACAAGAGAAGGACTTATGTTTTGGGCTATTATGCCAGCAACCCACCCACAATAGGACAGATTAGCCCCTAGGTTGTTTCCACTGGGCTAGCCTTCCCTCAAAACAAGTTAGTTAGTGCGACTGCTTGTGTGGCAAGTTATTGGCTTGATCAAGGGAAACTAATGGTGGTTAGCACAAATTCTCTAGAGCAAAAAAAGCAGCTGTCTTGCTCTATCTGTTTATACACACTGTATATCTACTTCTTTTTAGAACTAAGGAGGAGTGACGAAGGGCAGGAAGAAGAGAAGATTAAAAGAGTTTAAATCAGGAACAGAGGGCCCCTTTATTAAAGATATTTTGCCAGAAGCCACTTCACCCACTGAAAACCAGGGAAAATGTTATTTCATATATTTAAACTGCCATAGCATCACACAGACAGAGGTGGTCTCCGCAACACGCATGGCATCAATAAAGTTCATATGCAAAGTTATGTTCCCTGAAAGTTCCCCTAAACGCGTTCCTGGAACTTATGTATTCTAGGACTTGCAGCAGCAGACACCGATTTAATGTAAATATTATGAAGCCTTAACTATATCCCATCAATCCAGTTTCTCTTCATTTAGCATTCTGAAAAATTCCGTTTTAGAAAGATCAGAAGGAAAATATACAACAAATGAACTTTTGCCACAGGACAGAAGTTCTGAACTATCTAAAGCCCGTTCATTTGGATATCCCTAAAGAAAGGCTGCATTCCCCTCAAATTCTGCAGATTTTTTTTAGTATACTGTAATACTATGTTACCACATACCAATGGAAAGAAGATTCCAACTATTTCAAACCAGCATGATTAAGCAGTACACTGCAACAGAGTACTTGTTCTCAGTGAATTTAGCCTCATGAAAAATAACTTGGTCGAAACCTTATGCACTAAGTATCCTACACCATCACACTTCTGCCACTGGAATGACAGGCTGCTGGTGCATTATGACAGGCATTCAAACAGGCTTCCTGAATGGGGATGTTCTACTTACCTCTACGTAATGTTTTGAGGAAAGCGTCAATCTGTTCCTGTCCAACCCCAAAGGCTCCCTTCTGCCCAAAAAGGAGATGGGACAGGAGGAGGTGCAGGACCTCTATTGCAATATCTTGGAAGCCACCTTCTTGATTTCCACTGACGTCTGCGTCAATGTAAGAACGCAGAAGATCTGGAAGTTTCTGTTTAATAAACTGGGCAGCTTTAAGAAAAAGAGAGGCTACAGTTAAAGCCTGAAAGTTACTTTAAAAATGTAGCATAGTCAAAGACTTAATTTGGTTCTGTTGGTCATGCATTGCTCTGGGCAAATTTAACACTCCACACCACCTCGTAGTTGTCTACCATTGATAGACAATATCCTTTTCATGCTCCATACCCCTCAGTCCCACCTTTAGTAGGCAAGACAGACTTCGCAGTAGGTCTGGAACAGACATGGTTATAGTGAATCAGAACCGGGGAAAGGAGGGAGGAACAACTCCTGTTCCAGTGCCTATTGATTTCAACTGAAGCAGCAAACTCAGGTAACCCAGACCCTAAACCATTGTCAGGATTGTTCTTAAATTTGGTGAGTCTTTGCTGTAGTATTCTGCAAACGCCACACTTACCAAAACCTCGTAGATCTGAGCTGAAGGAGTTCAGTAAAGCAAGACCAAAAATCACCTGTGAACAAATTAGAGGAAAGTAAAAGCCCATCACGCATTTAATTTCAATCAAGCTTTGTATTGTAAAAACTTAACCAGCTAGTTTGGGAAACAAATGTTTACCTACCTCTTGAACTTTGCTTAATTTGATAACTTTACTCAGCTGGGCAAATAAATGGGGTGAAGGCTTTAGACTCTGAAACAGAATAAAGCATGAATTATTTTTATGGATGGTCTAGCTTGTAATGTGAGAGACAGCCTGGAGGTTTTATGTGCAGGAGAGGGAAATGTATTTGCAGGAAAGGAAGCCATTTTGCAGTAGACTAGCTCACAAAGCCTGAATAGGGCAGTCAAAAAAACAAGCAAAAGCTACCATTTTCAGAGTTAATATCAAGGTGATCCATGCTTGGTAGAAAGTTTAGATTCACACATACTTCCCACGAGTTACACTAGTTCAGTTACTAAGTCATTGTTTTCAGGACCTCTCCCATGTCAACATAAAAATATAGTAGCACTCAGGACCTATTTTGTATTTTCATTGTTTGAGATCTATAACAAAATGTTCAAAATCACAAAAGTTTAACACTATTAAACCAGCTTACTTCAAATCAAGAGAAAGACCCGTTCTAAAGTGGCTTGGACACTACTACAGTGCTTCTGTGAAAATGGTAAAGTGAGATGAGTAGCAGGAGAATAAAGTTAGATATAGCAGACTGTGCAATCCCAGACGTCCACACGGACAGCTAGCATTAGCTAATGTAAGGGAATACAATTTAGACCCAACATTCGGGTTTATAAAGAAAGGCTTAAACTCAAATATTTTTTCATGAAACAAACTGAGCTCTGACTCTTGCTTGGTTTTAAGTATTCCCATCAAGTGTTTGCAATCCAAATACTGCTTATGGAATGCATAAGAACCTGAAATTGACTAATTTATATTTACTGGGGAAACTTGAGTGAAGTACAGGGAGCGATAATAAGGAGAGTAAGACTATTCAGTTTTTAAAATTCATGGTACTAGAAAAGACAAGAGCTTAAGTTTTAAGAAATTAAATCCCAGTAAAAACAAATACAGAGGGTATAAACTACTATAAAAAAAAAGCAAGGCCAGTGAGTATTTCAGGCAACAATGGAAGCATGTCAAGTCTTACTCTAGATAAGGATCCTGTTCTCAATGCTGAAGACTGTCCTCAGTCCTCCTGCACTAGCACCCCTTTAATCCATCTAAATCTAGAAAATAGCAGTTCTTGAAGGGTAAAGGTTTCCTTCCTATGGGTTAATCCATTTCCCCTCCAACTCTAGCAAAACCTCTGTCACACTCCTCATGTTGGATTTTTAGTTTGCTAGTGCAGTTACACACTGCATGAATGCTTACTGCCTTGTTTGACAAGTTTTCCTGTTTAAAAAAATATTTTAAATGCAACTCATTGACTGCATTGTTTTTCCATGACGGACCCTTTTAAAACAGGGAATACAAACCTTCTGATAGTGCAATGGATTGTCAATGGCGTAGGACAGCGTCGAGATAAAGTTTGGCTTTGTAATCAGCGACGCACACTCCTGGATCAGAAACTGAGTCTGAAAAGAACAAGGTAACTGTAAAGCCGCTATTGCTTTGACATATTGAATCTGTATTTAGTTATCACTTCTACTTTCCACTCCACAGCCATAGTAGCAATAACCCAGTCAGATTACAGAGCACCTGAGATTTTGAATTCAGTATTTTGTACAAAGAAACATGGAAGGACACAGACTAGTGTCCATCAGAATTTGACTTTCCTTGTCATTAAAATTTAGGTTTTAATATTTGCCAGACTAGACAAGCTAACCAAACATGTTTCGCAGTCACCTTGCACGGTAAGCTCGATGTGCAAGTCTGGTACTTTATTTCACTTGTCTCAGGCTCCTACAGATGTTGGCATAGACACTGTCTGTATGCCAAACAGGAGCACAGTATGCTAAGTTAAGCAATGTTTCTCAAGAGATTTTAGGAAAGAATGGAGGTTAAGCCAGGAAACAGGTGTGCCCCAAAAGTCTAAATATCTTGGAAGTATGTAAGATAGTCCAAACTAGCAATACAATGAGCTGCTAAGCTTTAAAAAGGTAAGGGATGTTTTAAGAAGGTAGTGCATGGGGCAAGCAAAAGTGGGGCCAGCATACTTCAGTAGCAGGTTTTCTGAGTCAGTTCTTTAAAAGCCAGAGACAAGCTCTCAGTATTTCTACCTTCTCACTAGTTTAGAGCCAACAAAAGGGGTTGTAATTCAGAAGCTATGCAGGTTATTTCCCACCAATTAACTGAAGACTCTAACCTGTACCCTGCTTTTGTGCTTAAAATGGCCTGAGAGCTTTGCAATAAGCCAATTAAAAGTGTAATTAGAATTTACCTGATGGAAATCTTTGCCACTGCTTTTACCATCGCCACTGAAATCCACGTGCGAGAATAGACAGCGTAGTAAATGCCTGTCTGCCTCGGGACCGTGCCGATTCACAATCTGAAAGACAAAGAACAAACCATCTAGAAAACAAGACATCCAACAATTCTGATGGAAAGTTGTCAGACACACTGATGGGGCACCAGTACTTTGGTAACTGTAGTAATTTCACTACTTTGTACAATGGAATACTCCAGTTCAAATAGGAGGCACTGAGGATCCAAGATACCAATACCCCCTGTGAAGTAAGGGTTAACCCCATTTGGGGATGGAAAGACAGAATCAAAGCAGTAAAATGAGGACAGGAATAGAACCTCAATCTCCTAACTCGAAGTTGTAGTCTTTGATCATGCTTCTGCCCACATTAAGGCACACCAGCTTAATCACTCAACTTGTTTGTTTTTGAGGAAGGAACCAGTACATAAGAGAATTCCCTTAACATCCTAATGAGCCTCATGCCACTAACCTGCACTGTGCCAAGTGACGGCTCTGTGAGCCAAAGTGGTGTGAGCAGTGTTTCAGCTCCAACACATGGGAGAATCCCTAGTTATCTAGACAGTCTGCAGAACTGAAAAGTGTTTGGCATTTATTTTGTCAGATACCAACACATGAAACCAAAAAGATTAGTGTTTTACAAGTTACTTAACTGAACTTTTGAGTCAGTGACCCACCTAAATTGGAATGTTGTTTTATCTAGTAGCATGCTAGAGCCAGATTTGACCTGGTTCTACCGATGTCACAGGTTGGGGACCTCCTAGAGTTAATACACTAGTACCTCAATTCTTTTATTTGGAAGGAGGCAGCAATCAGGGGTAAAGGGAGTATACAAGTGGGCAAGGAAATATAGTGAGAGTCTCTAATTGCTAAAATGAATTTTTGACTCATTAAGATAGGATGCCAAGATTACAGGCCATTTGGAAAGTAAACAAGCATCAGATCTTTGACATGTCCTTCAGTCTAGTCCACTATTTTTCTTGTGTAGTTCTTGCAAGTGTGGAAATGCTCATTCAGCATGGCCTTTTGCACATCCTAGTTTAAACGAAGCTATTTAAAACAACTGGTAAATTATCTATATAACAGAATAAAGATATCTAAAAGCACAGGGTTAAGAAGAATCTTGGGGATTCAGCTCTCACTTACATCCCACTTTACCCCCACATCCCATAAAACTGCAGCTGTCTTGACACCTGTTCAAACTTCCAGCCTCTTCCCCTCAGCAGTCATACAGAAGGATAGTTCTGTAGTGTCAACTCTGACCTTGCACTAGTAGCCATATACTGAGCTCCATAAAGCCAGCATGCTCCACCACATCCTTCTGATCACAAGCCCCTCTGGATTCACTATCACTATCCACCCATACCCATGGTGTTGAACTACACACAGACTGGAACAAGTGTCAGTTATCAGTGCCCCCCATTGTTCTCCCTACTACCTTAATAAACCCCTAAATACTAGAGTTTTCTGTAATCTGAGTTAGACTCTCACTGATCAGCAAGCTTTTCAACATATATTTTACATCAGACAGCTGTGGTGGAGGCTCTGCACCAAACACTTTCCCCTCCAACATTAGTCCATTTATACCTAAACTGAAGAATTAAAACTAATTTGTCAAAAGGCACAGCATCAATAATTTATGAATTAGCTACTTTGCAACAGGCCTCCTCGCCATCACAGCGACTTAGTGAGCTTGTAGTATACTGTCTTTAAAGCCCGCCTTCCTCTTGTCTTATGTTTCTAAGTTCTTGGCTATTAAACAGCTCAAGTCCAGGCCCTTGCCGTTTTAACTACCGTGAGCTTTTTACACATAATTTGTTAACTATTGCTACTTCTAACCATTTCCTTCCCCAAGTTTAGAGAACTATGTAATTTTTTTTAAGTCACCTGCCCCATTACAAGCCCAGTCAGTAATAGTCTGAGCAGAATCCACCACCACCTCCTCCAAGCACTAAATTGTGAAACAGAAATAGTGTATGAATACATTTCAGTAGTCTAGCCTACTCAGTTTCCATGGTGTATTTCCTTACCCTCCCATTTTACTTATTTCCACATGCTTCTCTTTTAATAGGTTTCTTTGTTTATGGAATAGGACAGGGTAGTACTGCCATCTATTCAAGAGTAATTACCCCACTCCACAACACCGAGGGCCTCCCAGCAGGTCATGCTCACACAGGAGAATGAAAAGTCCAGATGTATTTACAGTACACCAAAAGTCTCAGATGAATTGTTGAGTGTGAATCTGCCAATCCAGGCTTCAGAATGCATCTAGAACTTTGGGCAATCCAAATCACTTAAGTATTGGTATTCAGACATAGTTACCACGCCTATGTCCCAGACTTTTGAAGGCAGTTACAAACCCCTGGCTCTTCAGTGTGCTATACCAAATAAATCTATGGACTCAACGGAGTCACTAAAGGTAGGAAAAGTGAATGAGTATCCATGTTAAAGCCACCATTACAATTGTACCACTGCACTAATTAGCATCCATGAACATAACATAACATGAGAATTAAGCTGTTACCTCATTTAGATGTTTTATTTCCTACTATGAGGTACATTTCTGAGCAGGGTGAAGGAAAACTTATCCCCCCACTGTTCTTGTCTCCACAGGCACAACTCTGACTTAAATGCTTTCTAGTACCTTTCAAACAGGACTACATCCACTTAAATTTTTCCTCAAGGAAATGTAGAATAATTGCCAGTTTGGGTCAATGATTCCTGCTACAGGAAAATTTACAGTAGAGGATGTTCCCATCCCGGTCAGTCCACTTGTTCATACAGTGAATTTATAAAAACAAAAAGCCACTGTACTACATCATGTATCTGCCTGGCTGACAGCCAGTGGCAAGTTCACTACTGCCTACTCAGCAACATAGGTTAGAGTAGAGTTTGTTTCTTAGCATCTTATGCAAATAATTCAGCAATAAAAATTTCTAAGTAGATGTATAAATCAGATTACAGATGGATTTTCAGGAAAAGAGGTAGGCATTATTTAAGTAACAGCAACATTTAAGTTGGGTGAATTTGAAGGAAGTTATATGAAACATTAAGATTTAGTTATTACAATCACTTTTTTGGCAAAATCCAAATATTTAACACTACAGGTATGTTCTAGGAGCCAGCTATCCCAGCCACAACGATCACAGAGACATTCAATAATTCAAGGGCTTTCAAAAAACAAATGCTTGTTTTGTGGCATGCAGCTTGAAAAATTAAAGTTATCTGCATTAGAAATATGATTGGTAGCACCACATTTTCATATCAATTAAACAGAACGTGGTATCTATGGTGGAACCTTAAAAACCACTTGATGAATAGTTGAGTACAGGACAGACAGGCCCCCTAGTCTAAAACTTATTTTTATCTATCAACTTAGCAAGCTTTTGTTTTTTCAAAGTCACCACTGTAGTTTACTGTGCAGTGCAGAAGTGTTTTGACAACTGACCCCATCTGAATATTGTCATACTCTCTTCTTCAGGAATATGATAGTGTTTGCTGATAAATATATGTGATAAATGTTGTGTGTCTTATGAGGAAACTGAGTGCATGTCAAGAGTAAATCTTCCTTTTCTAGATCAATATGACAATGCCTTGCTCCTCTAGCTCAGTGGATCTCAATTTCCCATATCAAGGTCTCCTTTCTAGCTAGGACCCCCTTCCCTTTAATATTATTGGCCTGGCAGCTAGGAACACCTTATACCCGACTGCAACCTCAGACAGAGCCTGTGCTCTAGATTTCAGCTTTTAGAGAGATGTCCAGGAGGCCTCAACATAAGTTCCCAGTTTTCAAGACGAAGTCTTAAGGAAGTTTCTTTTGTTATCAAATGGCATAAAGAGATGTTAAAGCTCAAAAGCAGAAAGGCTACCCATTGCTTAAGAACTGCTGAAGTTACATTGTGTGGCATAATGCAACAAAATGCATTCACAACAGCTGCAAGAGATAGAAAAACAGGTTAAATTAAAGCAAGTTTTAATCAGTATTACAGAACAATTTAGGTAACCACCTTTGAATACAAGACAACAGCTACAACAGTATCCTCTACACATTTAGATGTAGCTGCTAAGTGAGATAAGACAAGACTTAGGTAGTCAATACCAAGTTTGCCAAGCAGCATATTACAAAATTAAAAAGCTGCTAAACCATGTGGATGTAGCTTCCCTCTACTGTACTGAAGGAAACAGTGTTGAACACTCACATCTGTAAAGATACACAAATCAATTTAGTATTGGACATATAATATTGGATCACACAGGAGTTACGTTTCAGACTAGCAGCTGTGTTAAGTCTGTATTCGCAAAAAGAAAAGGAGTACTTGTGGCACCTTAGAGATTAACCAATTTGAGCATAAGCATTTGTGAGCTACAGCTCACTTCATCGGATGCAGGAGTTAGGATTCCACAACGAGATTTTCTAGGAGGTTCATAGCCACCAATAAACTGGAATCTATATAATCCAGACAGCTCCTGTAAAATGGTTCACTACCCCACCACAATCGAAATCTTAAGGACTTTCCAGTCAAACATTAGAAGCATTCAAAACAAAGTGAACTGTAGGTCAATACAGAGGCACATTATCCACATCATCTCCTAAACAGACAAAGCAGTGGAAGACCCGCCCCCCCACACACAAATGCTTTTCATGAGAGATTTGTAAGACATTAAGCATAAAGAACAGAGTAAACAGTCTGCTAATGGGTTTAGTCCCATAAAATAAATTTGTTGGCAAGTCAAGAAATTGACCTAAAGAGTTCCTGAAGAGTGATTAAAATGCGTCTAATTTTATTGAATCCAGCTAGACTAGAAATTATACGAGACCGCAGGGTCTGCTTCAGTTGATGTTCAAGGATTTAGTCTTTAGTGGGACAACATGAAAGCCATTTGACTGAAAATGTTTTATCCACTAGTTTCAAGATTATTGTAGCCCAAAGCTGCAAAATACTCAGTTTATCTTGTTCATGATAGTATTCTAAATTAAGTGTCACTGAACCCCCTACGTAGTAGTCACTCTTGAAGAAAACCCTGATCAGGGAGCAGAAATTTAGGATGCATTAAAAAAAAGTAGGACATAAAATATAGAGGGGGTATCAGAAACTGAAGTTAGTCAATTTCAAAATAGTTAAGTTGATATCATCCTTCATGTCAACAGAACTATTCCCCTGTATTGGTGTAAATCTGAACAATATGGTGCTACTCCATAAAAATCAGAAGTAGAGAGAGATTAAATAAAGTTGTCTCACAGAAATTTGGATGCATAAGTGGTGGATTAGAAGATTAGATTTAAAAGTGTTTAACAGTCCAAGATTTACGTTTAAATTTTCCACATCCTTCTTACAGTGTGGGGCCCAAAACTGGACATAGTACTCCAGATGAGGCCTCACCAATGTCGAAGAGAGGGGAACGATCACGTCCTTCGATCTGCTGGCAATGCCCCTACTTATACAGTCCAAAATGCCATTAGCCTTCTTGGCAACAAGGGCACACTGTTGACTCATATCCAGCTTCTCGCCCACTGTAACCCCTAGGTCTTTTCCTGCAGAACTGCTGCCTAGCCATTCGGTCCCTAGTCTGTAGGGATGCATGGGATTCTTCCATCCTAAGTGCAGGACTCCGCACTTGTCCTTGTTGAACCTCATCAGATTTCTTTTGGCCCAATCCTCTAATTTGTCTAGGTCCCTCTGTATCCTATCCCTACCCTCCAGTGTATCTACCACTCCTCCCAGTTTAGTGTCATGATTCTATTTATGTTTAAATGAATTTGACATCTTTAAGGCAGTAACCATTTCCTAGGCTAAATAAGTTAGAGGCAAGATACAGGTAGTACCCTCAGGTGGTTTGGTTTTGTTTCTGGGGTTTTTTTGGTTTTTTTTTAAAGGGAGTGATCTTTCTACATTTAAACCCTTATGCAAAACATCTAGCCGTTAGACAAACTGAGAAACAGCTCTCTAAGCAAGAGCAGTAGCAAGGAAGACGTGAGATTTGTACCCTAGGAGTTTCTGAAAACCAGTTCCAATCAAGTTACACAGCTTTCATTTGCTCAAATTTACTAAAGCCATTCCATTTCAGCCAATGGCCTAGATATAATCAGACAAACGAAAATGAAGTACTTCTCTAAAAAAAGCTTGCTTAAATATTTCCACTAAAAGTGTGAAAACATTTTAGTTTACTGCTCAAAAAAGGTACCATGACGACAGACCTAGAAAAGTGAAGTTTTCCACAAAAGCAGGACTTCACAGGAGGCAACAGTGCCCACTATGTTTGCTACTATGTCTCAATCCTGACTTAGAATGTCCCCTCTATAAGTGACAGGTTAGTTCTGTCTCCACACTCATTCAACCCTTTGATTTTCGGTTGACATTGCTCAACTGGATGACTAGTGCAGACTGATATGGTCATCTGCCTGCTGGGAACTGAACTAACTAAACTGGTTTCATTCAAGTCTGCAAGACCAGTTGCTTTAGGCGAACCAGTTCTAGAAACTGGTTCACTAACATGTGTTTCCTCCTCAGCAATCCACTGTGGACAAGGCTTTTCAGCCCCAAGGGTTCCCTTTACAGTAAAAGGCTATGAACTCAAGATGTAGCCTGAATCTTAACAAATATGTCAAAACATTTCAAACCTAAAAAAAAGTGTTAACAGTGGACATTTTAAGCTTCCATGTTTTATCTGCAACCCAGAAAGCAAACTTGACTTATTTTACATGTTATACAAGCATCCAACAGTTAGCCAATTAATTTAGCATTGTAAGATTCAAGGAACATTAGAAGTTTTTAAAATGGTATCCTTTTAAAGGAGTGTTCAGATTTTGCCAGGAAATTGAACAGTGACTCTAGAATTACAGTTACCATCTTTTATTGCATCCAAGGTTTCAGTGAGAACATTTTGAACAAGAAGTGTCAAGCAAATAGCCTTGTAAGTTAACAATGGTACAAACTTAAGGGTCCTGATATGAAGGAATTTAGGTAGAAATATTTGCACAGTAGATTCTCTCGGGAGGCTGACAGAACACTTAATCAGTAGCTAAAACAATGAAGTTAGTAACAGACTCTGCTGAGCTTTTGGGGGGGGGGGCGACAGACTAGCTGCTTGGTCCCTAGTCTGTAGCAGTGCGTGGGATTCTCCCGTCCTAAGTGCAGGACTCTACACTTGTCCTTGTTGAACCCGAGATTTCTTTTGGCCAATCCTCTAATTTGTCCAGGTCCCTCTGTATCCTATCCCTACCTTCCAGTGTATCTACCACTCCCCCCAATTTAGTGTCATCTGCAAACTTGCTGAGGGTGCAATCCACGCCATCCTCCAGATAGTTAATGAAGATATTGAACAAAACCAGCCCCAGGACTGACTCTTGGCCCACTCCACTTGATACCAGCTGCCAACTAGACAGGGAGCCATTGATCACTACCCATTGAGCCCGACGATCTAGCCAGCTTTCTATCCACCTTATAGTCCATTCATCCAGCCCATACTACTTTAACTTGCTGGCAAGCATATTGTGGTAGACCGTATCAAAAGCTTTGCTAAAGTCAAGGAATAAACACATCCATTGCTTTCCCCTCATCCACAGAGCCAGTTATCTTGTCATAGAAGGCAATTAGGTTAGTCAGGCTACAATTCTGGACCTTGGAGAAAAGAGGAGTTAGTAAATGTGTAGAAATATACTACAAATGCTGTGAGGTACAACTCAAAGGGAAAGACCACATTTGATGCTTCCATTCTTCCATTCAAAGTTTCCTTTGCAGCACTCTCTTCTGTTAGTTTACTTACATGCTGTATTTCCTGCTGGCTGGCTCGGTAGTTTTTCTTGGTTAAATTGTCCACCAGGTAGCTGATTTGAGACAAGGCCAGCGAGAGCGAGTCAAGATTCATTGCTGGTTGGGGCGGAAGCAGGCGGCCGAGCCCGGCGCAAAATCACCATTATTCCCCTTTAGTCACCTCAGAGACAGGTTAATTTTTGTTCAATTAGCCTATATCTGTTCTGTGCTATTTCTTCAGCTCTTCTTTCCAAGTGTTCTTATTCTGTTCTGAAACATGGCACCTGGAAGACAAAATAGCATTGCATTAGGTTGAATTTGTGTTAGTTTACAAATCTTCCAGAGATTTCTGAAATTCACTTAAGTCTTTCATTGAAACTAGTATAATATTTAACTAGCCTTGTAAGTTTCACATAGCATTTCTGAATCACTTCAAGGGTAGAGTTTTGAAAAGAACTTTTACAAAGCTTAACAGAAAAGTTTTCCTACATTTTTGTTTTTAGGTATTTCCATTAAAAACCAGAGTTGGGAAAATATATTTTCCACCAGTGGAAGTTCAGCATTATGACAGCATAAGAACCAGACGACAATTTAGGTTTTGTCCAAGAGGAGTGAAATGCAAAATAAATGGTGAAAAGGAGTCAGTTACCAGGTTTTACAGTCTGACGTACTGATAACAAGGAATTTTATGATTTGATAGCTTCCCTTTGATGTAAAGACCTACCATAATATATGGAACATTGTTTAGATCATTTCTCATGGTAGCCTATGTGCATGTGCCAATAAAGTGTAGTGTCCACAGAAGGAAGTTCTGTTACAGATTTTCCCCCAACCCAGCCTTGTTTATGCAGGTCTCCAGCAACCTTTGAAGAGCTAGAGGAAAAAAGAGCTCAAAACACACAAAGGGATCACTGCAGATATTTCAACAACTCTAATCCGTCAGCTGTACTAGAGACAAGGGGAATGAGATACATAACGCATGAGATATCAGAGAGAGCAAGAACCGACAGTCAATCATTCCAAGCTTCAGACACAGGTTTTAGGGACAATTCACTATTTGAAAGTTTTTGCAGTGTGCAGTCCTACTTTGCCATATAGATCACACCAAGCAAGAGTAAATACAAGGATCTGCAATAAACGGACCCTAAAATTATATATAAACCAGCTTTCCCAACCACAAAAGCAAAGCTTGACAGCTTAACAAGTTACTATGACAGTATGAAATCTTATTTAATGTGAAATCTGGCTTATCAAGTTAAGGACTCTGCCAGTGGGATAAAATTGCATGCCAAAACAAGAACGTACACTGAAGAGTCTTCTGGATCTTTAAGACTGATAGGAAACTGAAAGCTATATTGATAAAAGACATTGTAATCAATCAGCATCATTCTAACTCTTGAGAGTCACTGTATTGAAATGCCATTTATCTGAAGTACACAAAAACAGAAGTCAAGGTGGCAACTTGCCAGGAATCTGAAGACTTCACCTTATTCAGAGAAAACATTATATTGCCACAAGGTACTGAGGAATATACTCTGACCAAATGTGATCATATATGCTGGGACATGTTACCATGGGCTGCGTTTCAGCACTAAGAGGGCAGACATAGATTATTAACATTCACCCTGACTCTCATACTTGTGGCTTTCTAAATTGATTTGCTACTTCTTTAAAAGGTATGGCCTTATCCAGAAGGGTTTTTCTGCCACACAAGAATTTAAAGTTGGATTCAACAAAAATTATAACAGTAACAATATCAACAAATCTGAAAAAGCTGTGCTATTCAACCTCTGCCATCTCAAATTTAACCAAGAATTTCCCCACATTTATATAAAGGAATTTCCTAGTTGCAGGGTCCATCTCCTCCCCTTCAATTAGGATTGCAAGTTATGATGTTTATTTGACATTGGCTTTATGCTTGGAGTGGGAGGAGTACACATGGTTAGGCATTTTGTACTTTTCTGGTATCACAGATTGCTGTCACTCCAAAGGACTTGACCAGGTGATAGTTTTAGTCATATAAGCAACACATTTGCTCCTGGGGCACAATTAGCTAGCTAACAACTGTCCATCAAAATGTAAGTTAGTCTTCCATACCTAAGAAGTTGACATGCTTCTTCTCAATGATGCCCAAAATTAAAGGGGCTCATTACATTTCACAAAAGTGTTAGTTTTTGTATTCAACAGATCAGTTTTTGGTATTCTGGTAAAAGCATAATTGGACTAGCAAGCGAGAGGAAAAAGATTTATATACATTCTTTATCAATCTACAGACCACTGTTGGATTTTTAAAGCCACTCTTCTGCTATATTAGAAAAGCCCACATTTTTACAGCTGCCTTATGCTACAAAAATAAATATTACTGAAACCTGTGTGTATGACCCAATTGCCACCATTTATGAAAAAATTACAAGCTCAGAAGCTGGGAGGAAAGAAACTCCCTAGAATTAAAAGACTTCAACTTCCAGAATCCTAAGAGAGACTTTCAGCTTATAAAAGTGCCAGTTAACTGTACTGCAAAGGGAAAAGTTTCAGACATCTAACATGTCTAACTAAAAGATTAGAGAAGTCCCTTCAGTTTTACTGTGGGCATTGGACAGGAGTATAATCCATTCACCCTATTTGCGGGTCTTTCACTCAGCAGAGAAAAGAAACAAAAGGTGACTTAAGACCACAAAGACCTTCAGGAGTACTCTGAGCAGATATGTACTTAAAAAGTAGTTTAAAAAAAGATTACTAGATTCCCATTTAAAATAAATACAATAAATAAATCTTTCAATGACTAATTTTCCTGAACACGTCAAGTGTATATTCTTCAAAAGTTCTCACTGCACACACAGAGGCAGCTTACTGGCCCAACAACTGTACAGCTTGAGAAGTTTTTCATACTAACCTACTATACGTATAGCAGATAGGGAATGGCCACCAGCAAGGTCCAGCACAGTGCCTTGTTAAGAAGTTGAGCTCATCAGCAAGATGCTGATAAGAATTGATCACCCTCCCTTTACGAGAATACTTGGATTCCACAGTGATTGCTATGGTAAGGTCTAGGAACAGCACTCTACCTAGATTTTGCTCATGGGTTCTATTTTTGGGTAGCTAGTACCAAATCAAAATCTGAAAGCTCACCCATGTGGCTGCTGGAAAGTGAGAAGGAACTCTTCCTCAGCCCAAGGGCATCTGACTGATGAGAGAGTAGCGTAGTCACCACTGTACCACCCAAAACTCAGTTTGTATTTTTGGGCCCTCTTACCACATGGCTCCAGCAACTAGTTCTGCTGCTGCTATGAGGTTGACATGGTTCTTGCTTTCATCACCTACTATGCAGAAACTGACCACAGCTTTGTTAGCTTAGAATCATAGAAGATTAGGGTTGTCATCTAGTCCAACTCCCTGCTCAAAGCAGGACCAACATCAACTAAAGTTTCACTCTGCCCTGCTTAGAAAAGCTAGCAGCAACAACAGAAATAGCAAAACAAGGGCTTAATTTATGAGGAAGTTGGGAACTTACTCCCTTCTCCTGACATCTTACTCGCCATGACAAGCATTCCTCCTTGCAAGTCTTGAGCAGCAGCATCTCACAGTACAATATAGTAATCGAAATTAGGATCCCAAATTTGGATCTCATTTTAAAGTCAGCAGGATTTGAGAATGACTGAAGTGATACTGTGGCTCAAAGATGAAATACAGTAGTAACGGCCCATACAGTTCTAGGAAGGAGCCTCATCTCAATGCTCTAAACACATCAAGATATAAAGCATGTATAAGGAGGGGTGGATTATATTTTTGTTACAAGCTTTTGTGCTTATTCCCATTACAGAGAACTTTAAGGCAACTATGTCAACTGAGAAAATACCTTATAAACCCTTTATCATTATACCTTTTTAAAGGACAATGACTGTTGATAAGATAAGGAAAATTAATGCAGTACTTGGGAAAGAGCTTGCACAAGCAGATATGTCTTGCACCATTCACTGAATGATCAAACTTGAGTGAGTTTGAGTAGTAGAGAGTTCCAGGGGAAAATAAGTAGATATTTTTAGACAAGTACATTCTTGAGAGACAAGGTAGGTGAGGTAATAACTTTCACTGGACCAACTTCTAAAGCTTGTATCTTCCATCAACAGAGCTACACAGAACTCTTCTTTGGGGGAAGAAAGCAGCGTCTGAACTAAATACAAGTTGGGACAGATTGATAAGCAGAAGAGGTAAAGTGCACTGGAAAGCAATTGGGGGTCAGATTGTTATGCATAAAGGTTTTGAAGCGGGCAATTAAGGGTAGCAGATAGTGCATATGTGTTACAAGTTGTTGTAATGAACTATGCATAAGATTAGTGTCCTTGTTAAGTCCATAGTTTTTGGTGTCTAGCAGAGTTATGAATTGAAGTTCCCAGGCTTGCCTTCTGAAGGTGTTGTGCAGGTTTCCCTTGAGGAGGAATACTGAAAAAATCAGATATGGAGTTATCACATTGTGATATCACATTATTTGCCCACAGGTGATATGGTGTTTTTGTCTTATCATATTTCTGTGCAAGTTCCTTCGAGAGCATAATGGTGGTCTGATTTCACCCATATAGTTATGGGGCATTTGATACAACATGTGGTATACCTCATCCAGTGTGATAAGCATGTGATACTCCACCCACACCACACCTTTCAAGATTCATGGTTTCTACACATGCTGATCACAACATGTAGTATAGCTCATCCAGATCATCAAATGCCCCAACAAGAACTATGTGGATGACATGAGACAGTCACTACACTCTCCTCCGATCCACACAAAACCTGATCCACGATTAGTGGTGGTTTCAACCTGTGCTAGTTGGGCTGTCCAAGGGTACACATCAAAAACCCAAAAGGTTTTCACTTGGGCTGGTACCCAACCACTTTGCAATGAGGATCAGAGGATAAGCCACACAAATGCTGACAGCCCTCCAATGCCTTCCTACCATCCCTCCCAGCCCCCCATGTGCCCAGCAGGACAGACAAGTTCTTCCACAATTCACTAGTAAAGAATCAGAGTGACTCAGCTTACTACAGCAATAAGAGCAGTTATGGCATGCCCATAGAAGTCCCGACATGCTGATGAGCAGCGCAGCACCAGGACACAGTAACTCACGTACGGCTGCTCACACCTGGACAGGCTAGGCTAACCTCAATGATAATCACCTGTGTTAACTTGGCAGGGAAGATGTACCCTGAGAAATCCATCACTTTACTCAGCAAGAAAGAATGTTTTCACTATGTCAACCAGTTACTGTATGTATCTAGTCATTTTTCACACTTGAAAGACTTGCATCAGAGTTCAGGCAACGGATATTAAACTTGATCCCAGTCAACTATAGAAAAGTTCTCCAAAAGACATTTTAACTAATCAAGAGTGCCTTATCTTCTAAAGAAGGAAAAATTCAGTAAGAGTCCCTGGTCTTAAGTAATGCATGTGGAAAGCTGCCTTTCCTCACCACCACTCCAAAAAAGTAACAATAGTTTTCATCTTTCTGTAGCCCAGATATGACCTACTTGGCCTATTCTACAAATTAGACTAACCAGCTGAAGTGATCATATACCGAAGTGAAGAGTCATTCACAGGGCAGAAAAAAGTCTGATTTGTGGATCATAAATTTCATGTTAGACGGTGTATGACTTAATTTTTAAACTATGAAGCTGAAAGCATTATGGCAACTGAATGACAAGACATTAGAAGTCACCGTTGATGCAAATGATGTTTTGGAATTTCCTCATTAGCAGTCTTCATAAAAGTCTTAAATATGAAAGTTTCAGAACATTATGAAGAATGGACTTCTAGAATACTGCATTGGTTTAGCTAGCCATCAACAGGGACAAAATGGTTTTTATTCAGCTGTAATGTTTAAAACAAGACTGTCTAGAATGTAACAGGCAAGGAAAGCCATTCTCCTTGAATGTTTCATTGCAAAACTCAGTGAGTGACCCAATAGGACAATCAGACTGCACTCCTTCACCTAAAATAACTAAAAAAATCCTAGGTGCACTACACCTTGCTTGTGTCTACTTCAAGATAACAGACTCAGCCCAGGACATATTTTGTTACAAGCCAATTTTATCAGCATATTTGAAGTTAGAGCCCTGCAAATATGTGGACCATGTCTGCAGATCGGATGCAGATACAAGTTTTGTATCCGCACAGGGCTCTATTTAGATTATTTAAGATATAGGTTCCTGCGTTACAAGGGGCACTACCTTCATAACAGATTTGGCCCTTCAGTCACCCCTTAAATTATTACCGTCACCTGTATTAGCACTTATCTATACTCTCACACAAAGTATAAAATTTTATTTCAAGTGGTATAGCATACCCACTTCAGTCAACTTATAAATCTTGCACGGAATCATTATACTTCCGTATGATATACTTGTCATTCTCTTTAGGAACTCCTATAGCAGGTAAAGTTTCAGTTGCTAATCAGAGCCACTCCTGAAGTGGCTCTAATATTGTGGAATTCAGGTGGGCTATAACACAGGAATAAAATTCTAGGCAAGAATCCAATAGTTTAGCAGTGAGGACAAACTTCAATCTCCACGGAAAAGTTAGTATTCAGTACTGAAATGTTTTTGCTAATCTATAAATTCAGTAAATGGAAATGCACTGTCAGTTACTGTATGACACTTCAGTTGCATACAGTATTCCAATCTAAAGGCATGTGGCAGTTCAGTTGTGTATTTTACCACTGAGGAGGGTGAAGTGAAAATGCCTTTGAAGTGCTTTGAAATACTTCAAAACAAGAAAAGGAGTACTTGTGGCACCTTAGAGACTAACATTTATTTGAGCTTAAGCTTTAGTGAGCTACAGCTAACGTCATCAGATGCATGCATTTGATGAAGTGAGCTATGCTCAAATAAATCTGTTAGTCTAAAGTGCCACAAGCACTCCTTTTCTTTTTGCGGATACAGACTAACACAGCTGCTACTCTGAAACCTGTCATTATTCAAAACAAGAGACACTCTACAAAAGTAGTCTTAAAATGGCTCAGGAAAGGTAAGATTTCATTTAAATTTGTTAGGAATTTTTCAAGGTGCGAGACAAGCATTTCCATTGGGTTTCAAAGGCAGTAGTCAAACATCACCACACCTCCAATGTGGATGTTAGCATAAATTGGTTAGTCTCTAAGGTGCCACAAGTCCTCCTTTTCTTTTTGCGAATACAGACTAACACGGCTGTTACTCTAAAAAATGTGAGGCCATTACAGGAATGCAAGTTCTATAAGATTCTGCATAAGGAAACAGTGAGGAGCAAAATTACTGAACTAGTTTCTGGTGGAATATGTTCATCTTGTCCTCCCATCAAAGCCACATAACTAGAGTTTATGAAGTACTCTGCTAGTGCCTCAGAAAACTCAGTTAAGGAAGAAACTGGAGGTATGCTTCAAAGCTAATTTAGACTACAAGACAGTTACTGCTTAAACATTTATGGCAAGAGAAAAAACTCACTGCATAAGCCACATGGATGACAATTTAATTACATTACTGGGAAATTTTACTCATTCTTTCCAATATAGTAGAACAAGCTTAATATTTGGTCTAGTAACTCTCACCACAACCCCAAACAGCTACTCTCCAACAAGAGTTTAGGTTTACTTTAGAGAAAAATAATTTGTAGAAAGCAGTTTGTTAACTCAACTGGCATAGTAGTAACTCAATTAAATGTTTCTTTAATTAGCTATTGAACAAGCTTTGGCATCCTTCCCTTATTTTAAGATTATAAATTCCATTTAGTCAATATGATTTCAGTAGTCAACATGTAGCCCCACTCTTACATTTCAGCCACAAACTTGCCTAAATACATGGTCTTGCAATTTTGTGCTACAGAGCATTATAACTAGTTAAAAATATCAGTTTCCAGCCTCTTTTGCATTGAGTGTGTTGAATGTTGGTAAGTATCCTGGGGAACACAGCAAGTACCTTCTGCTAGTGTCTCAAATGAAGAATGTGAAAAACACTTAGGTAGTGTACATACTGTAGAGCAGTGATCTCTATCCTGTTTATGCACAAGATCACTTTTTGAATTTAAGTGCAACCCAGGATCTACCCTGCTCCTTCCCCAAGGCCCTGCCCCTTCCCCGAGGCCCTGTCCCACTCATGCCATCCTCCCTCCCTCTATCACTCGCTCTCCCCCACCTTCACTAGACTGAGGTAGGGGGTTGGGGTGAGGGCTCTGGGCTGGGGCAGAGGAGTTTGGAGCTTGAGAAGGTGCTCAGGGCTGACCCTGGGGCAGGAGATTGGGGTGCAAAACTCTAGGAGAGTGTTCGGGTGCAGGAGGGGGCTCTGGGCTGGGGCAGTGTTGGGGTGCAGGAGGGGGTACAGGGTGCAGGCTCCAGGAGGACAGCTCAGGGCTGGTGGCTGGGATGCAGGCTCCCGCCAGGCAGCACTTACCTCAGTCAGCAGTGCAGCGGGGTTAAGATGGGTTCCCTGCCTACCCTGGCCCCATGCCGCTCCCGGAAGCGGCCACCATGCCCCTGCGGCAGGAGAATGTGGCACTGCCCCCACAGCTCCCATTGAATGCAGTTCCCCGCTCCCAGCCAATGGAAGCTGCGGGGGCCATGCTTGCAGGCAGGAGCAGCATGGAGACCACTCCCCCTTCCCCCTCACAGGGGCTGCAGGGGCATGCTGACCACTTCCCGGAGCAGTGCATGGCCAGGATAGGCAGGGAGCCTGTCTTAGCCCTGCTGGACTTTTTGCAGCCAGAGATCACATTCGACTGTCAGAGGCTCCAGGATCGACCAGCTGATCGCAATCTAACAGTTGGTGACCACTGTTGTAGAGCAACCAGGATACACATTTATATCCTATTTGCACTCCAGTTTAACAATGCAGTTTGAAGTTCTCCCTAGTCAGTGTAGTTAAGTTTACAATAGATAGGACCTATCTTCAGTGACCAGTGAAGACGGATTAGAACTGATTTTTTTCTACCAAAAACACGTTTAAAACTGTTGATAAATGTTACATGCCAGCACCTTAAAGGAAAATTTCAGTGATTAATACTACATACTTCTCAGTGTTACTTATTAACTAAAAACACAAACTGAATCTCGCTAGAGCACAGGAATACTGTACTCAATGAACGACACTTCTCCCTGCACTTTGGTTTACTGATGGGCATTCACTAGAGTACAATGTTTTGATTAATTTTTCCTCCTCAGTAACAGTAGTTATAAAACTCTCTGCTCTACTTCCTTCAGTACAGTCCATCCACATAGCTAAACATGGCCAACTCAGTATCTCATTTCTATCCAACTCCAGCCATTAAATACAATTTTAAAGTAAACACTGATCAGAAGAACGGACAGGAATAAATCTCTCTAGGGAGAAGCACAGGGGAGACTCAAGACTGGGGTTGTGGGGCAATAGGATGAGGGTCAGAAATTTAGACAGCCATGTTTATAGGGATACGAAGTGAAGGACAATACCGAATCAAGATGCAGGAGTGGGATGGAAAGTACATTTCTGCACAGCCATCCAAGACTGCTTCCTGTTTACAAGGCAATTACCTCATCCGGGCTAATTTTGCCTTCATTTTATTCAATCCAAAGTATAGTTACCTTGGAAACAGGAAGCCTCCTGAAGTTACTTATATGTATCAAGAATGAATTGTCATACAAGTCCCTTTAGAAATACCTGTATTTCACTACCAGCTTAACAATCTGACAGCTGCTGTTTTCTTTTCATGCTTTCCATCATAGAGTCCTTGAAGTTGAGCTCAGAAAGCATCTGCATTATCCGATCACATGACAAAACTGGAGACTTCTAAACTTTAAGTTTTATGTTCCAGGCACTAAGTCTATATTTGGCTATCACAGTGTCAACTTTTATCCGTTCATTATATTTAAGGCCCTTGTACATCACGTCTCACTCCTTTTGCAGTTGTATACACTGAACAAAATCTCTTGCCATTTGTTAAAGTTAGCTGGCAGTCACCTTTCAGTTTCAAAACCTTGGAAGGGAAGGCTATTACACAAGCAAAGAATGCCCATTTCAAGGGAGCTATTTTTAAAGAACAGTTTACACTAAGTTACTACAATTACATTAAGTTTTCTAGTTTTGAACTAAGCAAATGTTAGGACTAAGCAGCTGCTCATCACTCAAGTTGATGATAGAATTTAGAAATATTTTTTCCTTTCAACTGAATAGCACAGCCACTTCTGGTATGCTGAAATAATTTGTAATTAAAGACCATGTCCTCACAGTACTTACTGTATGAATACGTAAGTATTTTTATATATTTATTTTTCATCAGCCAAAGTAACAGAATAACCCTGTCTTGTAAATGTTGGGCTTTTCAAGACCTCCTCTTACTCGGCTTTTCAAGAACCCATGTCAGGTAAGGCCTACCACGGTCTCTTTACGTTAACCAACAGCCTAGAGGTTGGAAACGATCCGTGAGGGCCAGGTATTCAAAGTCCTGATCCAACCCATTTCAAACCCAGTAACTCATGGGGATCCAAAAGGAGCCCAAGGGGATGTGGTAGCCTAAGTCCATCCTCCCTCACCCACCAGGGAAGAGGCAGGTTTTCCTAAACTCCCTCCTAGCAAGCTCCTTAACGCTGGTGTCTCAAAGAACCGTAGCCGCAGGAGAAAGGTAAGTTTCTGCCCTCCCCCCCCCCGCCCGTCCTGGAAGACTGGGGAGCTGGAGTCCAGCCACTCCCCGCCGAGAGCCCCAGCAGCCAGGGCGACTGGTCCAGCACGGACCGCCAAGCCCTACACACGGTCGAGCCCGGAAACGGCTGGGCCTCGGAGCCTCCACTCGGGCTCCCCCTACCGGGAGCTTCCGGCCGGGCTCACGGGCCCCACCGCCGCAAGCCCGCCCGCCGCTCCGGGCGGGTGCCGGGCTGTCCTGCCCCGCCCCCGACGTGCGGGGTGCCCCCTCTACGGGCCCGGGCTCCCGCCTCCCCCAGACTGCGGGTCACGTCCCAGCCTAGGCCCCGAGCGCCTCACAACCGCCCCAGCACCGCTCCGAGCCCCCCACAAGCCTCGGGCTACCCCACGCTCCCATCCTTCCGGTCGGTTCCTACTCGCCTGGGCCCGGGCCCCACATACCCTAAGCCCAGGGCTGCGCCCGGCCCCAGGCCTCCGTACCCGCGGCCTGCTCCCAGGCGTCCAGCCCAGGGCCCCGTCGCGGCTCTCACCTCAGACGGCAGGGCTGGGGGTCGTGGGGCCGCAGCAGGCGCCTCGCTCAGCCTCTGGCGCTTTTATCCTCTCTCAGCTTTTCGCCTCCGCTGGTTTCAATACAAAATGGCGGACGGGGTCGCGCGCTCACGTCGCGGCCTTTCCCCTCCCCAGTCCCCTCGCGGCACGCCAGGCGCAGGGCGGGGCCGCGGCCCTCCTCATCGCGTACGCGGATTCCAGCCAATCACAATCCAGGCAGGCAGCACGGGCGCCTGCGCTCGTGGGATCCGCCCAATCAGCGACTGGGGTTCATTGGGGGAAGAAATGGGAGCGCTGAGTTTCTGCCCCAAAGCAAGGGCCTGCCACTGATTGGTTAATGGGATGGAGGCCTTCCTCCCTCCCATCTGCAAATCAAAGGTCAGGGCGCCTGCGCGTAGGAGATGCGGCCAATCGGCGTTCGGTGAAGGCCGCTGAGCGCACAGGGTCCGGCCAATGGCAGGGGAGCGCGGCTCGGCAAGGAGGAAGGGGAAGTGAAGGAGGCCGCGAAGGGCGAGAGCGGAATCATTGGGGAAGAGGCGTGGCTGGGATGGGAGGGGCTGCCCAGCCCCAACTGGAGGGACAACACTTCCTGCGCGATACCCCCGTCAGGTGCTACCCAATGGTGCAGTCCGCGCCCCTCCTTGAGGCGCTGCTTCATGGTGTAAGCAGTGCGCCCAATGGTACAGTCCACCTACCTCTTGCACTCCAACGCGGGTAGAATTCTCCCCCCCATGAGCACCGACACAATGGTACAGGCCAGTCCACCCCCCCTCCCTTTTCCGCCCCCACACATGCGCGCTCTCCCCCACCACCCTGTTCCGTAGTGGTATGGCTCAGTTACATCTTTCCTCTTCACCGCCTCCCCGTGAGGTATTATGCGATGGTACAGTCCACCTGGCTCCAGCTCCCCCCCCCCAGCCGTGTCACATGACGGCCCAGCCCACGTGCTCTGCACATGGCAAAGGCATGGGGGACCTGGTGAGCCAGGGCAGGTGCCTGCTCTGCACCACCGCAGATCAGGAGTCACTCCTGAAGTCAATGGGAATGTGCCACCATCAAACCAGTGTGAGACCAGAACAGAACGGCACCTCCTTCCGCCTGGCCTGCCCCACGCATGGCTTGGGCTGGAAGCTGGCTCCTGGCGGAAACATGGCTACTCCCTAGCCATCTCTGGCTCCAGAACGAGGGCACAGGGCAGCCCCATGTCCCGGGGAGAGACCGGCGCCTGTGCACAGCCGTGTCACATTTCTCCGTTAGAGTTACGGAAATGCCAGCCAGGAAAACGAAAAATAGTCCAACACGAGAGGAATGGTTCAAAAATACAGGAGGTTGTGGTTATGGAAAAATTAATGCACCAATTACATACCAAGCAAAATAGAGGACAAATTTGTTGCTGTTTATTCACGGCTCACACAAAGTATATTCATGTCTAAAAAACCCAGCACATATGTCAATCCTTGAGGGGGCCATTTAGGGATCTGGGGCAAAAATTGGGGATTGGTCCTGCTTTGAGCAGGGGGTTGGACTAGATGACTCCTGAGGTCCTTTCGAACCCTGATATTCTATGATCTATGATCCTGCATCTTGTGCACTGAGCCTGCTGTAATTTTGAGATGCTCAGTTTTCTGAACTTTTTGATATTGTAGAACTCCTCAAGTCCCAATTTGCTCATAAAATAGTTTGCACAGCTGAAGTACAGCAATACAAATTAAGATAGCCATAGCCAAGGAGCCGGGCAGCTTAAATGCCCACCTCCCCTGAACAGTTGCCTACCCTTACACTCCCCATTTTCAAATGCCTGGAGAAAAAAAGCTGAGTTTTGCAACTCAAATACAATATGTATTTGGAATCAGCAATACAATGAAGTGACAGAAACAGGTGGGAGCATGCAGTGCATTGCAGTTTGAATTTCAGGCCTTTGATGGGTGCACTGAGGTTGGCAGAATCATTGAATTGAAGGACATACGCATGCTGAGATGGGTGTTATGATTGTAGCTGGCTAACACTTGGAGAATGGTATTGTGTTGGGTGAATGTTACCTTATTATTTCCTTGCTCTTTACCACGGGCATTATGAAGAAATATGTTTGAGCAGTCCTGAGTCTTAATGAAGAGGTTTTTTTTGCTCGGGGGGTGGCGGATTTCTTACCGTTTTTTTTTTCTTTTTTAATTAATGTATGTAATCATGGGGCTAAGGACCCAGGGCTGGAGACTAGTTAACTGTCTGGAGAAAGGGGTTAGCTGGGGAGCAGCAGAGTTAAATAATTCCATCTCCTGCGTTTAAAACTGCATGACCAGTTGACCAAGCTTTAACTGACAATCCAGCTTCCAAAGCATGGAGCTCAAAGCTTTTATGTGAAGCAAAAGGAACTTGGCTTCCTGAAATGCTTTGAGCACCAGTTGGAGAAAGCTTGGGCATCAGTCAAAGCTTTCCCTGCCATGGGTGTAACATTTTAAACAGAAGAGTCGTGGCTGTTTCACAGGCTTCCCAGTTTCCCTAGCCAACTCTGATCAAAGACCCTCAGCCAGCCTCTGTTCCTTGCTTCACGTCCTAAGCAGGCACCTTCTGCCTGTTGTCCCTTCTGCTGCCACATCTATGTTGCCCTGTTTTCTTCTTGTAAACCATACACCTTTGTCTACGCTGGGCAAGTTTTCCAAAAGACTTGGAATCTGTAAACCTGTTTGAATGTTTGTGAAAATGTCCCCAGTTTACAGAAGGCCTAAAGGCCTTAATTTCTACACATGTGAAGTTTTATATTTGCAAACAGTTGTGTACATAAAAATATATCCATATAAAAATACACACATCTAAAACACGTGTGTCAGAACCAGCCCAATTGCTCTATTGTGCCCACCCACTGTACTGAACACAGCTGAGGGTCTCTCTCTTTATCATCTCTCTCTTTAGGAGCAGCAGTCATCCCTGGACGTCTTGAGCCCCGTTCTTATTCTTCTCAATAGGCACTGTGGCTTATGCTTCACATTTCCAACTTCATGCTGTCTGTGTTAGGACTCGATTGTCTTTGTACAGCACCACTCCATATTCAGCAAATTTATCACTGTTGTCTCAATAAGTTTTTTGCTTGGAGGTGCCTGGGTGTTTTCTTTTGGCCATCAATATAGAATCACTTTTTTCAAGCTGTTGCAAAAGTGGATCTATTGCATTTCTCATTTGAGCTTGTCAAGTTTTGCGTTAGAAATGAGTAGTACTTGGGTCAGATTTACATAAGGGTTCTCCACCAGCTCCTTGCATTGGTGATAGCATCCTTACTCCACATCCTGTTGCAGACCAGCCAATGAGGGGGCTGCTGCTTGCACACCCTTAACCTGCCCCTTCCTACCTCTGATTTGACTAACTTTTGACTACCTTGCAGTCCTTCTGAAAAGACTGCTTGCGGGCTGTGGCTGGTGGACCTGATCACCAGCCTGGGACAATCAATCAGCCACACCAGTTCCATTCCTAGCCCTTAGTTCAGGGCTCTGTTTATTCTTTAACGCAAAACAAAAGCAATAGTCTTGTTTTTGTCTGAGATTGTGGAGCCCTCTGGCCTCCAGTAACTAAAAGTAGGTCTCAGAGCCCAGGTCAGCTGACTCAGACTCATGGGACTATAAAATTGCACCGTAGCTGTTCAGGTTTGGGCAAGAGCCCTGGAGTCTCAGAGGCCAGGCTCCAGCCTGAGTCCGACTGTCTACATTGCCATTTTATACCTGGGAAGCTCAAGCTTTGTGAGCCTAAGTCAGCTGACCCAGACCGGCCAGGGCTGTGCCATGGGTCTTTTATTGCTGCATAGACATATCCTAGGTCTGGACCTCCCCAGCTGTGGAGGGGGGTAGGCGGTCTGCAGGCCTGCCCACCCTATCACAGGTTGCTGCTGCAGCCAGAGGCGACAGTACTCAGCAATCCCAGGCTCCCCCATGTAGCTGGAGCTGCCCCTCGTTTATATCCTCCAGACGGAAATCAGCCTGAATCATTAGCTGCTGTCCAGGTAGGGGGGCTGATTCCCCTGCACCTGCCTGCTGAGATTTCCTTCAGAACAGGATCACCTGCTCTCTGGCCCTCAGAGAGGCAGACCACACTGTTACAAGTTCCCAATCCCCAAACCATGCCCCTACTCCACCCCCTTGAAGCACGAATGCCAATGTTCGTTCAGAAAACTTGGGCACGACCACCCATCAGCTTTGAGAATCTCCATGGCTCTCAACTCACCCTTGAGCCTCAGCCAGTAGCCCAAAGCTTCTGAAAAGCATTGATTAGGCCTTATTGATTAGGTCCAATGTACATTTACTGTTAACATGAACTCCTTTAACTGAGGGATGATGTCTCCGAACAGGAAGAGAGGGTTAGTCCCTGTTGGATAGCCAGTAAGTAACGTGATCCCCCTTTAATCAGAGACTAAGCATAAACACACAACGATCTGTTCACCGAATAGGTTTATTCATATCTATACACACCTTAAATCAATTTTACTGTTTTACAAAATGATTGAAAAGAATAATACAAAGCAGAGCAGATACTCCAGCTTCAATTCTCTCCAACAGCTTTTCCTGCTGTATTTACTCACAGGCAGGAAGGAGCCAGGCAGGTCAAGGCAGGTCAGATATAGGCAGTGTTGGAAAGAAAGCACTCAAACATCTTTGAGCCAGGCCTGGCTTGTCCTGTGAAACCATGTGACCAGCACCCTGTGCATTAGAGAGGCAAGAGCACGCTATTATATTGAGTGGTGGAAAGGAGGATTTCAAAAGCACATTCAGAAACTGCTACTACTTAACAAAGGGCCCTAACAGTTCTTGTCCAGACAGAAGCGTTCTGCAGTTTGGGGCTGGTTTTGCTGCTCCAGCACTTTTGTTGACAGATTTAATAGCTGCACGGATTGTCCAATCTGTACTTGCTGCCTTGGGTGGCCTCCCAGAAGCCTGGCTGGCCACATGGGCACAGATGTTTATTGCTCTTCCCTGTATGTCACACAGGGGGAGAGGGGGTTGTATCCTGACAGATCCTTTGGCACATGGTGACCGCTTCAAAAGATGCCCCAAGAATGAGCATCTTTCAGCAGATGAGGGTCTACATAGGGTCCTCAAACCGTTATAGCTGGGCAAGCCCAAAGTTGTTTTATTCCTATACTCAGACATGTAGATCTGAGGAGTCCCCACTCTTATGCTGTGTGGTCTATGCTGAGTTTTTCAACTGTCTGGTTTTTAATTGGATGATCTAAGAGTCCCTTGAGTCTACCAGTCTGTTCCGGGGGAAAAGTTCACCTCTATGAAGCAGGACCATGGGAGTTCCTCTAGAAGTAATTGTAGGATTTGGTGGTAACTCAGTAGGAATCCAGTACCAATGGACTACTTAGCACTGTGACTGACTCATCCTTCTGTGATAAAGTTGCCAATAGATTCCATTGGGCCTCTTGCTGTCAATGCCACAGAACAGGCACAAATCACAATGAATCAATAAGAGGAGGGAGCTCCATCGATGGCTCTTTTTTATTATTACATGCATTGTACAGCCCCAGGCACGTTGGACCTTTGTAAATGAATGATACTACTACTGTAGTGCAATGTTTCCCAAACTTTTGAGAGCTGAGTCCCCCTCTCTGGAATACGAAACCAACCACCTGTCTCCTGTGTGCATCACTTCCATGTGTTAAAGGCCTACATACACAGTTAATGGCCCCCTTCCTGGTTGATCCTTAGCACGTACCCCTGATTTTGGGAAATTCCAATGGCGGACTGCAGCTACACTGTAACACTTGCAACTGCCCCGCTTGTGGTAGAGACACTCTAAGCCAACGGGAGAGAGCTCCACGAACAGCGGTAGCTACGCCAGTGGGAGAAGATCTCCCGCCCACATAGTGCTGTCTACAGCAGCGCTTAGGTCGGTGTAACTTACGTTGCTCAGGGATGCGGATTATTCACACCCCCGAGCGACAAATTAGACCGAAGTAACCTGCCGTCGAGCCAAGGTCTAGCTCTTCATAAGAGGATCCTTCCCCTGGCACACGGTGTGCCAGGCAATCACACTGCACTAGTGTGAATGATGTCACTGCTCCTGTTACTGGAGGCAGCTTTTGTCATAGATACTGCAGCCGGCTGCAGTAGCTTTGAGGTTTGTGATTCATTTGTGTATCATTGTGGGCCGGGTGTTGTACGCACTGCATGGGGGAAGGGTTAGTGCAGCTCCTCCAGGAATTAAAAGAAGTGTGTGGGTAGGAGGCTGGGAGGTGTGGTTCGGGCTAGTTGCTGAAATAATAAACAACTTTGAAGAGGAACCACGCCCTGGGAAGGCTTGCGTGTGCTGGTTCAAACTGGGTCCTCCAGAGATCAACAGACAAAGAAAGGGCTTTTGGTATATAAAGGCTGCGTTTAAAATGGCACAGGACCTTCTGTTTGATTCAGCAAACAGACAGGATCCTCTGTCCAAGGGGCAGCCCCAAATCTTGTGGAAGGGTTGGAAAGACTTTGTCCCATGTGGGCTCCATAAGACTGATGGGTGATCGCTGGTGAGCTTTTAGCATGAGTATAGGAACTTGTGTTGTTTTTTAAATGTTTTCTCTGTAATGCTTTTACCCGAAGAATAGAATATGTTTTGCTTTGTGAAGGCTGGTTAGTGGCTGGCATACACTGTTGTAATAACCCCTGGAGAAAGGTAAATCACAGGTGCTGGATCCTGATCTGACCTGCTGGGGAAATCACAGTGAGGTACAGAGGCACTGCAAGTGTAAACTCCCAATCTTGGAGGGAGTGAGACCTGGGTCTCCGCCCAAGATAGGTGAAGGCTAGGAAGTCTCAAACCTTTAAGTGGGTGCCCTCAAGGAAGACCAGGAGGGAAGGGCAAAAATGCAGTCAATCCTGAAACTGTGACATAGCTGGTAGCAGAAGTGGAATCTATGGCCAGTGAAGTACCAACAACAGTGAAAGCAAGTGCTTCGGTAAGGCAAAGCACAGAGAAAAGTCTCGTAGCCTTTTGGGGAAAGGAAGGGTGAAGAGAGAGAGAGGAAAGTGAGTTATGAACAGCTAGAAAAAACGTCAGCAGCTGAGACATGCAGAGAAAGGCAGCTCAACACTGAGGAGCGGACAAAGGCCCAGCTAGCCAACCTGCCGGACTGTGAGGACCAGGAAAGGAACAATGGTCCAGAATCGCAGGGAACACCCAGCCCACTGGCAGAGAGACGAGCAGGTAGGGGAAATCTGGGTGACACCTCCCTAAAGGGAAGAGGTTGACAGAGGCAGCAACCATGCTCCATCCAGACCGAGTGCATCCCTGCAGAGAGAGCGTGGACAGATCTACCGGTAGAGCAGGAGAGGGACAGACTGCATCTTGAAGCCCAGCTGCTTGCAGACCAGGAGCAAGAGCGACCACCCCAGGAGAAGCACTGCAGTTTGAGGAGAGAGAGAAGGACAAGAGGCGAGAGAGGGAGCATCAACATCAGCTCCATATGGAGGGAAAGTGACAGCAAAAACCTGACCCGGGAGGTGGAGCCAGACCCCAAGTACCTGGCCCAGTGGATGGCATAGACTCCAAGTTATTGCCTCCCTTCAGGCAAGGGGATGACATGGATGTGTTTCAAAATGCTTTTGACATGGGATGTGACTGGAACAAGGTGGGGCAGGAGAACGTGGGAATCTGGCTCCACTGCTGTCGGGAAAGGCCTTAGACATTTTCACCCATCTGGCCAGAGAGGACAATGCAGATTATGGGCAGTGCAAACAAGCATGGTTGCAAAAGTGGAAATTGACCCCTGATGCGTACAGGAGGAGGTTCTGAGGAGTTCAGAAAACGAGGGATCCGGCCCATGTTGAGGTGTCAACTCAAATTAGGGGTTAGGTAAGAAAATGGGGAAATGGGTGGGGTATCCACAGTTGATGAGGCCTATGAATTAATGGGTTTAGAACAATTCTACAAACTCTGCCCCCGACCTAAAATAATTGTCAATAGACAAGAATGCTAGAGACATGACCATAACTGGGAAATGGGCTAACCAATAGGCAGATAGTTGGACCAGGTTTGATAAATTCAAGGGACAGTGGCACAAAACTGACCCCCAACCAGGACCTCCCGAGAAGGGAATGGACCAAATCCAGATTGGTGCAGGGAGGAAACCCTACCCGGGGTCCAAACAAGGAACCCAGGGATCTGAAATGCTTTTATTGCAATGAGAAAGGCCAGAAGGTGATCCACTGCTTGGTGCTGGGGAGGCCAAGTGCTAGTGGTAGCCCACAGCAGGTCCAGATGACAGTGACCCCACCAATGGTAGAACCGGATCCAGTCCCAATGACCCAATCAGTAAACCTGACCATTTCAGACCCAGGAGAGGAATCGACAAAACTCATTTCCCAGTGGCTGTGGATGGAAAAAGGCCCAGGAGTGGAGGGCCCAAGGAACTCTGGGGGTTGTGAATTATACCTGATCGACTCTTGACCATTCAGGGACTTTCCTTCGTGGTCAGACCCATCTAAAATGGGGTGGCACCGAGGGACATAAGGATGTTGCGGTGTGCTACCTCCCAGATGCCAGGAGAAGTCTCGCTGGGGAATGACAGACTCCTGGCCCCAAGCCACTTGGCTGCAAGCAGCAGCCCTTGGCTCTCACCCCAGGCTGCAAAGGGCCAGGCTGGGAGGCGGCTCTGATTGCATGGCTAGGGCTGAACACAGTCCAGCTGATGAACTGACCTGGGGAGGGGCGGGGAGCAGGTCCCAGGCTGAGCTCAGCCCCCCAGCTCCTGCTATGGAATTCAGACGGGAACAATTGACTAACCCTTCCCTAGAAAAACCTAGGGATGCAGCTGACTCCCCAGACAGCCCCTGGATAGGAAACCAGAGGGTTTCTCTGGGATCAGGGGCTATTCTAGAGAGAGGGACTCCCTGGGAACGTTGAGCCATGGGGAATACAGAGACAACTGGTGGTACCACAAAGTACTGACTTCGGCTACTCAGCCTGGTCCATGTTATACTCTTCTCAGGAGCCATGAGAATACTAAACAGCTTACTCCAGAATTTCTCCTGGCCTGGGGTGTGTGAGGCAAAATACTGTAAGGCCTGTGACCTGTGCCAGAGGGTGAGGTAGGTCCAGGCTGCCCCGAGCCCGCTAATCATCACAGAGGAACCTCTTCAGAAGGTGCTCTGGACGTCGTGGGGCCCCTTAGCAAAGTTACCTGGATGGGAGGAAAAACGTCTATTTGGTTGGTAGTAGCTTACGCCACCTGCTACCCAGAAGCAATAGCACTGTCCTCTGTAGGGGCAGACATGGTGGTTGATGTCTTGCTAGCGATATTCAGCCGGGTGGGGTTGCCCTGCGTGGTTTTGGCTGACCGGTGGGGGTGGGGTGCAGATTTTATGTCTGCCCTAGGGGCTATGGGAGAAATGTGGCGTTCAACACTTCAGGGTGTCTCCCTCCCACTCCCAAGCTAATGGGCTGATTGAGAGATTTCATGGAACCTTAAAACAATACTGAATCATAGAATCATAGAATCTCAGGGTTGGAAGGGACCTCAGGAGGTCATCTAGTCCAACCCCCTGCTCAAAGCAGGACCAATCCCCAACAAAAACTTTGTGGACCAGCTCCCCAGGGATGGATTAAATGTTTACCTCACCTGCTGTTTGCCCATAAGGGGACTCCCAGGAACCCACAGCATTGTCCCCTTTGAACTGCTCTGTGAGGGGACGGTATGGGGGTTGGTTGGACTTAATGAGGGTGCAGTGGGAAGGTACAGCCTCTCCCAAGGGGGACTCAGCGGTGGAGTATATGTTGGCCTTCCAGGAAAAACTCCCTGAGCTCCTGGCTATTCCAGCCCCAGGCTGGCACACTCCACCTTCCCTCTCCTGTATTACTGCCTGGCTTTTCTCTTCTCCCACAGTCAGTTTTTTCTGTCTTCTCTGCAGGGGCAGTAGAACTGGGGAATGGGGGCTAGTGCCCCCAGAAAGGAAATACTGGGGGCGGGGAGATCTGATCTATGTTTCTACTCCCATAGGTCGTTCTGCTACACATTCTAGGAACTAATGTTACCTATGAACTGCGTGCACAAGTTGGGGGGCAGAGGCAAGAGCAGGACACAGAGGGGCTAGAGCGGTGCCTGGAATTGGGCCAGGGAGTAGGTAGGACTTCGAGTGATCAGGCCAGATCTGGGAGCAGCTATACCTCGTGGACAGCAAGAGAGACATGAACTGTCAGGACCCCTCTTCCCCAGCCTGGAGCCAGCTGCCCATGTCCCCCACCAAGTCTCAGTAGCTCCCCTCACTCCCTATGCAGAGCACGCACCCTGCTCTACTTCCGGTCCCTCTGCCCCCCACCCCTTCAACGCAAAATCCCTGCCACCTCTCCTTGTCTGACCAGCTTGGATTATATGTAAATCTACAATCAGAATGTGTAAGCACAGATGGTGTCAGGGAGTATTGCCTAGAGGTTACACCAGGGAATGGATTAGGATGCCAGAGGCCCGGGTTTGCTACCCAATTACCATGTGCCCTTGGGCAGTCACTTAGGGACAGCTGTCAGGCATATTGAGCACCCACCACTTATGCTCACGGAAGTGGCTTAATACTTCTGAAAATCAGGCCAGTGAGGCGTCTGGGTGTCTGTCTCCCCAGCTGGAGAACAGAACATAGCACAGTGCTGCTTCCCGGCACCCTAAGGGGATGTGAAGCCTCACATATTAATGCTTAGGGCGTGCTATAGGCAGGCAGGGTGTTATTAGACGCAGGTCTTAATTCCTGGGATGAAAGGTAAATTGAGACTGGATGGACGGAAAAATATGCTAACAACTGAGCTCCATTTGCCTGTGGAATGGCTTCCAAGGGAAGTGATAAAGCCCCATTGCCAGACTGACTCGGAAGGAAGATGGACCGGTCACTATGGGACTATATTGCAGGGAGGAATTCTGCAATGGCCCCCAGGGGGGGAAAGAGAGTTTCCAATGTGGTCAGTTACACTCCACCCCTTCCCACAACCTGCTCCGCATTCTCTGTGGCAGGAACACGTGGCTGTGGTTCCTGCAGGGGGGGTGCCCTGTTCTGAATGCAAGGAAACAGATGGCCTCAGCAAGGGGCATGCACGTCAGCCTCTTCCAGTGGCTTTGCATAGCACCTTTCACACAAAGTGCATGGCCCCCTCTGCTTGGCTGGGCCCAATGCCTCTGACATCAGAATGACCCTGCTGCTTCGGGAGTTCAGAAGCGGAGCTGAATGCTGCTGTTCAGGCCGCGGCAACCACACATTGGCATCTTGGTTTCGTTCTGTTGCTGGCACGTTGCATCAGAAAGTTAGTGGCAAAGAAAACAGGCTGATGGCACTCAAGGGAAGCCGTGTGGCAAGCCAGTGGGTTTTAGATGCACCAATCAGAGCAGCTGCTTACTCTAGGCTTTAAATCTATAGGCTAATGGCATTATTGAAGACAAGCACTTGTTTTCTCACTGTAAAGCTTTGTCCCTAAGTGCAGGAGTCTCTGGCCCACTCCCTGGGCAATAGGTAAGTTACAAGAAAAAGCCCCTAGTCCCAGAAGGCTGTGTTGGCTTAAGATACTGCGTCCCCCACCTTTAGAATCATTTAAAGGCTGTTGGCCCTTTTCCACCCCGTCCAGCTGCAGCTTGAATAGCTGTTGCATTGTTGAAGCTGATGAGACCAGTGATACCGGGCCGCTGTCCCTTAGGACTAGCGATGCATTTTAAAAAGCTGCACGCTGGCACTGAAAGGGGAAGTGGCAGCTTGTAGGGAGTTGTGCGAACCTATCCGCACTGCTTCCCTGGGACTGCCACAACAACCAGAGAGGAAGCAAGCAGCAGGAGGTAGCTGAGTTTTCGAGCGTGGCTAAGGGATTTAGAAGCACAAACTCTTTTGACTTTCAAGGGGACTTATGTTCCTAAGTCACTCTTGAAAATCCCACCCTGTCTGGGTGTATAATGCAGCTGGGGCTTCAGCCAGGATGCCTCCTAAATGGTATCCCAGCCAGCACCACTGCTGCTTGGAGAAAACGGACACGAGGTGAGATGAGGGGTGGGGAAGATAGGAATTAGAGTAGAGGAGCACGTGGGAGGGGACTGAGGATTGCCTTGTACTGTCACCAGTAGGGGGTCAGGTCCAGAGAGAAGAATCATGTGTCACTGCTTCCTAATCCATTGGGCCAGGCACTGAGCTCCAGAAACACGTTTGTTAGCACAGCAAAATGGCCATTCCACAGCGCACACTCCAGCAATGTGGAATACAGTCAGCTGCCCACTCCCCCTTTAGAGATCATGACATGGGGGCAGCAGCTTAACAGGGAGGAGGCTCAGCAATGGAGATGATCCACCTCCGGTAGCAACTCCTGGTTTATGAGTCATAGAGGGGTGTACTAAAGAAGTGCCTCTGCCCCTCCCCACCAGAAGCCGACTAGAGCCATGGTTCTCAACCAGGGGTCTGGGGCCCCCCAAGCAGGTTTCAGGGGGCCTCCAAGCAGGGTCAGCATTAGACTCGCTGGGGCCCAGAGGAGAAAGCCGAAGCCCCACCGCATAGGGCTGAAGCCCAGGTCCCTGAGCCCCGGCACCCAGGGCTGAAACCGAAGCCTTGTAGCTTCGTGGGGGTCCCTGTGGCATAGGACCCCAGGCAATTGCCCTGCTTGCTACCCCCTAATGCTGACTCTGGCTTTTATATGCAGAAAACCAGTTATTGTGGCACAGGTGGGCCATGAAGTTTTTATAGCATGAGAGGGTGCAGGGGAGGGGGGGGGGGGAAGGCTCAGAAACAGGTTGAGAACCTCTACAGTAGAGCGTCAGGCAGTGGTTAGCAAAAGCCTTTAGATCCTGCTGCTGAGAAGTACCAAGCACCGACTGAGCACCTCCGACTGAGACCTTGCGGGTAGCGGATGCTCAGCACTTCTGAAACTCTGGCCTTCACTCTTCTTCAGGGCGGGTGGGTCTGTTCAAGCCCTGTGATTCAGATATTAATGGGGTGATGGATGAGGGGCTGCAGAAGCAGGCAAGCGGTCCATCTGCTTTCTCCCCAGGACACAGCTTGTCTGCTATTTCCATAGCTCAAGGTGTGGTGATAGGGCAGGTGGGGCTGGGGAGGAAGGGTTCTTTGAACTGGACGCACATTGGGGTTCCCGAGGAGCCAGAGAAGGCCCAGGATGTGCAGGGATAGAACGCAGACTGCGGCTCACATGAGTTGCAGGCCAGTGCTGGCCACACATGAATGGGATTTGACTAAACTGGCACACACGCAACGCATAGTCCGCTCACTTCAGCTCAGTTTTCCAGTACATTGTGATCTTAAGAGGGGACACCTATAACCTGGCCTGATGCTTCTAGATAAGCAAACACGAGGTACTGCTGCTAAGCTTCTAGGCAATGGCAGTAAAGGGAGCAGAGCAAGAGAGGAGGTGGGGCTTTTCTGTGAGAACCTGCTTTCCTAGCGACTGGGGGTCAAGATAAGGTCAGAGCTATCACCACACACAGCAGCACCCTGAATCAAGATGAAATTAGTCTGTTTTTAGAGCCAGGGATTACCCACAAAGTGGGTTGGACCATTTTCCCTTTGTAATGAAATAGCTAGCAATTCTCTCTCTTTATAATCAGTTATCTCCAGTTCACAAGTAGGGAAACTGAGGCAGAGAGCCATTGAGGTTGGGACTGTCCAAGGAGTTTGTGGGACTTGGGCACAAATGCTCACAGGCTCTTGGAAAATATCAGCCAAAAGAACTGGCTCTAGGTCACACAGCTGGTAAATGTGAATGCCAGATGTGGTAGTCAGGGAGTCCTGGAGGTCAGGCCTGTGCTCTCCTAACAGTAAGCCAACAGTCACAGGGCTGACTTGCTAAAGGGACCAGCTTGACTGTACCACTGAGGCAAGGTATCGCCTGTAGCAGCTCTGGAGTCCCAAAGGGCCAGTGACCATACTACCATGGACAACTCAACGAAGCCTGCCATACGATCAGCAGGCCCAGTTCTCAGCTCTGTAGGACTCAGCTGGACCCAGTAACCCTGGTTAGCCGAGACCACGGGAAGTCTCCCAAAATTCCTAGGGGCTTCCTAGCTGGTGTGTTAGGGGACAAACATTTTGCCCAGGAGTGGCTGACTATTGGGATCGGTATGTATTTGTACTCATGGAAGGTACCAGATTGACACCACGCTGGCGATTGATAGCAGAGCACACATAGGAGCAGCGCAGACCTCCTAGTGCAGCCCCACCTACCTGTCTCACCTCAGTGAGAGGTATCACTTCTAGGGCTGAGAGTGAACAGAGGGAGCTTCAAGGCCCTATTTAACCCTTAGACTCTCTGCTGAGCCTCAGGGCTCATTTGCAGTGGCTTTGAGTGACAGGAGCACCTGTTCCCCAGAAACTGGGCTGAAACAGAGTGTGTTTTGGCAGTACCACATAGCTACCCTGGCAGAGCCCCCCCGGAGACGCACCTTATACTGACAGCAGGAGTTTTTCTGCTAGCCTAGGCCAGTCTACACTAAAACATTAGGTCAATCCAGCTACGTCGCTCGAGCATATGAAAAAGGCACTCCTGTGTGACGTACTTGAACCAACCTAAGCTGAATGAAAGAACTAGCTCCCACTTTTCAGGGAGGTGGATTAAACGACAGCAAGGGGAGAACCCCTCCCATTGCTGCAGCAAGCGTCTACGCTGAAGTGCTACAGCAGAGCGGCTGCAGCGGTTGAAGTGTAGATATAGCCAGAGTAACACCGCCTCCCTGAACAACATTAGCAGCACTGACAGGAGCCCTCTTCTGGTGGCACAGCTGGGTCTCCAGTGGGGCGTCTGCTGGCAGAGCTGCGTCAGCTCGGGAGACAGTTTCTCCACACCCCAAACGACAGCTCTGCTACCAAAACTTTGTGGTGTAGACCTGGCCTGAGTTGAGGCTTTTCAAACTGGAATGCAGGCGGCTAGAAAGCCATACTGTGCAACACAAAAGCACGCACCCTTCCCCTGCGTAAAATCAGGTTTTATGGTAAAAAACAAAGCCGGCTTTATTTTATTTATTTCACGAAACAGACCAACAGAAAAGTTTTTAAATTCCAATAAGAACAGTTTGCCCACTGAGATCTAACTACGCCTCTACAGAGGTTGCAAACCAGATACTGTGCTAACCCTTGAGGCCATCAAAGTGAAACTGACTAGAAACAAAAAAGTGAGACTGATCAGCTTGTGTTTCTCCTCCTCCAAGCCCAGAGAAATGCAAACAGTGAATAGTATAGTTAGTTTACTCTTGGCTATTCAGAAATTTTCAGTTTTAATAATTGTAGGTGTTTTATATAATCCACATGGGAGGGCTTTTTAAGTTATGATTTTTACCCTGACTGTGTCCCTTTAAACCTAAGGGTATCAGCCCTGTCCAGAAAACATCCATCCTGGAAGAACAGGATTTGAAATGACAAGAGCCTTTGAAAACTCTGAACCCTAGAATCAATAAATAATTGTTACAGAGTCATAGCACCTTAACTAAATAGCGATCAAGCCCCCAAATGCATGAAGGGGGAACATCGGTTTTGTAAACATCACACTGCTTTGTTGGTGTCCAGTGGCACGTCAGGACAGATGTGCTTTGTTAGATTCTTCCCTGGCCCTGTTTCCACACAATTACAAAGAAGCAAAAAAGTGCTTATTACAAAATAGCCAATGAGCAGCACCTTTCAGTAAAAATGTAAACCAGAGGCAGGTTAAGTAATCCCCCGGTTGACATAAGTGAGAAAAGACTGACTAGATGAGAGAGTGAGAGATGAGAAAGGCTAGCATTTAAGAAACCAAAAAAACATAGATATGGCAGAAATTTTTCTATAGAAACTAACTTGATAGCCTAGTACAAAGAAAGGAATGTAATTACTAGAGTTCTCCAAGAAGCATGATTAAGGAATTGCACTCAAGTGTATTAGATATCATATAAGCTAAAGAAAGGAATGCTTTTTATTCCCTTACCTTTCCCTGCTACTCTTACCATGACAGAGACAATGGTCTCATCATGCAAGAATGGAGTTCATTCTCTCACACCCCTCCCATAAGGGGTGATCATCAATACAAGTATTGTTTCTTTGGGAAAATTTCCTGTGGTTTTATCATCTGAAGCTAAAAACCTGGACATGAATAATTCCTAAGTTCATAAGGCAAGGTTACCAGTTCCCTTTATAAGACAAACATCTCACCAGTAATTTCGTTATTAGAACAGGCAGTTTAAGGTCCTTTAAATTGTTTGGGAGAGAGGATTCGTCAGACACAAAATTCAGTCCAAAGTAGTATTGTCTCCTGGTTCCCAGCTGGTCTCCTACCCAAAGGGGGGCCACTGCCTATTATGTGCTGTGAATCCCAAAAACACACTTCTTTAGAGATTTCTACCCCAAAAAGGGGTAACAAGAATTCAGCCTGGAATTCCAGTGTGGGGCTCCAGAGGCATTCTGCACAAAGGCTTCTGTCATGACCTCATTCCAGGAGGGCATCGCACTGCTCACGCCCATTGGGTTAGTGTCTGAATTCTCTGTAGTGATCCTCTGCAGTTCCTAAGGCCTAGGAACCAGAAGCTAAAACAAAACCCTGACTTGATGGTGCGTTAGACAATGAACATACAACACTGTAGGACTCTCCCAATGAAACAGACTAACAAAACCCCCCAGCAGGAGAGGAATATGTTCCCCTCCAACCAACTTTTGGAAACTTCAGAAGCCAAATCAAAGTTTTTCCCTCAGTCCTGGGCTGCCCCAAAGGAAAAGCTACTTCTAAGGAGGGCAGCATAAACCAGTCCTGTAGAACGAGTCAGGCCATCAGATCCACAAAGATGGCATTGGCAGTGGTTTGTCCAAAGATGAAGGCTCCAAGCGTGACCATAAATGTCCCATAGCTGACCAGAGCCCACCAGCTGTGAATCGAGAAGACAGGTCAGTGTGCAATGTCAGGCAAGGGAACCCACCTTGATACAGTGTATGGCTAAATCCTGCCAATGGGAACCAACGTCTGAATCATCTTGTGAAAAGGGAGAGAGAAATGGAAGGCAAATTTTTTTTTTTTTTACCTGGTTGACCTGGTTTCCTGGATTTCAGAAAGTTTGGCTTGAATCAGGCACAGTCCTAGCAGGGAGAGAATGCAAACAACATTGAACATCAGAATAATTATAGTGATCAGCAGTCAAAAGATTCCTGAGTAGAGAATTAAACCACCACACCCAGAAGGCAGAGGAGTCAGGAATTTGAGAGAGAGACAAGCTCTCTTTGTTTTTCCTTAACTTGTTCTAGTGAGATAGAGGGAAGATAAGACACCCATCACCATCACCCTCCCAGCCTGGGAGGAGCAGCCAGACTGAAGAGCTGTCCTATCAGTGCTGCTAATTAATTAAAAGGGATCAAGGAATTCCCTCTGCACCCCCTTTCAGCATGCAGCTTCTCCTGTCCGGGAGCATAGATGACCCGAGAAGAAAGTCCAGAATAAGAAAGAACTGGATTCCCTTGCATGGCAGGAGACAGCACAATCAATCAATCTGTACCACCAGGCCATGCCCTCGGTCCCAATATGTTGCATTTTATTGCCTTCTCAAAGGGGACCTAGGAAGGGAAGAGTTCATCCCCTCTAGAAATGCGTGCTAAGTGCCCTGCTAACCAGGCTGGGGGCGGGGGGATGAAGGACACTCAGTGCCCCTCCCACACCTTTCTCACCCAGCAAGCATATTAAGTTCAGGACACAGACAGCCAAACTTGCTCCCACACCCTATTTAGATCCCACAATCACAACTCTGGCTCCACAGTGACTCAGCAGTGTGTGGTACATGGCTGACTTCACATGGGCACAGGACCAGTCCTTTCCTCTATGCTACTTCTAAAGATTTGGGGCGGGGAAGGGGGAAGCCAGTGCGAACGGCCTTTGGGCCTCCTTTGCTGAGAATTCAGCCTTTGATGTCTCCCTGTCCTTGAGGGGGCATAATGTTTTGTTTTCACTCAGGGTCACCAGACTTTGGTTTTACTGGGGGGGGAGGGGGGAGGGGAAAGGGGTGGATGTGTGTGTGCGCGCGCGCTTTATTGCCGTATCCTTCCTGTGATCTTTTCCCAGAACCTCGTCTCAAAGGAGCTGTGCGGCACTCAGCATACTGTAGTGGGGGGCGCGTGACTCCTGGATTTGGGGAGGCTGGGCATGAACGCCTGAAGCTCCCTAGAAGGGCATCGGCAACCAGACCGTGGCCTTGCCCCCTGCTCTGCCCTCACTCGGTCCCCCTCCCCCAAGCTGCCCACGCCTCTCCCGCACGGGGAGGAAGGAGCGAGCCACGGGGCAGGGGAGCTTCAGAGGAGGGGGCAAAGCGGGGGCAGGAAGAGGAGCCGCGAGGATGGGGCCTCGAGGGAAAAAGACGAGCAGGAGCAGGGCCTCAGGGTGGAGCACAGGCAGAGCCATGGCCCGGGTGCCCTTTTGGTGGCGGTGCTCCAAAGCTGGCGGGCCAGCGGGCCTCCAAAGGGAGGTGCACTGCATCCTGTTTGGGGAGGCTTAGCCTCCCCTTGCCTCTTATCCCCCTCCCACTCCATGGAGATAGATGTGGAGCCAGACAGCCTGGAATCCGATTCCTAGTGGGAACAGATATGTAGGAGACCAGGCCCCTGGCACATAAGCTTCCAGTATTCCTGTGAAGTGTGACCCCAGGGCCTAATTCAGCAACCCAATGAAACCCAGTGCTCATTGTTTAACATGCTGGCTGCTTTGATTGGCTGCCGTGTAATTCCAACGCACGGAAAGTTGGGGCCGTACCCGGGAAGACGAAGATGAAGCAGGCAGCCAGACCCCCGATGAGAGAAATGACTTTGCCGATGTCTGGGATGAACAAGGCCAGGAGGAGAGTCAGGAGAAACCAGCAGACTGTCTGGAACACACGCCGGCGCCTCTCACGCATCACATCTTCCTCCACCGTTTCCCCCTTGTAGCGTAGCCAGAGACCCTCTAGCACAGCCCTGCGCCGGAGGCAGAGAGACAGGAGAATCGGTGGGCTTCCTACTGGGATTTCAGACCTCATGTATCAGATGCCAGGTCTCGGGATTCCCGCACCATTGACTGGTTGCCAGGGACATACGTTCAGAACAGCAGGATCTCTTGTAGCCTGGGCACACCCCGGCCTGCCCCTTGAAGACACCATGGCAACACAGGGAAGAACCAATCCCATTTAGTCTGGAGCGCCCCACAAGCCACCTCCAGGGGGTGCTGGAACAGGGGAGGCTAGGGGGCCATGCCCCCCATTTTTTACCAATAGTAAGGATGAGCAACAGAGGGGCAGGGAGCAAGCAGGGGGCCATGGTTTGAGTGCCTATGCCCCACCCCACACTTTTAGGGCACTTCTGCCGCTCCTGGCCACCTCCCGCACCTCTCACCTGCCGCAGAAGTGCAGGATGGGATAGGACGTCAGCACGCAGACGATGATGAAGGCCCGTGCAATGGCAACAGGGACATCGTTGGAGGGGTAGGACAGCAGCACATCCTGGTCCACGCTTGCGCCAAACGTCAGGAACCCGCAGATCCCTGGAGGGGAACAGATAGCCAGGGGAGGATGCCAGCAGGGGCTAGGGGAAGGATGGGGCACAGGGATTTGGATGAAGGTGGTGGCCGGGTTTGTCCCTGGGGCCCATGCTCTAGCTGGATCTGGGGTCTGAGTGCCGAATGCACACAGCTGACAGCAGCTCTTCAGCCGCGGGAGAGTTTACAGCTATTCCAGTCCTGGGGTCTCTCACGCAGCGATGTGCGCAGCTTCTCCAAGGGGAAGCTCACAGCTTCCCCAACCAAAGTCTTTCAGGAGAACGTGCTGCGGCTGCAGTGGCTGGGCCCCGTGGGAAGGCCGGAGAACAAGGGCCTTGCTCCTACCTGTCCCTGCGTAGACAAAAAGAGCGATAACCATGGCTGCCGTCACCACTGCTCCCCATGGCTTCACCTCGGGCTGCTTCATACTGTTGAAGACGGGCACACTGCTCACATGGCACTGCCAGAGACAGAAAGAGAGCATGCAAGGGGCTGCTGGGCCCGGCGCTCTGTGCTCCATCGACACCAGCCTTATCACGGGAGAGGAAGGGGACACAAAGGCAGGCAGCCCCTCCACACACTGGAACGTGTTACCAGGGAAGGCAACCGAAGCAGGGACCGTAACCAAGTTAAGAGACAACTGGATTTGTTTCTGGACAAGGGGAGCCCACCTCCCAGCTGTTCCTTGGGTTCAGTTGAAATTGACCTGCCCCAGGTCTGTCCAGCACAAAGGCAGGCCGTGTGCTGGCAGGGAAACACTTGGCCGTGAAACTGATGTGACGGGAAACGTCACGGATGGCAAAAGCGTCCCTCTCCCTACTCAGCCCGATGGATGCCACTGCCCAGCCACAGGGGCAATGAAAACAGGCCAGGGGATTGATGGAGGAGGAAAGGGGAAGAGCTAATATAGAGGGCCTGGCTAAGCGCCAGAATAACAATCTGCAAACACTGGACGGGTGTGAACGCTCAGGCGTGTTATTCAGCCTGAGGCAGGGGCATAGTTTGGAGTACTGAAGTGAAATTAAAGGGACTCCCAGGATGAGTTCCCAGAGAAACACTGAGCGCGAGATCTCTCTCTCTGGCTGGGGAACTATCTCCCAAGGAAGTGGTGGAAATCCTGTTACTTGGGCCAGTTAGAACTAGACTGGACACAACACTTGACAAGGTCTTGCAGGGTACAAGCCAGCTCTGGCCTTAGAAAAGGGTCTACGTAGAGCACAACGGGTCATCTCTGTCCTCAGCTTCGATCGTCATTTTAAGACACTGTTGTTTTGCTTGCATCCTTCACTTTAGGGCTTTATCCCACATCAGTCTGAGGCCCCAACAGGGGCAGTAGGAGCCTTGGTATTAAAGTAAAGGGTGGGGGGACCTAAACTAATCCAAAAGAGGGGCAGCAAATTAGACAGACATTTCCTGCTCCTAACTTGTCTTAGATCTCCATCATCCCAGGTCTTCCTGGGAGCAGCCGTACCTGGAATCCGAAGCAGATGGTGGGCATGGCATTGAAGACGGCCATCCAGGAGGAGGGGCTGTGGAGAGGGAAATCACAACCAGTTCAGATCTAGCTGCCGGCGCAGATACTTGGGTTAAACAAACAGCACACGTACAGTCACCCTCCAGAGGGCATTTGCAGGGTGCACCAGGGCATGCTCATTTCACTGCAGTTCTGCACATGCAGTGGGCGATATTGTCAAAGGGCACTAGTGATTTTTGGGGTGCCCCGCTGGACACCTTAAAGGGCTTGGATTTTCCCAAAGTGCTGAGCATCCACCCTCTCAAAAATCAGGGTCCTCTAAAAGTCACCTTAAGTGAGGCACCCCCGAAACGGAGGCACTTGGAAAGTCACCAGCCACTGCTGAAAATCTTGGCCTGTGTTTCCCTCTTCAGCCCTGTTTAGTTTGTTCTGAAAATTCTCTATACGGTACTAAGCAAATTTAAGGGAGATTAGGTTATCAGGCTAGATCTAAAAATCTGTTTGACCACAGTATGGATGGTGGGTGCAATGCTGCATAAGAAAAATTATTTGACCAACATAAAAACGATAGCGAGGCCTTCTTTTGAGGCACACGTACAAAGGGGAATACTCAAGGGTGAGGTGGACAGAATTTAATCACTCAAGCTGCAATTGGCTAGGACACTTGCAAAGAGGGAATTTTTGAAACGGCAACAAGTGATCAAGGCCTCAGTTTTAGGTCTCATCCATAAGATGGCACAGTGCTCTAACACAATGCCAGGACGTTGACTCAAAAGAACAGAGTGCCATCTACTGACCCATTAGCAGAGAAGAGGACCTAATTTGAAACACTACTGGAGACTGGTGAACCAAATCTCTTGCTCTCCCATGAATGGGCCATAAAATACACCACTTTGTATCTACAGATAAATTTAACAAAGGCCAACAGCCTTTGCTTCTCCGTACAGCACAATATAATTCATTTCATTTTAGCCAAATGGATTGTACTTCATGTGCCTGTATATTTATACCAGTATATTTATCTGATGAAGTGAACTGTAGTTCACAAAAGCTTATGCTCAAATAAATTTGTTAGTCTAAGGTGCCACAAGTCCTCCTTTTATATTTATACCTGTATCTGTAATTTTCACTCCATGCATCTGAAGAAGTGGGTTTTTTACCCATGAAAGCTTATGCCGAAATAAATCTGTCAGTCTTTAAGGTGCCACCAGACTCCTCGTTGTTTTTGTGGATACAGATTAACACGGCTCCCCCTCTGATACTATACTTCCATTGTTTTCCTTTATTATTGATATTTGATGTTATTTGTTGTATAAGATTAATAACTATAGAAGAGACCTGTTGGGTATTTTGTCCATTGCCAAGATATTCAAACCTGACCTGCCTGGAAAACACCCTATATTTTTCCCTGTTCTGAGTGACCATTTTAAGGTTTCCTCTCTAACCATTAGGAAATCCCAGCTTCTCCATAACAGAGCACCTCTTTCTCGCCCTGATGGCTCATAAGATACCAGACTTTAAAAAACAAAACCAAAAACCCACATTATTCTCATTAGCCTCTTGCCTTGAAAGCTGTCAGACCAAGAAACAGGGTATAACAGCTAAGAGCCCATCTTCCCAGTTCAAGTATTCATCGCCCAGCTAGAATACAGACTGCTAAAGATTGTGCTGGATTTCAAGTGGGGGGAATACAAGCAAGCCAGCAGTGATAACAGGGACAGATAGTTGGTGGCACCCAAGGCCAGTGCTTGTCTGATGTACCAGACGTTTCTTCAGACTGTCATTTAAGAACCAACAATGCGCTCTGTGCTGTACAAATCAGAGATGGACACAGTCCCTGCCCCAAGGATCTTACAATCTTCCCAGACAAAATTGCACTGGGAGACCCACAGGGAACTAATCAAGTGCTCTCTCCCATCCTGTATAACAGTGGGACAGAGAAGGCACCTGGCTGGCATGAGTCAGCGTTTACACACATTATGAAAGTGGATTTAATTTCCCTTTGGGGATTGAAATAAGAAGCTTCAATTAAAATATATTCATTTACAAGTTTTAATTCAAAATGTTCTTAACCATCTGGTTGCAAAGCAAACCCTCCAGAAGCAGCCCCAATGGTGGGTTGTCTGCTTGAGCCTGCAGCCAAACCAAAAGAGCAGCTCTTGGAGACATGTAGACGGAACTCATTCAGAGTGGGAATTTATGACTGTTTGCATTTCAGCATCATTAGCCCTTTCACTGCTGATCAGAAACAGACAACAGCTCTGGGACAGGAAGGGTGGGGATTTCCCATATAGGGCCACCCCATTATCTCCCTAATCTAACTTGTGACTTGGCACAGCCTGGTTTTGAAGCAGGGGTGTCACTCTCACATACCGCGTGGGGATATGCCCTGGGATGATCTCCTTGTCAGGCCAGATGTATTTGATGACGACAACGGCGGTGACGTACCAGGTGCCAATCACGCTCAGGGAGCTGCAAGAAAGAAGAGACTGGACAGATGACAATGCTTCCCCTTGCCTCTGCTCACTCTTACTCCTTGTTCAGAGCCTCCCTGGGGAGAATCTGGTGAGCCTGGACAAAGACATCTTCCCTTTCCCCGGTACATTCCCACCAATTCTCCCAGGGGACCCAGCTGTGATATCCCACTCCACCCCACCCAGTTCTCTCTCCATGAGCCTGGCTCCTTCCAATCTCCCACCACTGCTACCATCAATCCAGCTCCTCCAGTGGTAGCCTTAGGATAAGCCAGCCACCAATGGCCACTGATTTTCTAACCAGAACGTCTCCTGTTGTCTAGCCCTGCTCCAAGCAATTAGAGGACCTGGTGGTTAAAGCAGCAGATGCTTGTATACACCAGTGCTCCCATTGCTAGCTCTGGGGACAGCGTGATATGCAAAGGAAAGTGTTAGCAGAGACATATGATACCTGCTTACCTATGGGACCGTCTTCACTGTCCCCAGGGAGAAACCAGACACCCAGGGAACCCACTCCCGCCACCCCAGTCTCCTATTACGGCTTGGCATGGAAGAGCTGGAGAAAGGGGCACTTGTACAATTACTTCTCTGGGGCAATATATCACAATGCTTTTCATATGAGGACCTGAAAGCACTTTGCACCTCATGTTACAGGTGGGGAAACCGAGGCAAAAAGCAGTGATGGGACCTGCCCACGGTCACAGTTTCTTGGGACTAGAACCCTGGTCTCCTTGATCCCAGTCCAGTGCCCTACTCATTGGGCTCTGCAGCCATCTTAGAACCCGATGGAACACTCTGGTCAGGCCCAATTGCCTGCCTGTCCCTTTAACATCCTCCCACCCACAGTTCCCGGTTCAGCTTTTCCCAGCCACCCACCTGGCATATTTCTGGAAGCCAATCTCCTTTGGGATGGAGAGGGGCAGGATTAAGAGGAAGGCCGTGATGCTGATGGTGAACTTGCGGTCCGTGTACCAGTGGCTACCATCTGCCCCCTGGGGATCCTTCACCAGTGCAGCAATGACTGATAAGGAGACAAAGGTAGAACAGTGTTGTCAGGGCACAGCCAAGCCCAATGCCAACTTCTCGCTAGAGGGCAGATCTCAAACCTTGGCCAGGGAACATGGGGAGGAGGAAGAGGAATGGAAGATGCTCTGAATCAGAGGCAGGGAGCTCAGGGGCCCCAGCCTGGCAGCTCAGCCCTGGGACGCTGCAGGGTCTGGCAAAAGGAACCCGACAGACTGCAGCTCTGTGTGGCAGTCATTCAGGGTATCCCCTCAACCTGGCTCCTCAGGGCTGCAGGGCCCAGCACAGGCTGCCAGGATGGGGCATGGAAACTGCCCATCACCTGCAGAGAAGCAGGCTCTCCTCTGCTCCACGCCTTCCCGCAGCTGTAACACCCTCTCTTCCCTCTCAGGGTGCGGGCCCAGGGCCGGGGCAGCCAGGAGCACTCACTCTTGTCCTGCTGGTCCCCGATGATGATGAGGAAGGCGATGCAGGTGCCAAAGGTGTAGACGGCGATGGCGACCTCGCAGAGCACGCCAGGGACCTTGCCGCACACAGCCCACACCACTTCCTGGTAGGTGCGCTCGTTGCTGGCCCGCGAGCAATAAGCCAGGATCACCAGCCCTCCGATAATGAACACCAGCAGGGACTGTGGGGAGAGCAGGGTGGTCAGAGCTCTGGGGCCTCAAGCCAATGGCCCATCCCACCCAGACAGATACGCTGAGCCAGGGGCCTACCACCTGGCTCTGGAGAAGCGAGTGGGATCGTTTGCTAGGATGTCTCCTCCATGATCCTCTGTGGTCTCCTGCAGGAAACCTCACGCACCCATACCCCCTCCTCCATGCCTGCCTGGCTCACCATCTGCAGCGCGATCCCTGCAGCCACGCCACCCGCCATGCTGAAGGCTGCGGGGAAGTTGAGCAGCCCAGCCCCGAGGGCAGCGTTCACCACAATGAAAACGGCCCCGAGGGCGGAGGTGGTTCCCGCTCCTGGTCTCTGCCCCTCGTCGCTCTTCGGCCCAGTCTCCACATTGGGGCTCTGCAGCAGCCTGGCCCGCTCCCCGGCATCCGCGCTCCAGTCCCAGTCTCCGTACTCGCTGTTGATCCCCACATTGTGCTGGGCCATTTCCCCGGCCGGCAGTGCGCTGACCGCTCTCTGCGTCTCCCTAGTGCCTCATCACCAGGCCATGACCGCAGGCAACGGAAACACCAGCCCACATCAACTCCATCCGGCCCCAGCCTCCCAAGGGTCACAAAGCGGGCAGACCCATTTTCCTGCTACGGGGACAGGAGGCCTTGTCCAGGGGTCCCCAGGCACAGAGTTCAGGCTACTTTACTGCACCTAGAAGAGGAGCAGAGGCAGAGCATCACCATCAAGTGTATATGAAAATCACGCTAGACACAGCTGGCTTGCTGGACCAACACTCCTCTTGTGCTCTAACAGCTGCTGCAAAACTTAACCTCTCATTTAAACAGGACACTGCATCCTGGGTGGGAACCCAATCTGGGACCTCCGGTTCTTACAGCTGGAGCCTCTGCTGCCTGAGTGAGACGGCCCAGCTCTATCATCACCAGTGATAAGGATTTTTGCATGCCACCACCACCGGTCATCTTTGTCTCAGCTGACGGACCCAGGGGTTGGATGGACAGAAGGAAAGCTCCTCTCGGTCTCCGAACAATTGGCCCCTCTAGGGCAGAGGGGAGGCACGGTGGTGAGCCGGTGCATGGAGGAAGCATTGTCTCTGCTGCACCTGTCATGTGGCTCGAGAGAGCTTCAAGCCGCAATGCTGTGACACTGGTGCCTGGTCACTAAAATTCATTCAAACAAACAAACACACACTCACAGAGCCAACTTCCTTATTTCCAACCCACATTTCTGCTAACGCAGCAAAAGACCTTGTCCTCCCTTGGGAGGAAGTTCAGGGCAAGGCTTGAACAGCTGCCAGTTGGAATGACAGGAGCACAGAACCAAGCGGAGGGAGCACCTCAGAACGCCCCACAGGTCTCCTCTGCTCATCAACCTCCCAGGGCTGCTGCGGTCTCCCCGCCCCACCAGAGTTACCTGCGGGGCGTGGCAGGGAGGTCTGTCCTTCTCCCGCTGAGCCTCTCCCACGGCACTTTCGGCTGCTCTCCCTGGCAGCCGGGCCCAGGCAGGGAGCAGGAGGAAGCCATTTTTCACACTGGCAGAAGTGGACTCTGTGTACCTGGCCGGCCCGAGCCTGGCTGCTGGGTACAGGGACAGAGTGAGCTGGAGCTCCCCCTTGGCACATTTCCGGCTCACTCAGACCCTGGCCCCAGCAGCCAGGCCTGGGTGGGAAGCAGAAGGGGCGAGGCAGGCCACCCCCACCAGGCTCTCTCAGGTAGCTACCAGGCTGCACAGAGCAGTGACCTAGAGTGGCCAGCATGAAAAGTGCCTAGGCCTGGCTGCCAGGGACAGGAGCCGAACCTGCCTTGTGGCAGGGAGCCCCTCTCTCCCTCACCCCTGGCAAGCCAAGCAGAAATCTGGAGGGGGACTTCACTCCACATTCGCCCCCCACCCCAATGCATCATCTATGGCTTTTCACACTCATCACAAAAATACACCGCCAAGTCATTGCTAGGCTGAGGATCCCAACTTTTGTGTAAGATCCTCAGCTCTGGAGCTCAGAGATGCACTAGTCTATGAAATCCTCCCCTTACACCAAGAGCTATTGCCAGTGCTTAAAGGGGACATGCAGAAGGTAGTGGCAAGAGATGAGACTGTAAGCTCTTTGGGGCAGGGAGCATCTTTTTGTTCTGTGTTTGTACAGCACCCAGCATAGAAGGGGCCTGAGTTCACTTCTAGGGCTCCTAGGTGCTACAGTTCACAATATAATAAAATAATAATAAGAGATTATGCCCTTGTTTGCTTCTGTGTGATGAAGAAAGGAGACCTCAAAGGCCTCTTTTGCCATTAGAAATGCAGATCTTGTTTTCCATTTCTCTTGGAAGATTCTACGAAGAACTTGTCCACTCTAAGTATCAAGGAAGTAAAACTTGATTCATTGGAAGAGGAAGTGATTTTTATTTAGACTGTTTAAAATCTTTTGGGTTTCGCTAATACCACTAAGTCAAATGCCCGACACACAGTTGGGAGGAAAGACATCTTTCTCAACCCATGATTCAGGGGTTAGAGAAGTTGCATCTTGAAGAAAGCTCCCACTCTTGCTGTAGGTCCTTCAAAGATCTCTCCAGCAAAAACAAGGAAAACAAAAATTAAAACTCCAAGGGTTAAAAAGCAGGAAAGAAAAAAAAAAAAAAAAAAAACCAAGAGGGGAAAAAGGCTCCCTTTTTACTAAAAGGGCGCAAACCCAGGTTACTTTGAATCTCAGAAGTATTACTCACGTCTGCACTGATTGCTTTGTCTCCAAAGTTCTGTTTACAATTGAGCTACACTAATTACAAACTGGTCATGATGCAGAGGAGCAGCTTGAATTAGGAGTTGGACTGCATTTTTCCTCCCTTCCCCGGCAATGAGGGCCTTTATACTATCCTTCATTGGCCCCACTGTGCACGGTTCCTGGATTAACCCTTATAGTATGAGGCAAGAGATACTTCCCTCCTTCCACCACAAAACAGTAATGACACCAATTGGTGCAATTCACAGCTCCACAGTATACTTATTCAGCTCATTTTAGTGCTGATCAGGAAGCAGGGAACATGCAGACAGGAATGAGGAGCAGACTGGAGTTTGCCCTATCAGGAGATCATCAACTAAGACCCAAGCATTAGTAAAATAAGCTACCAGCTTTGTCACCCAGGGTCTTACTCTAAGTGTAACTCAGCCATGCAGCATCAGCATTATAGCACAGGATTAGAGAAAACAAACCTAAACTATAAAATTAACAGGCCAGAAGTATTTGCCTCAACCCTGTTAGTGGCTCCTGATCCCTTGGGGAAGCAGTTAAGTACTGAGTCAGGTGCCTTGTTAGATCCACATAAGTGAGTTGGGAAGGGCTCTATGGAGAAAGAGGATCCTGGGTGTGGGATGAGCATTCTTGGGAGAGGAGCCTGAGGAGCATACACCTGGGGGAAGGTATGAGTTGATCTTTATGACCTCCCCATTGTTTTCTTTGTTAACAAGTGGATGTCTTCAAACACTACATAGAGTGTGGAGCACTTTTGAGCAGCAGGTTGAGAACAGCATCTCCTCACACAGCCCTGAGATTGACTTCAAACACCTCTGTGTGATTACAGAGCAAATCACCCCTCCAGGGCGAAAGCCAGCTGAGGGCAGACATATCCAAATTAATAAATAACTTCTAACCCACTATGTAGTTAACCAATGGAACTCACATGTACAGGACAGCACTGAAATAGATCTTTTTCTCTGAAGCTTATTAAACTAGATACATACCTGGACAAGAACCACACTTGTAGGATAACCAGGAAGTAGTAATAAGGGTTATCAGTCAACGTTTATGAGTATAAAATGGATTGCCATCTAGGGTCTGGATGAAATTTCCCCCCAGGGCCCAGTTCCAGTTATTGGAATAGTCATGGTTGCAAGGTGCAGGAAAGAGGGTTTCCAGTGAGCCGAACTAGCAGAGCAGATTCCCTTGCTTTGCATACTGCAATATCCATGCTGGCAGCAAACGTCATAATGTCAGGAAGAAATGTTCTCCATTCCCAACTTATTTCACACTAAACCCTCAAATAGCATGGCACAGTCCATCAGGTGTAATAGAGGGGATCAGCCCTTCCTATGAAGCAGGTGGCATCTGTCTCTGCTTACAGCCAGGAGGATCACACTTCTGTGACTAGCAGCCTAGTTCAATGAATGATTCCTATGAATCCCTCTGGAAGAGCTACACTGCCCGCAGAAACTTTTAACCCCTTGCTTCCACTGCAGAGCTTCCTTGTGGGGAGTTTAACCCTGAGATCTGCTGACAGCAGGGACACTATAATCAGGAGAGAGACTCTTTGCTCTATGTCCTACCCTCTGCCACTGCTGACCCTCAGTCACAGCACAGCCAGGCCACATGCAGCAGGAGCAATTCCAGCCAGGCAAAAAACAACCCACCTTTCACACACCAGCCTGAAAAAAGAGCAGACCCACTAGCATAGGAAATGGGGACAAAAGAATGGGGAAGGGCAAACACAGAGCCTGCACCAAGCACCTCAAAGGGAACAGTAATCCTCATTTTATGGTGGGCGCCAGGAGGGTTAAGGTTCAATGTCCGCAGCAGGCAGCTCCCCCATAGGCCCGGCAGCAGACATGTCACAAGGGTGCATCCACAGACGCGTGTGGGTGTATGGGCGGCGGCGGTGGGTTTCCAGGGCCCTATTTCAGCACCAAAATGAGGATCATATAGCTGCTACAGAGCCTGTTATGTAGTGGCCTCCTCCCCCTCTGGGATGACTCGAGGGCTCCTGTACCGATGCCTACAAGGGAAGGGAAGGGGATGGGATGGGATGGGAAGAAGGAGTGGGCTAGCCATGCTGTTTTGATACCCACCTCTGCAGTGGGGAGGGAAAGGAGGGCTCTATCATACCGGCACCAAACCCCTCTCTGCTCGCCATTGGGGGACTCCTGTGCTCATTGATCCCCCAGCCACAAAGCCCCCCGGGATCGCACACCCTCCGCCCCTTACTCATACCTGCGGAACGGGAACAAAAAGCCTCCCACGGTCCCACGCCTGCCTCTGAGCGCCGGCTCCTTAAGCAGCTGATTACGCACCACGTGCAACCCAGCTGGCGTCACCCGGCGCGCAGCAGGCTGGGAACTGTAGTTCTCTGGCCTTCACCTGCCTGCCTGGTCACTCTATGAGTAATTTCCTGTTTCTTCACTCAGCAAGATTTGGGTTTTCCTTCTCCATTTCAAGGCCGTGAGGGTTCCCACCAGATCAGCACAATTGTACAAAGTTTTCCACCTTACCAATCTCGCTTCCTCCAGCCAGGGCAATAAAAAGGCACCCCAGCAAAACAGGTTTCAGATCTTGCCAGACGGTTGTTTGCTGCGGCTTTGTATTCATAGGATCAGGGTCTTCAGAGGTGGAAGAGATTAATTAGGGTAGGCCAGCTCCTTACTGAGAAACACCTTGCACAGAGGCTGGCCTGTGAGGCACACTGCGGGGGGCAGCGGAGAGAGAGATTGTTATTTTCCAGACCAAGTAAACTATTTAAACATGTGACTGATCCTGTACACATGTAAACATGTAACTTTCATCACATGCATCCACTGGCTTTAATGCAATGACTCACATGAGTAAAAGTATTCATGTTTGCAGAAGTAGGCCCCAAGTGCTGAGCATCTGCATTTCCCATTGGCTGCCATGGCAGAGGCAAGGGCTCAGCGCCTCTCAGGCATTGGCCCTATAGTTTGTTCTTTTCTTTCCTGTTGCAGCTGGCCCTGGGCCTGATCCCCTGTAGCTTATGTGATCCGTTACACCTGCGCAGAGTGTAAAATGCCACTGGCTCAGAGTGGAATGGTTCCACTCTTGCTTTTCACAGGTATAAATGACACAAGGTGCAGGGCTGTGGTGAATCATCAGATCCTTGTCACTTCTGGTTTTCAGCTCCCTGAGGAAGAGCTCTGTGTATCTTTATTTTTCCACACATCCTGTCAGCTTTTATTCCCCTCTGAATCTGTTTCACTCTGAGGTTTGGAGCCCTGCACCTTGAAGTCTTTCCAACCAAGGCTGGAAATCAGCTTTATAGATGTGTATATGTACAGAAAGGGGCCTTGATGCTTTCTCCGCACAGATCTCTCACACATCACTGACCATCTCTCTTGAGGACGCAGAGCCTGGTTTTCATGAGCAGAGGTGCTTCTGTAACCATCTATTCCCATATAGCCCCCAACATCTAATCACGTACAGGAGGCCTTTGGCCAAGGCTTCTCTTTGTTCTCTGAAATCCCTGCCTCATTAATAATTTGTTAGGGGTCAGACAGTTTGAAAACCTCCATCTGGTGGCTAAAAATTAAACAAAATCCCTTAGGACTCGTCCACACACAGTTTTTATTTTGCTTTAACGAAAAAAATAGAGTTGAAAACTGATAAGCCTTAAAACAGTACACCGCTGGTCTGGATGCAGTTATACCAGTAGAGAAGTGCTCCTATTCATATAGCTTATTTCTATATAGAGAGAGACTTTCTATAAGCTTAGAGGAAACACATTTTTTATTTGATTATATGTGGCATGAATAAATACAGATTGATAGATCCTAGCATGCAAATGTATCGTCTTATCTGACAAGAGATGAGGTCCTGCTTTGAGCAGGGGGTTGGACTAGATGACCTCCTGAGGTCCCTTCCAACCCTGATATTCTGTGATTCTATGCATGCAAATCATGCATCAAAGTCATGAAATGGGCTACAAACACAATAAAAATAAGATATTCAAAAGTTTAACAAATTGGGGGGGCACAGGGGGACACGGAAGTTGCTCCTTGCGTGGGGCCATAGGCAGTGGGTATAGTAGGCCTGGCGCCGACCTGCTGCTGGACAACTGGGCCGCGGTGCCCCCCCCTTCCCCGAGACCCCCACCGCCTCCTCCACTCGTCTCCGCTGCTCGCTTCATCCCTCCTCCTCGGGACAGTGGGTGGGGATCTCATGGGTATTGGGGCAGTGGGTCGGTGGCTCAGGGAGGTAGGGGGCTCGTGGGTGTTGCAGCAGTGGGTGGGAGGCTTGGGGGGTAGCATGGGTGGAGGTCTTGTGGGTATGGGGCAGTGGGTGGGGCTCTTGGTGGGCTGGGCGGCTCACGGGTGTTGGGGCAGTGGGTCGGGGGTCTCGTGGGTGTTGGGGCAGTGGGTAGGGGGTCTCTGAGGGGGTGGGGTGGTGAGGGTCTCGCGGGTATTGGGGCAGTGGGTCGGGGTCTCCGAGGGGGTCTTGCGGGTGTTAGGGCAGTGAGTCGGGGGCTCATGGAGGTAAGGAGAGTGGGGGGCTCGCAGGTGTTGGGGTAGTGGGTTGGGGTCGGGGGTATGGGGCAGTGTGTCGGGGGTAGGTGAGTGGGTGTCTCACGGGTATTAGGGCAGTGGGTCAGGGGCTCGGGGGCATAGAATGGGGGGGGCCTCATGGGTAGTGGGGCAGTGGGTCAGGGGCTCGGGGGGGCAGGCTGGGTGGGGGTTGGGGGTATTGGGGCAGTGGGTGGGGGGTGGGGGTCTCGTGGGTATTGGGGCAGTGGGTCAGGGGTTTGGAGGGTAGGGTGGGTGGGGGTCAGGTGTATTGGGGCAGTGGGTGTGGGTCTTGCGGGTGTTGAGGCAGTGGGTCAGGGACTCGGCCGGGGTAGGGTGGGTCAGGATCAGGGGTCTAGGGGCAGTGAGTCAGGGTTGGGGGGGTTAGGGGGTGGGGATCTCATGGCTACTGGGGCAGTGGCTCAGGGCCGGGGGGGGGGTTGGGTGGGTGGAGGCCTCGCGGGTGTTGGGGCAGTGGGTCGGGGGGGCAGACTGGCTGGGGGTCGGGGGTGTTGGGGCAGTGGGTCGGGGGTGGGGGTCGGGGGTATTGGGGCAGTGGGTCGGGGGGGCAGGCTGGGTGGGGGCCTCTGGGGTGTTGGGGCAGTGGGTCAGAGGTTCGGGGGGGCAGGCTGGATGGGGGTCGGGGGGGTATCAGGGCAGTGGGTCGGGGGGGCAGGCTGGGTGGGGGCTGGGGGTATTGGGGCAGTGGGTCGGGGGGGCAGGCTGGGTAGGGGCCTCGGGCGTATTGGGGCAGTGGGTTGGGGGGGCAGGCTGGGTGGGGGTCGGGGGTGTCGGGGCAGTGGGTCGGGGGCTCGGGGGGGCAGGCTGCGTGGCGGTCGGGGGGGTGTCGGGGCAGTGGGTCAGGTGTTCGGGGGGGCAGGCTGGGTGGGGGTCGGGGGTGTCGGGGCAGTAAGTCGGGGGGGCAGGCTGCGTGGCGGTCGGGGGGGTGTCGGGGCAGTGGGTCAGGTGTTCGGGGGGGCAGGCTGGGTGGGGGTCGGGGGTGTCGGGGCAGTGAGTCGGGGGGGTGTCGGGGCAGTGGGTCAGGTGTTCGGGGGTGTCGGGGCAGTGAGTCGGGGGGGCAGGCTGCGTGGCGGTCGGGGGGGTGTCGGGGCAGTGGGTCAGGTGTTCGGGGGGGCAGGCTGGGTGGGGGTCGGGGGTGTCGGGGCAGTGAGTCGGGGGGGCAGGCTGCGTGGCGGTCGGGGGGGTGTCGGCGCAGTGGGTCAGGTGTTTGGGGGGGCAGGCTGGGTGGGGGTCGGGGGTGTCGGGGCAGTGAGTCGGGGGGGCAGGCTGCGTGGGGGTCGGGGGGGTGTCGGGGCAGTGGGTCAGGTGTTCGGGGGGGCAGGCTGGGTGGGGGTCGGGGGTGTCGGGGCAGTGAGTCGGGGGGGCAGGCTGCGTGGCGGTCGGGGGGGTGTCGGGGCAGTGGGTCAGGTGTTCGGGGGGGCAGGCTGGGTGGGGGTCGGGGGTGTCGGGGCAGTAAGTCGGGGGGGCAGGCTGGGTGGGGGTCGGGGGTGTCGGGGCAGTGGGTCAGGTGTTCGGGGGGGCAGGCTGGGTGGGGGTCGGGGGTGTCGGGGCAGTGAGTCGGGGGGGCAGGCTGCGTGGCGGTCGGGGGGGTGTCGGGGCAGTGGGTCAGGTGTTCGGGGGGGCAGGCTGGGTGGGGGTCGGGGGTGTCGGGGCAGTGAGTCGGGGGGGCAGGCTGCGTGGCGGTCGGGGGGGTGTCGGGGCAGTGGGTCAGGTGTTCGGGGGGGGCAGGCTGGGTGGGGGTCGGGGGTGTCGGGGCAGTGAGTCGGGGGGGCAGGCTGCGTGGCGGTCGGAGGGGTGTCGGGGCAGTGGGTCAGGTGTTCGGGGGGGCAGGCTGGGTGGGGGTCGGGGGTGTCGGGGCAGTGAGTCGGGGGGGCAGGCTGCGTGGCGGTCGGGGGGGTGTCGGGGCAGTGGGTCAGGTGTTCGGGGGGGCAGGCTGGGTGGGGGTCGGGGGTGTCGGGGCAGTGGGTCGGGGGGGCAGGCTGCGTGGCGGTCGGGGGGGGTGTCGGCGCAGTGGGTCAGGTGTTCGGGGGTGCAGGGTGGGTGGGGGTCGGGGGTGTCGGGGCAGTGAGTCGGGGGGGCAGGCTGCGTGGCGGTCGGGGGGGTGTCGGGGCAGTGGGTCAGGTGTTCGGGGGGGCAGGCTGGGTGGGGGTCGGGGGTGTCGGGGCAGTGAGTCGGGGGGGGCAGGCTGCGTGGCGGTCGGGGGGGGTGTCGGGGCAGTGGGTCAGGTGTTCAGGGGGGTAGGCTGCGTGGGGGTCGGGGGTGTCGGGGCAGGGGGTCGGGGGCTCGGGGGGGCAGGCTGCGTGGCAGTCGGGGGGGTGTCGGGGCAGTGGGTCAGGTGTTCGGGGGGGCAGGCTGGGTGGGGGTCGGGGGTGTCGGGGCAGTGAGTCGGGGGGGCAGGCTGCGTGGCGGTCGGGGGGGTGTCGGGGCAGTGGGTCAGGTGTTCGGGGGGGCAGGCTGGGTGGGGGTCGGGGGTGTCGGGGCAGTGAGTCGGGGGGGCAGGCTGCGTGGCGGTCGGGGGGGTGTCGGGGCAGTGGGTCAGGTGTTCGGGGGGGCAGGCTGCGTGGCGGTCGGGGGGGTGTCGGCGCAGTGGGTCAGGTGTTCGGGGGGGCAGGCTGGGTGGGGGTCGGGGGTGTCGGGGCAGTGAGTCGGGGGCTCGGGGGGGCAGGCTGCGTGGCGGTCGGGGGGGTGTCGGGGCAGTGGGTCAGGTGTTCGGGGGGGCAGGCTGGGTGGGGGTCGGGGGAGTCGGGGCAGTGGGTCGGGGGGGCAGGCTGCGTGGCGGTCGGGGGGGTGTCGGGGCAGTGGGTCAGGTGTTCGGGGGGGCAGGCTGGGTGGGGGTCGGGGGTGTCGGGGCAGTGGGTCGGGGGGGCAGGCTGCGTGGCGGTCGGGGGGGTGTCGGCGCAGTGGGTCAGGTGTTCGGGGGGGCAGGCTGGGTGGGGGTCGGGGGTGTCGGGGCAGTGAGTCGGGGGGGCAGGCTGCGTGGCGGTCGGGGGGGTGTCGGGGCAGTGGGTCAGGTGTTCGGGGGGGCAGGCTGGGTGGGGGTCAGGGGTCTCGGGGCAGTGGGTCGGGGGCTCGGGGGGCTGGGGCGGGGGGGTCTCGCGGGGCGGCCCCTTGTGAAGCCGGGGGACGGGAAAGCGGCGCCGCCCGCCTGTTCCAAGGCCCGGAAGCTGCTCCCGCTCCGGGAGCGCCCGGCCCGAGCCGTGCGACCGGAGCCAGCCGGTCGCCTGCGCGGTTTGGTCCTTGCGCCGCGCCGTCGCCGTCGCCATGGAGACGGGCCCAGCGGCCTGACCCAGGCCGGCGCACGGGAGGTGCCTGGAGCCAGCGGCCTGGCCCTGAGCGCGCCCCGCGGGATGAGGCAGGAGCGGGGTGCCCAGAGCCGCTTCTCGCTGCGGGGAGAAGGTGAGGAGCGGCCGCAGCCTGGGGAGCGGGGTCTCCCGAGCGGTTCCTCCGGCTGCGGAGGGCGGAGCCGTCAGGCAGGGGCGGCCTGGCCCGGCGGGAACCTCCGCTCGCGGGGGCTGGGAGAGGAGCCGGGGCCCGGGGCCCCAGGGGCCTGCTGCGCGTGTCGGTCCTCGGGGTGCAGCGCCCTGCCCTGCCTGCGGCCCTTTGTAAGGCGCGCGCCGTGCGCCGGGGCGGGCAGGGGGTTCATTGCAACCCCCCGGCCGGGCTGCAGCCCTGTGTTTGTGGTGCCGGGGGCGGGGGGGGGATGTTGCCAATTGTGGCTGGATGGATCCTTGGAGGTTTCGTCGCATGACCTAATCTTTAAGGAGAGGTTGATCTTCAATTCCTGGAGACTCCAGGCCAACCCTGGAGGGTTGGCAACCCTAGCCCATGTCCTTCCAACACCATGTGGGGTTTTTTCATCATCAGAGGACGGTGAATTATTAGAAATGTTGCCAAAGTAAATGTGACTGAATTTTATAACAACTTATAGTCGGGTTTAATGATTAATTATTCAAATAAACAAATTGGCTTTCAGTGGCTGTGCATGAAATACTTCTCAGGTCCCGCAAAGGACACATCCTGGTGACTTGGACTGTTGTGACGTAGCTGGGACATGTCACTCCTCCAGCCTGACCCTTTATGCTTGAGCAATATGCTGACATATAAGAACATAAGAATGGCCAAATAGGGTCAGACCAAAGGTCCGCGTAGCCCAGTATCCTGTCTTCTGACAGTGGCCAAGGCCAATGTTCAGAGGGAATGAACAGAACAGTGCAATTATCAAAGTGATCTATCTCCTGTCATTCAGTCCCAACATCTGGCAGTTAGAGGCTTAGGGACACCCAGAGCACAAGGTTGTATCTCTGACCAATTGCCATTGATAGACCTATTCTCCATGAACTTATCTAATTCTTGTTTGAACCCAGTTAGTTTTGGCCTTCACAACATCCCCTGGCAAGAGTTCCACAGGTTTACCGTGCTTTGTGTGAAGAACTAATGTTTTGTTTGTCACACACTGGTCCACTTCTGCTTTGTAGAGGAACTGAGTTATGACTAACTCTATATGACAAAATACTTTTGGGTCACCTCAAGGGATGCATCCTTGTGACCATTATGAATAGATGAGGATATGCCACGCCCAGAGCCAAAGCTTAATTTCTTGGCCAAAATTTTTCTGCCAAATAGTGTATTCCCATTTTCTTTGTTAGTAAACTTACAATATGCATATAAAAAAACAACAACCAAAAAGCAATAATCAACCAATTTCTTGCAAATCTGGCTGGAATGTTTTCATAGGAATTATATGAGCAGTTAAAAATTACAAAGTCTATATGAATTCTATTTGTTAGACAAATTAAGAACAGGGAAAATGGCTACATTTATCAAAATTCATTTAATTGTGTAATAAATATAAAAATATTTCTTTTGATGTCTCTTGTTTGGTCTAAAATATGAAGAAACCACATGGGCGCAGTTGGTTCCCTAATAATCAAGTTTATTAATTATATAAAACATACAAAGCCTACCTTAATACTGCTCTAACTGGTCTCTGATGGTTTCTAAAATATAGAACACAGTGAATGTCACTGGAGGGCTCACAAACTATTTAAAGCTTCAGAGGGGTAGCTGTGTTAGTCTGGATCTGTAAAAGCGGCAAAGAGTACTGTGACACCTTATAGACTTACGTATTGGAGCATGAGCTTTCGTGGGTGAATACCCGCTTTGTCGGATGCATGTAGTATTTAACCTATTTAAAGGATATGACCCTATTATACAATTAGTTGAACCAGTCTTTAGACTTGATGTGAGGCTCATACAGCAGCAGAGTGACTTGCCTTTTCAAGGAATTTGGAGAACATTTCATCTGTGGCTGGAATATCTTCACTTTCTTTCCTGTTTTTAATTCCAAAATTCCATCATAGATTTGCCAGCTGTGTTAGATCAAGTTTGTGGAAACATACAAAATGATAGCCCCTTTGCTTTAATGTTTATGCAGATAACTTTGATGTCCTCTATTGAACTAATCAATATTTGAAACAATAATGCTGCATTCAAATTACATAGGAAAGAGTGACAGATAAAGGGTTTTTCCGGAATATGGGCATTTCATTGTCTTAGTATTCCGTGAATAGCATTTGAAAAGATGCAATTCAGTACTTGGACATAATAACCAAAGTGCATCTTGCTTTCTTTCAACTTACCCGCTATCATGCACAGAAATGTCTGATGAAAATAATCGAGGGTCAGCTTTTTGATTTTTTCTGAAGTCAGACAACTACAAGTGTAGGAACTGAGATGCATGGTTCACTGTTAATTAAATCATATTTACTCAATTGACACAACTCATTCCATTTGTTCACTTTGACTCTGAAATTGTAAAATAAGAAAAAAGTTGCAGTTTTTGTTATAACTGTTTAATTGAGCAATTGTTGCTGTTATTGTTAGTTCTAATCACTGGTGATGTACTTTGAGAATGTGTATGTGCATGTGTGTGTGCATGCATGCAATTATAAGCATTCCTAATTATTTGTATTAAGACCCTTTTTTACACAGAAGGAAAATTTATTCATGAATTCCTGCATAATTTGGTGCTGTCTGCCTTTCCGAAAGGAAGCTTTTATGATCGTAATAAGGATGCTACCAAGTCCTACACCAAACATCCTGAGGGAGGTTTGGTAAAAGTGTTTGTACAGAAGTATGGGTAAAAGGTTTTCATGATTCACAGAATTTAAGGACAGCAGGAATCATTAGGTGATCTAGTCAAACCTGTCTCACAGATCACAGAATTTCATAGATTCGCAGATTCCAAGGCCAGAAGAGGCCACTGTGATCATTTACTCTGACCCATATAACACACAGAACTTCTCCCTAGAATCTCTAGAGAATATCTTTTAGAAAACATCCAATTTTGATTTATACATTTTCAGTGATGGAGAATCCACCACAACCTCTGGTAAATTGTTCCAATGGTTAATTTCCCTTACTATCAAATATTTACATCTTATTTCCAATCTGAATTTGCCTAGCTTCAATTTCCAGCCATTAGATCATATCATACCTTTCTCTGCTAGATTGAAGAGCCCATTATTAAATATTTGTTCCCTGTGTAGTTACTTGTAGATTGTGATCAAATTACCCCTTAACCTTCTCTTTGTTAAGTTATATAGATTGAGCTCCTTGAATCTCACTATAAGGCATGTTTTCTAATCCTTTAATCTTTCTCATGACTCTGAACACTCTCCAATTTATCAGCATCATTCTTGCACTGTGCACACTAGAACTGGACACGATATTCCAGCAGTGCTTACAAAAGTAAAATAACCTGTCTTCTCCTTGAGATTCTTCTGTCTGTGCATTCCAGGATCGCATTAGCTCTTTAGGCCATTGTGTGACATTGGGAACTCATGTTCAGAAGATTATCCACCATGACCCCCAAATCTTTTTCAGAGTTACTGCTTCCCAGGATAGAGTTTCCCATCTTGTAAATATGGCCTACATTCTTTGTTCCTAGATTTAATATGGCTAAATGTATAAAATACATATTGTTTGCCTGCGCCCTGTTTTCCGAGCGATGCAGCTCACTCTGAAACAGTGACCTCTTCTCTTCTTTATTTACTGCTCCCCCAATTTTTGTGTCGTCTAAAGACTTTATCAGTGATGATTCTATGTTTTCTTCTAGGTCATTGATAAAAATGTTAAATAGCGTAGGGCCAAGAACCAATCTCTGCTGGACCCCATTGGATACAGACTCACTTGATGACAATTCCCAGTTTACAATTCTGTTTTGAGACCTACCAGTTTTTAATCCATTTAATGTATGCCATGTTAATTTTATATTGTTCTAATTTTTTAATCAAAATGTCATGTGGCGCCAAGTCAGACGCTGCTTCTAGGTATAAGGAGAAGCAGACAAGGCAGCAGTGCCAAGCTGTTAGTGATGTAGGAGGCTCAATTTCCCTTTTCAATTGTGGCTCACTCAGCAAAGCTGCTAGCATGCCTGAAACTGTAGGAACAGTTGAAGTGAGATCAGGAGTTGTATGTGAAGGCAAGCTGAGGCTTATATCGTGTAAGTGGAAGTGATGCTACTGGGCTAGGGAAAGGATCTTGAGGGTATGCAGAACTTGTTTCTGTCCCTGTTATTGAGGAAGTTTACATTTTGGGATCCCAGGTGAGATGACTTTCCCTGAGAGCCATAGATCAGACCTGGGAATTGACGTGTTCTAGGTGCTGGAGATTGTCCATGGGTCAATTAACTGCCTTTAATTTTTTTGCATTCTCCTGGACAGTGACTAGATCCATTGTTCAAAGTTTTCCCAGACAAGAAACTGACAAGAATCAGGTCAATTTCACATTGCCTACAGGGTTCTGAATGGAGGTAGTGAAGTGCACCATTCTTGTTAGCTTTTCTGAGGCCTGGTTTACACTATAAAGTTAGGTCGACAGAAGGCGGCTTACATCAACCTACTTGTGCATGTGTCTACACTAAAATTTGGCTCCCACCAACATAAGTGCCTGTTACACTGATTTAATAACATCACCGCCCCGAGCAGCATAGAGCCAAGTTCGGAGTTCCTAGGTAGATGCAGTGTGAGTGTAGACCCTGCCTTACTTAGTCAACTGTTACTGTCCTCTTCCACAATACTCCATACTGGCCACTCTGGTCCACATTGTGAGCTCCACAGCCCAGGAGTCACAGAGACCGGCAGTCCAGCCTCCCCATTAAATCCCAGTGAATTTTTGAAATTCCTTTTCCTGGATGCCCAGCTTCAGGAGCACACCTAGCAGCTCTCCATTGTTGAGTCCAACTTCCCAGCTGAGCATGCTGGCTACACAATCCAGACTCGCTCCTGTCTGGAGTAGATCAGAGGTATTGGATCTCCATGGCCTGGAGGGAAAAGAGGCTGTGCAGGCACAGCTCCAAATCAGCTGCAGAAACGTGGACATTTATGAGGAAATTGCTCAGGGGATGCAGGACAAGGGCTACAACAGGGACCAGCAGCAGTGCAGCGTGAAAGCCAAGGAGCTGCAGCAGGCATATCAGAAGGCCATGGAGGCAAACAATCGATCCAGTGCCAAACCACAGACCTGCCACTTTTAGAAAGAGCTACGTGCCAAACTCAGCAGAGACACCACCCCACCCACAAGAGCACTCTGGATACCACTGAGAAGCCTGAGTCACAGGCCCCTGCTGTGAACAGTGAGGAGGAGGAGGAGGGACAGCTGACTGGGGGATCCAACTGGCCAGCGAGCCTAGACCTGTTTTTGACACTGCAACAGTCCAGGCAGTCCCACTAGTTAAGCACTGGCAAGCCCAGTGCACGGGAAAGAACTTCAGGTAAGTGTGTAGTTTAATTTAAAATTACAGGGATGGCACTCCCAAAGTAGCAGGACACATCTTTTGACTTATCGTTAATTTACTCTTGCTAGAAGAGGTAGTGGTACATCCAAGAGAGGTAGAATTGATATCTGCTTTTCATTCCCCTCTAGAATTATGAGAGGGGTGGGGCAGGCAGAGCAGTTTTTGTGCAGGGTTGTCCCGGGAATCCTCCAGAGAGATCTCGGTGAAACTTCAGTGGAGGTACTCTGCAATCCTCTGCCAAAGGTTTCTAGGGAGGGCTGCCTTATTTCTTCCTCCACAGTAGGACACTTTCCCATGCTATTCAGCCATAACTTCAGCAGGCACCATTGCAGTACCCAGTCTAGCAGTGTATGGTCTGGCCTGCATGGCCTCAGGACGCCAGCAGCAGCAGCTGTGCTCTTTCTGCTTCTGTTACCCTCAGAAAGGAAAGATGAGCTGAAATCACCACTGCCTGTGCAGTACGGTGCCAGTACTCAGTGGCACTGCCCTATACTACTAGAATCGTGCAAATAAGCAATTCTCTCCTCATTTCCCCAACCCCTGGGGGGGCCATACTCACCAAGACTGGTGCTGTGACTGGTGCCGTGCACAAGCAATCTCAAGCAGAAGTGAGAATATAGTGCTTAAAACTTTAGGGGAGTGAGTTCAGCATCTTAAGTTTCATTTTCCATAGTGAATACACCGAAAATGCTACCCACTGTGTGTTTTATCTGCAGCTGCTGCCATTGTGGCCTTCAGGGTCTCCCCCTCCACACCCACAGAACACCTGAGCCAGATAAGGAAGAGAAAGAAAAGGACTCAGGATGACATGTTCCAGAAGATCCTGCAAGCCAGTTCTGCATCAGACAGCGAGCACAGGGCCAGGAGGATGAACATTGTGGACAGCCTGGAGAAGGATAGAGTGAAGAGGAGAAAGGTGCAAGAAAATGAAAGGGAGATGCACCGGGATATAATGGGGATTCTGAGGTAGCAAACACAGATGCTGCAGTCTCACCAGTCCCATGCTTGCCTCACTCTGCAGCCCATTGAGAACTCAATATCCAGACCTCCCTATGTGTCTCCTCAACATTCCGTGTGGCCTCAGGGGTCGCTGCATTACCCCTACCGCTCCTTCCCGGGAGACATTAAAGACAATCACAGTGTCACAAACACAGACCTGTGAAAGCCACAGGTGGTTTATGTGTAGCTGAAAGGGGCATGAATGTTTTTTTCCCTTCATAAGTTCTGTTAATTTATTACGTTTTATTAATTTTTTAAAATGTATTTGTTTTTAAATGATGGGAGGTTTTTTGCGGTTTTGTTGTTGTTTTTTGCACAGGTTTGGTTACAGAATAATAAAATTCTGTTATTTGGAACACAGTTTCTTTATTTGTTCACAACATATGCTGGCTGGTGCTCAGCGGTTCTGAACGCAGCCGATTACCTGTTAATGCACAGTGTCACACAACTCATAAGGTCATTCACAAACAAAATTAATAGGTGCATTGACAATGTTATATCCCCATATGTACAGCAATCACCACACAATTCATACCAGGCTGCAAAAGACCAGGGCCAGAGAGAGCACACTACAGCAATACACACGACTCTGGGTCACTATTACAATGGTCTTTCAAAGCCTCCCTGAACCGTATAGCTCCACATGGAGCTCTTCCAATAGCCCTTGTATCTGGCTGTTCAAATTCAGCAGAGAGCAACTCCACCCCCACCTCAGTGGAAACTTTTCCAGCCTAGCTTCACAGATGTTATGCAGGACATAGCAGGCAGCTATAACCATTGGGATATTTTTCTCAGGTGAGGTCAATTTTGTGAGTGAATAATGCCAGCATCCCTTCAAACAACCAAAGACACATTCGACTGTCATTCTTCACCTGCTGAGCCAGTAGCTGAAGTGTTCGTTGGTACTGTTGAGGTGGGTGGTGAATGGCTTCATGAGCTGGGGAAGCAAGGGGTAAGGCTGGGTTGCCGAGGATCACTGCTGGCATTTCAACATTGCCAGTGGTAATCTGCCGGTCAGGAAAGAGAGACCCTGCTTGGAGCTTTCTGATCCGTCCTGTGCGCTTAAACATGTGAGTGTCATGCACCTTTCCTGACAGCCCACACTGATATTAGTGAAGTGATCCACCAGTGCTCGTGTAACGATATAAAAGTCGCCCTTTCTGTTGATGTACTCTGTGGCAAGGTGGTCTGGTGCCAAAATAGGGATATGCGTGTCATCTATCTCCACCGTGCTTCGGGAACCTCATTGCACTAAATCCATCCACTGTGTCCTGCACGCTGCTGAGAGGCATAGTCCTGCACAGTAGGAGGCAATTAATGGCCCTTCACACTTGCATCACAACAACCCCGTGGTGGATTTCCTGACTCCAAATTGATTCCCGACTGACTGGTAGCAACCTGGCTTCGTAAGTTACCGCTGTGCGATCTCCACTTACTTCTCTGCTGTCAGTGCAGCTCTCATTTTGATGTCCCTGCACTGGAGGGCTGGGGCAAGCTTGGCACACAGATCCAGGAATGTGGCTGTGTACATCCAAAAGTTCTCCAGCCACTGCTTGTCACCCCAAACCTGCATGACAATGCGATCCCAGCAAGTCGTAATGCTTGTTTCTCAGGCCCAGAACCGGTGGTCCACCATCTGCAGCTGCTGCATGAATGCCAGCAACAAACTTAAATTGGTTCTGGCTATGTCCCACAGCAATCTGTCCTCCAAGGAATCATCATGTTCCCTGTGTCTCTTCTTGCAGCTCTGCAAGTACTATAGGATTGTGCACCCTTTGCTTGCAACACTCAGGACTCTAGTGCAGAGCTGTGCAGGCTCCATCCTTCTCTCAGAGATTGCAGACAGCAAGGAGAGCTGTTCAGGTTTGTGGGATTTTGAAAGAAAGCTGCAAAAATTATGGGGTACAGATGAAATTATGGGATGGAGACAGTTGTGACGGGGAAGTTGACCCAGTCACCGCTGCGCGATTGAATTAGCCCCATTATACATTGCCAAAACTTCCCAAAAGAGAATGTGCTGGACATGGGTGAGTTGCACAATGGGATACCTACCCATGGTGCACTGCACTCTGCATCAATACAAGCACTCCTGGTGAATATGTGCCCCGCCGACACAAGCCAAGTATGCACGCGCACAAGTGATATACTAACTGCGGTGGCTGTATGCTGACGTAACTTGAGTTGATGTAAGTTTGTAGTGTAGACATGGCCTTTGTAGCAACAGTAAAATTATGAGCAGAAGCATAGGCACTGGAGCTGCATGGTTCACATTTGGTAGGGTTCTTTTTCCACAATCATAAGGGCTAGAAATTATTTTTTAATTGAAGTTTGAGTTCTGCAGAAATTGATCTAAGTCTCCTTAATCACCAGGTAAAGCTTACTACCCGTTCCACCTGTGTACACACTTTTAGCCCTGGTCTACGCTACGAGTTTAGGTCGGATTTAGCAGCAGTTGGATAGCTTTAGCCCTGCACCCGTCCACACTACGAAGCCATTTTTTCCGACTTTAAGGGCTCATAAAACTGGGTTTCTGTACTCCTCCCCAACGAGTGGATTAGTGCTGAAGTCGACCTTGCTGGGTCGAATTTGGGGTAGTGTGGACTCAATTAGATGGTATTGGCCTCCGGGAGCTATCCCAGAGTGCTCCTTTGTGACTGCTCTGGACAGCACTCTCAACTCAGATGCACTAGCCCGGTAGACAGGAAAAGCCCCATGAACTTTTGAATTTCATTTCCTGTTTGACCAGCATGGTGAGCTGATCAGCACAGGTGACCATGCAGAGCTCTTCAGCACAGGTGACCATGCAGTCCCAGAATCGCAAAAGAGCTCCAGCATGAACCGAACGGGAGGTATTGGATCTGATCGCTGTATGGGGAGACGAATCTGTGCTATCAGAACTTCGTTCCAAAAGACAAAATGCCAAAATATTTGAAAAAATCTCTAAGGGCATGAAGGACAGAGGCTATAACAGGGACCCGCAGCAGTGCCGTGTGAAACTTAAGGAGCTCGGGCAAGCCTACCAAAAAACCAGAGAGGCAAACGGCCGCTCTGGGTCAGAGCCCCAGACATGCTGCTGCTGCTATGATGAGCTGCATGCCATTCTAGGGGGTGCCCCTACAACTACCCCAGCCCGGTGCGTGGACTCCCTCAATGGACTCTCATGCAACAGGGATGCGGATTTTGGGGACGAGGAAGATGATGATGAGGAGGAGGTTGAAGCGCAGCAAGCAAATGTAGAAACCGTTTTCCCCGACAGCCAGGAACTGTTTCTCACCCTGGATCTAGTACCCTCCCAACCCACCGAAGGCGGGCTCCCTGACCTAGAAGGCAGAGAAGGGACCGCTGGTGAGTGTAGCTTTGTAAATATAATGCACTGTTTAAAAGCAAGCGTGTTTAATGATTAATTTGCCCTGAAGAGTTGGGATGCATTCACGGCCAGTACAGCTACTGGAAAAGTCTGTTAACGTATATGGGGATGGAGCGGAAATCCTCCAGGGACATCTCAGTGAAGCTCTCCTGGATGTACTCCCAAAGCCTTTGCAAAAAGTTTTTGGGGAGGGCAGCCTTATTCCATCCTCCATGGTAGGACACTTTACCACGGCAGGCCAGCACCACGTAGTCTGGAATCATTGCATAACAAAGCATGGCAGCGTATGGTCCTGGTGTTTGCTGGGATTCAAGCAACATCTGTTCTTTATCTCTCTGTGTTATCCTCAGGAGAGTGATATCATTCATGGTCACCTGGTTGAAATAGGGGAATTTTATTAAGGGGACATTCAGAGCTGGCCATTCCTGCTGAGCTGTTTGCCTGTGGCTGAACAGAAATCATCCCCGCTGTTACCCACGCGGTGAGGGAGAGGGGTGAAGCGATCATCCCAGAGAATTGGGTGTTTGTGTGTGTGGGGAGAGGGGGGTTAGTTGGGTTTGTGCGTTGAGGGAGACAATGTCAGAGTCCAGGAAAGCGCAAAATGAATGCGAGGACAGGAGGGATGAGCGAGAGGACAGGAGGGACGAGCGAGAGGAGAGGTGGTGTCAGTGTGATGAGAGGAGGCAGGATGCAATACTGAGGCTGCTGCAGGATTGAACTGATATGCTCCGGCGTATGGTTGAGGTGCAGGAAAGGCAGCTGGAGCAAAGACCGCCACTGCAGCCCCTGTGTAACCAACCGCCCTCCTCCCCAAGTTCCATAGCCACCTCACCCAGACACCCAAGAACGCGGTGTGGGGGCCTCTGGCCACCCAACCACTCCACCCCAGAGGACTGCCCAAGCAACAGAAAGCTGGCATTCAATAAGTTTTGAAGTGCAGTGTGGCCTTGTCCTTCCGTCCTCCCCTCCTCCCCCACCCCACCCAGTGCTTCCCTCCTCCCCCACCCCTCCTGGGCTACCTTGGTAGTTATCCCCCCATTTGTGTGATGAATTAATAAAGAATGCATGAATTTGAAACAACAATGACTTTATTGCCTCTGCAAGCGGTGATCAAAGGGGGGAGGGGAGGGTGGTTGGCTTACAGGGAAGTAGAGTGAACCAAGGGGGCGGGTTTTCATCAAGAAACAAACAGAACTTTCACACCGTAACCTGGCCAGTCCATGAAACTGGTTTTCAAAGCTTCTCTGATGATCAGCGCACCCTGCTGTGCTCTTCTAACCGCCCTGGTGTCTGGCTGCGCGTAATCAGCGGCCAGGCGATTTGCCTCAACGTCCCAATCCGCCCTAAACGTCTCCCCCTTACTCTCACAGTGATTGTGGAGCACACAGCAAGCAGTAATAACAATGGCGATATTGGTTTTGCTGAGGTCTAACCGAGTCAGTAAACCGCGCCAGCGTGCTTTTAAACATCCAAATGCACATTCTACCACCATTCTGTACTTGCTCAGCCTAGAGTTGAACAGCTCCTGCCTACTGTCCAGGGTGCCTGTGTATGGCTTCATGAGCCATGGCATTAAGGGGTAGGCTGGGTCCCCAAGGATAACTATAGTCATTTCAACATCCCCAACAGTTATTTTCTGGTCTGGAAAGTAAGTCTCTTGCTGCAGCCGTTCCCACAGACCAGAGTTCCTAAAGATGCAAGCGTCATGTACCTTTCCCGGCCGTCCCACGCTGATGTTGGTGAAACTTCCCTTGTGATCCACCAGTGCTTGCAGCGCAATTGAAAAGTACCCCTTTCGGTTTATGTACTGGCTGCCTTGGTGGTCCGGTCCAAAGATAGGGATATGCGTTCCGTCTGTCGCCCCACCACAGTTAGGGAATCCCATTGCGGCAAAGCCATCCACTATGACCTGCACATTTCCCAGAGTCTCTACCCTTGATAGCAAGTTGGCTACTTGCATTACAGCAGCCCCCACCGTAGATTTGCCCACTCCAAATTGATTCCCAACTGACCGGTAGCTGTCTGGCATTGCAAGCTTCCAGAGGGTTATCACCACTCGCTTGTGAACTGTGAGGGCTGCTCTCATCTTGGTATTCTGGCGCTTTAGGGCAGGGGAAAGCAAGTCACAAAGTTCCATGAAAGCGCCCTTACGCATACGAAAGTTTCGCAGTCATTGGGAATCATCCCAGACCTGCAACACTATGCGGTCCCACCAGTCTGTGCTTGTTTCCTGGGCCCAGAATTGGCGTTCCATGGCATGAGCCTGCCCCATTGCCACCAGGATGACCAAATTGCCGGGGCCCATACTTTGAGAGAAGTCTGTGTCCATGTCCTCATCACTCTCCTCACTGCGCTGCCGTCACCTCCTCGCCTGCTTCTGCAGGTTCTGGTTCTGCATATGCTGCATGATAATGCGCATGGTGTTTAGAGCGGTAACAACTGCCGCGGTGATCTGAGCGGGCTCCATGCTTGCTGTGGTATGTTGTGAGCAGGAGAGCAGAGTGGCAGCGGAAGCGGCGGGTGGATGACAATGCTGACAGCAATATGGCGCCCGCATGGAAAAAGGCGTGAAACGATTGTTGCCCTTTGCTTTCACGGATGGAGGGAGGGAGGGGTAGTCTGGCAGCAGACGGTGCTGCTGGCTGGGAGAGCTATCCCTCTGCCAATATTCCAGGCAGGACAGAATCTCCATTAGACAAAACTTAAAGAAGAGAATGACCTGAGTCGCTCCCATTTATGAGCGGGCGCCCCTGACAGACTTTACCGAGGTCTGCCAGGAGCACCCATGTCCAGCCAGGCGCCCCCGACAGACTTCACCAAGATCTGCCAGGAGCACCCAAGTCTGCCCAGGTGCCCCGACCGACCTGACCAAGGCCGGCCAGAGCACGCAGGAGACGACGAGGACGGCTACCAGTCGTACTGCACTGTTTGCTGCCACAAGGCAATGAGCTGCTGCTCTGTAGCAATGCAGTCCCACGTCTGCCAGCACCCAGGAGACGTACGGTGACGGTGAAGGCGCGAAACGATTGTCTGCTGTTGCTTTCACAGAGAGAGGGAGGGAGGGAATGGAGGCCTGACGACATGTACCCAGAACCACCTGCGACAATATTTTTTGCCCCATCAGGCATTGGGATCTCAACCCAGAATTCCAATGGGCAGCGGAGACTGCGGGAACTGTGGGATAGCTACCCACAGTGCAACGCTCCGGAAGTCAACGCTAGCCTAGGTACTGTGGACGCACTCCGCCGACTTAATGGTCTTAATGCTTTTAAGTAGGGACACACACAATCGACTGTATAAAATCGCTTTCTAAAAATTCGACTTCTATAAATTCGACCTAATTTCGTAGTGTAGACATACCCTTACACGCACCCTGTTCTGCTAGTATTAGATGTTAGAACAGTTCTCAAAATATTTCTAGTGCACCATGTACTCATCAGGAATAAAGCTCGGATTGGGATTGCACAGCTAAGAGACATTCCCACAGTCTGTGCTCTGTAATGTTCATTGACCTCTTGTAGCCCATTCCACCCTCACAGTTTAATTGGGATGCTAGGCAGAAATATCACTGAAAATCCTAAACCAAGTAAGTTCAGTGAGTAAATAAATCAGTTAAACTTGCAGCTCATTTGATTTGCTACTTTTTAGTTCCTGCCCTTCTGGACCAAACTGGGTGCCAGTGTCAACCACTGAGCGCCTTTGGGGATGTATTAATGTCCTATGAACATTGGGCTGGACTGGTGGTGCCCTGTCTTGTGCTTATCTATGGGAACTCAAAAACAGCATGTGGGCACTGCATGTTGCTGTTAAATCCTATTGTTAAAGGAAAACTGCAGGGTTTACTTCTACAAGCACAGGTGGTTAAATACGACTCTGTCGTATCTCAGGGCGGGTCTGCACTTAAAAATCTTCGCCGCTGCAGCTGTGCCACTGCAGTGCTTCAGGAGAGCTTCTCTCATCCGTGTAGTTCAGCGGTTCTCAAACTTTGTTGCATCGTGACCTTCTGACAACAAAAATTACTACATGACCCTAGGAGGGGGGACCGAAGACTGAGCCCGCCCGAGCCCCGCCGCCTGGGCGGGGGGGCCAAAGCTGAAGCCCCCCGGGTGGAGGGCATGTAACCTTAGCCCTGGGCGGTGGGGCTTGGGCTTCGGATTTGCTGGGGCCCAGGGCCAACACCAGCCTTGGCGACCCCATTAAAATGTGGTCCCAACCCACTTTGGGGTCCCGACCCACAGTTTGAGAACCCCTGGCATAGTTAATCCACCTCCGCAAGAGGCAGTAGCTATGTCGACAGGAGAAGCCATCCTGATGACATAGTGCTGTCTACACCGGAGGATCGCTCAGGGGTGTGGATTTTTCACACCCCTGGGTGCTGTAGCTATACCAATGTAAGTTTGTAGTGTATACCCGGCCTTAGAAACAGTTTTTAGCAATCCCCGTCTTGTCCCTGTTTTGGTATTTCCTGAACTCTGGATAGTGCTGATGTCTCTCTCACTAAGAGCTGTTATTTTACTGAAGCTTTCCAGCAAGATGATTTTGTCCATTGCAGGAAATGCAGCTCACATTTCCCTCACTAGTGCATTCAGGTGGCTTTCAGAACTATTGTAAGTTCTGTTGATTTTTAAAAAATTGCCTAATCAATGTTAATATTAATTTTCTTTTTTTCTAACCAATTAATGTTACCTTACAACAAGTTTTGAAAGACTTCTTCCTTTCTTAAGTGGGTAGAGGAGGAAGAATGATAAGCAACTGAATCAACTGATTGTATACCTTACAGTATTATAAAATATATGGAATGATGTCTTTTCTGAAAGCTGACACGCTGATTAATATTGTGAAGTGTATGTATTAACATTACATAAGTAATTATGGATACTCATTGATTTTAGGCTGTACAGTTTGCTCAGGCAGGAGGGAATGTCACAGCTATCTGGTGGTCTCCTATGTAAATTAAGCATTGTGGGATTAGAAACAATGGAAGCCAAGTTTCAGAGTAGCAGCCGTGTTAGTCTGTATTCGCAAAAAGAAAAGGAGTACTTGTGGCACCTTAGAGAAACCAATTTATTTGAGCATAAGCTTTCGTGAGCTACAGCTCACTTCATCGGATGCATAAAGTGGAAAATGCAGTGAGGATGTTTTATACACACAGACCATGAAAAAATGGGTGTTTATCACTTCAAAAGGTTTTCTCTCCCCCCACCCCACTCTCCTGCTGGTAATAGCTTATCTAAAGTGATCACTCTCCTTACAATGTGTATGATAATCAAGGTGGGCCATTTCCAGCACAAATCCAGGGTTTAACAAGAACGTCTGAGGAACGGGGGGGGGAGGGGGGGGGCGGGGTGTAGGAAAAAAAACAAGGGGAAATAGGTTACCTTGCATAATGACTTAGCCACTCCCAGTCTCTATTCAAGCCTAAGTTAATTGTATCCAATTTGCAAATGAATTCCAATTCAGCAGTCTCTCTCTGGAGTCTGGTTTTGAAGTTTTTCTCTTGTAATATCGCAACTTTCATGTCTGTAATCGCGTGACCAGAGAGATTGAAGTGTTCTCCGACTGGTTTATGAATGTTATAATTCTTGATATCTGATTTGTGTCCATTTATTTTTTTATGTAGAGACTGTCCAGTTTGACCAATGTACATGGCAGAAGGGCATTGCTTGCACATGATGGTATATATCACATTGGTAGATATGCAGGTGAACGAGCCTCTGATAGTGTGGCTGATGTTATGAGGCCCTGTGATGGTGTCCCCTGAATAGATATGTGGGCACAGCTGGCAACGGGCTTTGTTGCAAGGATAGGTTCCTGGGTTAGTGGTTCTGTTGTGTGGTATCTGGTTGCTGGTGAGTATTTGCTTCAGGTTGGGGGGCTGTCTGTAGGCAAGGACTGGCCTGTCTCCCAAGATTTGTGAGAGTGATGGGTCGTCCTTCAGGATAGGTTGTAGATCCTTGATAATGCGTTGGAGAGGTTTTAGTTGGGGGCTGAAGGTGACGGCTAGTAGTTCTGTTCCTCAGACGTTCTTGTTAAACCCTGGATTTGTGTTGGAAATGGCCCACCTTGATTATCATACACATTGTAAGGAGAGTGATCACTTTAGATAAGCTATTACCAGCAGGAGAGTGGGGTGGGGGGAGAGAAAACCTTTTGAAGTGATAAACACCCATTTTTTCATGGTCTGTGTGTATAAAACATCCTCACTGCATTTTCCACTTTATGCATCCGATGAAGTGAGCTGTAGCTCACGAAAGCTTATGCTCAAATAAATTGGTTAGTGTCTAATGGAAGTCAAATGTATATAGAAATCATTGGGAAAATTTGGGACTGGGAGTGAGTTGGAGTCATCTTGCTGGTTGTAACCAAGGCTGATGTAAGCCAGAGTGGGGCTGTGTGGCTATAGACAGGTTGCTGAGGTCAGAGCTGTTGAACCAGGGCTGTCTAGCACACAGACAGTCAGGATGTGACCTGCATGCTGGTAGGCTGGTTGTGAGCGGCCCAGGTTGGGAGCTGCAGCAGCAAAGCATTGTGGGGCACCCAGTGTTATAGGGTAGGTGGTGACACAACCCCTCAGTGGTCTGGGTTTGCACTGTAGAACATGACATCTCTCCTTGCAGAAAAATGTTCATTTTCCTTCGACTCAGTAACTTGGTTTCTTTTTGAAGAGTTGGAGTCAGATTAAGGCCATGTCTACACTACAAACTTTGGTCGACGCAAGGTAGATCAGCATAAAGCAGCCAGAGTTAGTATATCACTTGTGCACATGCATACTTGACTCCTTGTGTTGGCGCTGCGTGTACTCACCAGGAGTGCTTGTGCTGATGCACAGTGCGGTACATCATGTGTGGGTATCCCAGTGTGCAACCTACCTCCGTCCAGTACACTGTCTTTTGGGAAGTTTTGTCAATGCATGGGGGAGGGAAGGAGCAGAAATGAGTTGCACAGGGTTGACTAGTAGAAAGGGATAATTTCCCAGTGTGCATCTGTCTCCATCCCATAATATCATCTATATCCCATAATTTTCACACCTTTTTAAAAAAATCCCATGAACCCACATGGCTGTCCTTGCTGTCCACCATGGAACCTGCCCAGCTCTGCACTATTGTCATGAATGTTGAAGTAGAGGACATATAATCTTGCTGATCCGCAAGAAGAACTGAATGACAATTTCTTGGAGGGTAGATTGCTGTGTGACAAAGCGAGAACCAATTCAAGGTTGTTGATGGCATTCACGGAGCAGCTGCAGATGGTGGAGCGCTGCTTCTGGGCCTGAAAAATGGCAGCATTGATTGGTGGGATTGCATCATAATGCAGGCTTGGGATGATGAGCAGTAGCTGCAGAAATTTTGGCTTACACAAAGCCACGTTCCTAGATCTGTGTGCTGAGCTCGTCCCTGCCCTCCAGCACAGGGTCACCAGAATGAGAGCTGCACTCAGTGGAGAAGTGAGTGGTGATCATACTGTGGAAACTTGCAATATTGGATTGCGACGAGTCAGTGGGAAATCATTTTGGAGTTGGAAAATCCATTGCCGTGGGTGTTGTCATGCAAGTGTACAGAGCCATTAATTGCCTCCTGATACACAGGAATGTGAATCTCAGCAATGTGCAGGACATAGTGGATGGATTTGCAGCAATGAGGGTCCTGAACTGCGGTGGGGCAATACACTGCACGCATATCCCCATTTTGGCACTAAACCACATTGCCACAAAATACATCAACAGAAAGGGCTCCTTTTCTATGGTTATGCAAATGTTGGTGGATCACCAAGGACGCTTCACCGATATCAGTGTGGGCTGGTCAGGGAAGGTGCATGACGCTTGCATGTTTAAGAACACAGTACTGTTCAGAAAACTGCAAGCAGGGACAGTTTTTCCCAACCTTCACATTACCACTGGCAATAATAAAATGCCAGTAGTGTTCCTGGCCGACCCAGCCTACCCCTTGCTCCTCTGGCTTCTGAAGCCATGCACCGGCCATCTTGATCACACCAAGGAAAGGTTCAACTACTGGCTCAGCAGGGGCAGAATGAAGTTGAATGGCTTTTAGTCGATTGAAGGGACGTTTGCATTGTTTCGTCACAAGACTGGATCTCAGTGAAAGAAACATCCCAGTGGTTATCGCTGCCTGCTGTGTCCTGTATAATATCTGTGAAGCAAAGGGAGAAAAGTTGCTGCAGCGGTGGAGGGTGGACATGGAGTGTCTGCTCTGTTTGAACAGCTAGACACCCAGTGGACCTGGTTGTATGCAGGCAGGTTGGGCTCGTGGTCAGCATGGGAGCTGGGCCTAGTGATCGGAGTCCCAATGCCAGAGCCAAGGGTCGAGAGACAGTCGGAGTCAGGAGTCAAAGCAGAGGGTCAGAACTGGATTATCAGGTATCAGGGAAGGCAGGAGGAGGGGTGGTTCTGATGCAGGAGCAAGGCTGGAACAAGACTGAGTGCCGGGCAGGATGTGGGTTGGAGCATGGAGGAGCAAAGCAGGAGCAGGGCTTGGAGAGGCGAGCTCAGGAAGGCAGAGTCTGTGGACGTGTGCTTTGAGCAGCCAGTGAGCTGCTGCTGCTGCTAAGTTTAATAACCAGTCTGCTGGCTTCCTCAGCCAATCAAGCAGGATGGACCGGCAAGCAATCTAGCTGGCTCGTTAGGGCATCAGAAGTACTGAGCAGGTGCAATTGAGGGCCTTACTTCTGACAGCTATACTGCTCAGGGAGACTTTGTAAGTGCACTTTAACAGTGAGTCACAGTAATGCATTGTGGTGTAGTGTTCTCTCCTTGGCCTGTTACAAATTGTGTGCTGCTTGGTATACATCTATGACTATAACAGTGTCAGTGCACCTGTTAATTTGGTGGTGCTTGCTCTACATTTATGATTATTACACTGTGTTTCTCACTGAGCCAATGAGTTGTCACACTGTGCAGTACCAAGTAAGTAGGTGCATTCAGAACTGCTAAGCGCTCCACAGCATATGTTGTGAGCTAATAAAGATGAATTATTTTCCAAATAATAGAATGTTATTCAGTACGAAAACCAATGCAAAGAAAAATCCATCCAGTTTAAAATCTGATGCATTAAAAACTTTATATATTACTGGAACAGAACTTAACAAGGGGAAAGAACATTCTGTCCATAATAGCTACACATACAGCTACTGTGGCTTTCACAAATCACTGTATGTGAAGCTGTGGTTGTCCTTAATGTCTCCTGCAGTGAGTGGTAGGTGTAGATCTGCAGCCCCTGATGCCATGTGATATGTTGGGAGCGGGGAAGGAAAGGGAGGTGTTGCAATAGAGTTCTCGATAGATTGCAAAGGGAGGTGAGCCAGTGATTGATGAACCTGTAGGTGCACAAGAGTCTGCAGCATCTGTGTTTGCTGGTGGAGGTACCCCATTACGTTCTGGTGCATCTTCCTCTCTGGCTCCTGGGTCTTTCTTTTGTCTGCTCTTTCTTTCTTCATACAGTCTGCTGCAGTATTCATCCTCCAGGCTTTCTGTTCATCGTCTGATGCAGCACTGGCTTGCAGGTTCTCACTGAACATGTCATCCTGAGTCCTTTTCTTTCTCCTCTTTATCTGGTTCAGGCATTCCACAGGTGTGGAGGCGGAACGCCTCAAGGCTGCAACATACAGAGGTATCCTTGTCAATAGAGTCACTATGGAAAGCGAAAGTTAATATTCAGAACTCCCTTCCCTTGCTCCCCTAAAGTTTTAAACAAGACATACTCATTGACACTTGTGCTCCAGAGTGCTTCTGTGTGGTGCTACTCACAGCACTAGCCATGGTGACAATGGCCCTCCAGGTATGAGGGAAATGAGCAGGGAATTGCTTGGTTGCATTAAACTATGAGTATAGGGCAATGGTACTGAATACTTGCACTGTTTTCCACAGGTGGTGGTGATTTTAGCTGCTATCTCATGCCTGACGGTAACAAAGGCACAGAGAGCACAGCTGCTGCTGGCATCCCAAAGCTTCCTGGGCCTGTAGCCCCCTAGCCTGTGTATTGCAGTGGTGCCTGCCGAAGTTATTGACGACTGGTGTCATAAATATAAAGGGAGGGGTAACCACCTTTCTGTATACAGAACTATAAAATCCCTCCTGGCCAGAGGCAAAACCCTTTCACCTGTAAAGGGTTAAGAAGCTAAGATAACCTCGCTGTCACCTGACCAAAATGACCGATGAGGAGAAAAGTTACTTTCAAAGCTGGGGGGGGAGGGGCGGGGAACAAAGGGTCGGTCTGTCTGTCTGTGTGATGCTTTTGCCAGGAACAGATCAGGAATGCTCCTCAGAACTTCTGTTAAGTTAGTACGTAATCTAGCTAGAAATGCGTTAGATTTCCTTTTGTTAAATGGCTGGTAAAATAGGTTGTGCTGAATGGAATGTATATTCCTGTTTTTGTGTCTTTTTGTAACTTAAGGTTTTGCCTAGAGGGATTCTCTATGTTTTGAATCTGATTACCCTGTAAGGTATTTCCCATCCTGATTTTACAGAGGTGATTCTTTTACTTTTTCTTTAATTAAAATTCTTCTTTTAAGAACCTGATTGCTTTTTCATTGCCCTTAAGATCCAAGGGTTTGGGTCTGTGTTCACCTATGCAAATTGGTGAGGATTTTTATCAAGCCTTTCCCAGGAAAGGGGGTGTAGGGCTTGGGGGGATATTTTGGGGGGAAGACGTCTCCAAGTGTGCTCTTTCCCTGTTCTTTGTTTAACATGCTTGGTGGTGGCAGCATAGGGTTCAAGGCAAAGTTTGTACCTTGAGGAAGTTTTTAACCTAAGCTGGTAAAAATCAGCTTAGGGGGTCTTTCATGCAGGTCCCCACATCTGTACCCTAGAGTTCAGAGTGGGGAAGGAACCTTGACAACTGGCCTGGGAAAGTGTCCTACCGTTGAGGAAGAAATAAGGCTGCCATCCCTAGAAACTGTCAGGAGAGGATTGCAGAGAACCTCCACGGAAGTTTCATTGAGATCTCTCTGGAGGATTCAAGGGACATCCCTATGTGCATAAACAAACTACTCTGCATGTTCCTCCTTGCCTAACTCAACAGGGGAATGAAAAGCGTATAACAACTCCACCTCTCTTTGTTGTTCCACTATCTCTTCTAGTACGAGTAAATTAATGAAAGCTCGATTATTGTGTCCTGTTAAATTGGGGGCACCATCAATACATCATTATAATGGAAAAAACAATTAAACACTTACCTGGGGTTCCTCCCTTTGCATCGGGCTCACCCATGCTTGACTGCAGTAGAGTCTCAAACAGGTCCTGGCTCACAGCATAGCTGGACTCCCCCAGCCGCATGTCCCCCATCCTCCTCCTCTTCCACCTCCTCATTCTTGCTGTTCATGCCAGGAGCTTGTGGCATGGACATCTCAGAAGTATCCCCAGAGGTGTGTGCGGTAGTGGTGGGATCTCTGCCAAGTATGGCATGCAGCTCTTTGTAAAAGGGGCAGGTCTGTGGATTGGCACTGAATTGGCTGGCCTCACAGGCCTCACAGGCCTTCTGATATGCTTGCCGAAGTTCCTGCAGTTTCACACAGCACTGCTGCGGATCTCTGTCGTATCCCTGCATCTGCATCCCCCGTGCAATCTGCTCGTAGATATCCTTGTTTCTGTGGCTGGTCAGTAGCTCCGCCTGCACAGTCTCTTCTCCGCACAGGCCCAGGAGATCCAATATCCCCTGTCTGCTCCAAGCTGGAGTGTGTCTGGAGCATGTAGTTGTCATGGTCAGCTGGGCAGTTGCATACAACAATGGAGAACTGCTAGGTGTGCTCGCCAAGCTGGGAATCAGGAAAAAGGCATTTCAAAAATATGCAGGTCTTTAAAGGGGATAGGGGGCATTCCAGTCTCCGTGACCCTGTGCAGTGGAGTTCACAGTTGTGATCAGAACGGTCAGTCAGGCATTGTGGGACACCTGCTGGAGGACTTTAGGGTCAACATGGGTAATGCAGTGTTTACACTCACACTGTATCAGCATCAGTACATCAACCATGGCTCAGTGCCTCTTGGGGAGGTGGTGTTACTGTGTGCTGTAACAGGGCATTTGCATCGGTGGGAGACAGATTTTAGTGAAGACACAGGCACAGCTAGGTCAGTGCAAGGCAGCTTACGTCGACCTAACTTTGTATTGTAGACCAGGCCTAACTTTCCTGTGATAGCTTTGGAAACCTAAAACAGGCTGTTTGATTGAAGACGAAGGCAGATTTCACTTCGTTGCAGGAGGTATTATTATTCGGTGTCGACTATACCATGGAATTGTGGCAATCACCATGGTTTGGGGCAAAGGAAGCAGTAATGACTAAGAGAAAAAAATTAAATCTTTGAACAGTTTGATTATTTGGTTTGAGTGAATGGTGAGGGAGGAAAACGGATTCTTGTTTTCTCTGACCTGGTTGGCCTGTCTCCCATACAAGCTAGGAATCTGATTAGCGTTTGATTCATATTCAGCTCATTCACAAGTAGGCGGGGAAATAAATCAGAATGAAGGGAGAGGTGTTTGGTAACATAATTATTTTATATTCAAAAGTGTGATGTTTTAAAACTTATTAAAATAATATTAGTAAAAGCTAATAACGAAAAATTATAAAGTCTAACAAAGCAATCTTTGATTGGTGGGAAGAAGTTCTCATCCTCACAGAACTCTCTAGGTTTGAGAGCTCCAGCTACAAAGAGAATGGACCCAAGATCAGGGCTCCATTACAGTAACATTTTCCAATACACTGATAACGTTTGCAGATTACACAAAAATTGGGGGAGTGGAAAATAATGAAGAGGACAGGTCACTGATTCAAAGCAATGTGAATTGCTTGGTAAGCTGGGTGCAAGCGAACAATGTGCGTTTTAATACAGCTAAATGTAAATTTATACATCTGGAGACATACAATGTTGGCTATATTTACAGAGTGGGGGACTTGATCCTGGGAAGCAGTGACTCTGAAAGAGATTTGGAGACGGTGGTGGATAATGAGCTACCAGTGCTGTGACCAAAAGATTTAATGCAATTTTTGGATACGTAAAGAGGGGAATCTTGAGTAGGAGTAGAGAGATTATTTTACCTTTGGATTTGGCAGTGGTGTGACCACTGCTGGAATACTGTGTCCAGTTCTGGTGTCCACAATTCAAGAAGGGTGGTGGTAACTTGTAGAGGGTTCAGAGAAGAGCCATGAGAATGATTAAAGGATTAGAAAACATGCCTTATTATAGTGATAGATCCAAGGAGCTCAATCTATTTAGCTCAACAAAGAGAAGGGTAAGGGATAACTTGATTACAATCTATTGGTATCTACATGGGGAACAAATATTTTATAATATGCTCTTAGGTCTAGTAGAGAAAGGTATAACACGATCCAATGGCTAGAAGCTGTAGTTAAACAAATTCAGACTGGAAATAAGGTGTAAATTGTAGTTAACCATTGGAACAATCCACCGAGGATTGTGGTTGATTCTCCATTACTGACAATTCTTAAATCAAGATTAGTTATTTTTCTAAAGGGTCTGCTCTACAAATGTTTTGGGGGGAAGTTCAATGGCCTGTGTTATTCAGGAGTTCAGACTAGATGATCACAATAGTTCCCTTCTGGCCTTGGAATCTCTGGACATACCTTCTGAGAATGCCAAGTGTAACGGAAAGGGATTTTCCTTAGGATTACCTTTTTGTTGTTTTTTCCTGCTCTCTGTAGATGAACATCTGCAACAAACCTCCTAATAAGACAGCTCCAGAAAAGGTGGGTGAAACAACTGCTGAAGTCCAATCTCAGCACGCCCGAAGGAATGGCTGGAGCTGGCCTCTACATCCCTTCCAGGTTATTGCCTGGCTGTTATATCTCTTCTTTGCTCTGATTGGTTTCGGAATCCTTGTGCCTCTCTTGCCTCACCACTGGGTGCCTGCTGGATACATTGTATCCTTTCAACTGATAATTAATGTTATATCACAAACACACCTTCAACTATAATGGAGCAATGGTGGTATTTTTAAGTTTATCTAGGTACTGTAGATAGCCCTGGAGATTGAAATCATCTGTATGTCATCTCCTGCCTTGAGATGATAACTACCAGCTTGCTCTCCTCTAGTCTATATAAAACTCTTCTTTTGAGATTCTTTCTCTTCCACTACTTTAATTACGTTATTACCATTCTGCTCTATCCTTCCTATCTCTATACTTTTACATTGAAGCTAGTGGTCCTTACCTCCAAGGCTCTTCCCATCTCCGCCATTGCCTATATCTCTCTCATTTCGTCTTGCACTCCGTATATTCCTGTGCTTCCTTTTGTCTCTTCTCCTAATCTTGTCTTCTTGACTTCACTCATGCTGCCTCCTGTGCGTGGAATAGCTTCTGTTTCCTTCTGCAAATCCCTCTTTAAAATTCATTTATTTCATGAAGCCTTCCTGTGCTGATCTTTCTTCCAGGGATATCTGCGCATTTCTCTTGTTATGAACTGCTATCCCATGTTTGTATTGATATTTGTTTGCATTGGATTGCAAGCACATCAGAGACAGACCTCACCTCTTTTGTATTTTGAATAGTGCCACATAAATTTGTGGGATTCTACAAAATCAGAGAGTCTCAAACTCTGGCATGAGGAACATTTATTGGTGAGCTGCAGAAAGATGGCTAGTTATATGGTGTTGGCTTTTCTTGTTTCCAATTGTTAAATCATGTTAAAAAATAGCTACAAATGCATTAGTTTCCTCATATTATTTTTCCATACAGGTAATTGCTATAGTTGCCCAAAGGATGTTATATGATTATTAATGGGAGGGGAGTTAGTCTATTCAAATGTGAATGTTGGGGGAACAGAAAGACAAGGTGGATGAGGTAATATCTTTTATTTGACCACCATCTGTTGGTGAGAGAGACAAGCTTTTGAGCCATACAGAGCTCTTGTTCAGCTGTTCTGTGTGGTTCAAAAGCTTGTCTCTCAAGCCAAGAGAAGTTGGTCCAATAAAAGACATTACCTCACCCTTGTCTCTCTAATATCCTGGGACTGACACAGCTATATCCACACTTCATATGGTGTTGGAGGAACGGTCTGTTAGGAGACAAACTCTTTAAATTTGGCCCACACCATGGAAAAAGTTTGGGAATCCCTGCTATAAATATTTATCCATGGAACAGATGCAGTAGCAGTAAGTGAGTGACTGGGCAGGTTCTGCTGAATTAGTAACCTTTCCTGTTTTCCATAATGAGAGTGTTAAGGAAGAGTTATTTGAATATTTTCTGTATTATGATGGAGCAGACACAAGACCATATTTAAGGTTGCACCAGATAGATCAATATCTCTAGGTAAACGTGTCCTTGCATTCAAGTTCCTTCACCTGCCCCATCTCTGTTATCCTGAAATATTTATTAACTCTGACTGGTTAAGCCAAAACCAAAATGTAGAAGTTTATATGGTGTCCATATCATCAACTTATCCAGTCACTATTCAAAGATCTTTTGTGTTCAGACATCCTACAATCAAAAGATTTCTATAAGAACTAATTTCTACCTTCTCTTCTATTTGTGAATCACCTCCTTGTTGAGACTTGAATCTAGGTCTTGCCAATTCTCTGTTTGAACATTTGGGTAAATGTTCTGTATATCATCTGTCCCTGAGAACAGCTTTCCTAGTAACAATAAAATCAGCCAATGGATCAGTGAGATCCAAGTTATAATACCTGAACTTGCTTATAAAGTGTTCTGTAAAGAAGATAGTCTTATGCCCACATCTTTAGTTTGTGCTTAAGTTGTATCTGTTTTTCACCTGAACTTGTATTTTTCCATAAACAGCATACTTTACCAGTGGAGCCTAGACTACATAGTCCTAATGTACAAATGGCCTTCTGTAGGACTAAAATCCTGTTCACGTCTTTGTATGTGACAGAAAACCTAGAAGATGATTCCAGGACTATCTTTGCTCAGAAATTCTCTACACAGATCAAATTTTGCATACAAATGCATGTGTTAAAGTTACCTGAGCATCTTGGAACACATTCCACCCACAAGGTTCAAAGCAGATTCCACAGTACATCTGAGAAATGTCTATGCTGCAGAGACACATAAGGTTGCTACCTTGAGGTCTTTTCTTGCAAGTTCTTTGGGTCAGGGATTGTCTTTTTGTTTTTTGTTTGTACTGCTCCCAGCACAATGGGCTCTGTTGTGTTAATTTAGATGGAATATATGGGCCCAAAGAGTCAAAGGTGTTAACATAACCCAGTCACAGTCTGTGATGGTTCTCGGAGTACCCAGGACTATGAGTCACCTTGTTACCCCCTTGCCTTTAGCATGTGGGAGTCTTGCTTGTGCTTAACTGGGTGTCAGCTCCCTGACACCACCAGCCTATTAGCTCCTCTAGCTTTTTTCCAGCATGGAATAGGCAGCGATCTGCACAATTCTTCACCCTGCAAACTCAGGTGCCTCACAGTGCTTTGCTGTTGTAGCTCCCATCTGGGCTGTTCACAAACCACTCTTCCAGCTTTCAAGTAACACCCTGAGTGCCTGTGTGTAACTGCAGCCTGCCAGCACAGTCCAGCTGTACTTTGGCTTCCATCAGCCTTTGTTACCACATGCAGGGTGACCCCAACGCACTCCCAGTTCTGGATTTTCCACAAAAACATGTGTTTAGCACTGTCCAGCTCTCTCAGACAGTCTGGGGATCAAGATACAACAGCTTCCCATCTCAAGTGGAGTTTCCCACACAGTTCACAACACTAGATTAATTCTGATTAAAGAATAAAACAAGTTAATTTAACTACAAAGATTTTAGGTTTTAAGTGAGTTCAAGTATTAGGGCATTAAAGTCAGAAATGGTTCCTAGAAAAAGAGAGATAAAACGCTTCCTAATCCTAAACTTAACAAACCAGACTTGGTTTCAGGTGATGTTCTCACCACAGATTTTCAGTACATTGCTGACAAAACTGTCAGGCCAGGATCTGCTTCCAAGGTCCAGTGGCTGTTTCTTTTGTCTTCATCGGTGAAAAGAGAGAGATGGACAGGGAGACATAACTTGGGGTGTTTTTGCCCCACACTTTTATAGCTTAGTCCTCCTTTGAAATGCATTTTCCTAAGATTGACCCCTAGATAAAGTTCTGCCCAGCGGAGAGCAAGGAGACATGGAGTCTGGTGTGAAAGAGGTGTTACGCTGTTTCTTTTCACCTATGTATGCTAAAATGCAAATCTGTTTGTCTCTTGTCTCCCCCTCTTCCATGCCAAAGAATGGCCACTTGACAGGTGATGGTCCATTAGCTTTGATGACACCTGGCTGGGTGTGTCAACTTGTCCTTTATCTTTGAGAAACAGGTTTACTCACTTCCCAGACTTGCCTGGTAAACACACTTCAGTCATGGTTTCAGTTTATGTTAATAACTTTACATATAATGTTGCTACATACATTTTTCACCATGATAATATTGACCAGCAAGTTATTAGTTTTCAATTGATACCTTGCAAGTCATATTTTCAACAAAGATTATTACAGTAGTGTGTTGGGTGTGAATACAGGGGTGCATTCTATCATACTACCCAAGCACTGTGCTCTGGGCTATGCCAGCCCTTACTTTGCCTTACAGGTTAACAATAGGTGCACCCCAGTCCCTGAGACACTTTGAAGTGTTCCCCCTGTAATGTTCAGCCCCTTATTGACTGAACATTCACCGAAGTACTAGGTCTGCTCTCCCCAAAGGGGCAGTGTATGAACCAGCTTATGTGATTCAACTCAGGATCAGCACGTTGCTTAATATCACAGCACTGAGGTATATTTATAGTGAAAACAGCAAGTTTATTATCAAAGATTCAAGATTCAAGTGAGAGTAACTAAGGAAATTGGAAACAAATGGTTATATATAAAACAAAATCATAACACGCTTTCTAGAGACTAAACTTAACTAACAAGTAACTCTCTTGTCTAAAGAAACTTACCTCATTCAAATCCTTTTCTGCAGCATCTTCAACCAAGATTGGCTGAGATCCTGTTTTTGCAAATGTAAACACACTGCCCGTTTACTTCCTGCAGGATAATGGGATTTGTTCTTTCCTTCTTCTTATATCCCCAAAGTTCATTGTCTGTACTCAGACACAGTATAAACCCCAGCGGCATCTCTTTCCTGTGTGCTCTTCCCTGTTGACTTCTCATCTCTTTGATAACTTCGTATGTAAATAGTTATCCATTGTGTTAACTTACAGTGCTTTTAACAGCATCCCGTATTTCCTTCCTCTTTAGCTAGAGAAAGTTTTTAGAAGGAATCCCTCCCTTGTTTGACTTTCGTTTGGGGAGAAAAGAGAAGAAGTTTGCTGAGATGGGCTGGGGCTGTTGTTATTGCTGTTCATAGAATCATAGATGGAAGGGACCGACCTCAGGAGGTCATCTAGTCCAGCCCCCTGGTCAAAGCAGGACCAATCCCCAATTTTTGCCCTAAATCTCTAAATGGCCCCCTCAAGGATTGAACTCACAACCCTGGGTTTAGCAGGCCAATGCTCAAACCACTGAGCTATCGGAATACCTTTCCCAGGCCCGAAGAAGAGCTCTGTGTAGCTTGAAAGCTTGTCTCTCTCATCAACAGAAGTTGGTCAAATAAAAGATATTACCTCATCCACCTTGTCTCTCTAATATCCTGGGACAAACGTGGCTACAACTATACTGCATAAAATAATTTGCAGACATTCTAGATCTGATGAAGAAGAGCAGTATTTACTTAATCAGCACTCACAATAACTCCCTCCCCATAATAAGACCCATCTCCTTTGAGAATTGATATAGCCAGTACTCTAGTGGAGATCTGGAGACAGTAACTGCAGAACGGAAAGTTACTTTCTAGGAACTGTGGCTCTTCAAGTAGATAATCTGTATAGATCCCAACTTCCCCAATCTTTTGTAGTAATTCTGAATAAGCAAAAGGAACTGGCGGCATCAGAGTCACAGTTCTTTTATTTAATTTCATTCTGAAAGTTTGGTTCTGTGAGGGAGCATACATGTGACCCTAATTGGTCATTCCTATTCTGATGGTTTTGGTATAGACGTCGAAGGAATGCATGGACTCAGAAGTGTGGACATGGGTGGACAATCCTGTGACATTGCACCCCATATTCTTCATAGTGATATTATTATATGATTATAGCATAATTATGATGTATTTTATGCAAGATAAGTCATGTGAAGTGTCATTGGAAAAGTTATGATTTGCTGAATATGATTGACCTATTCGTATGCATGTGTCATTTTTGTATGTGAAGTTACAAATACTGACTATGTAGCTGTACTTCAAATGTAGTTACACCTGGGTAATGCCCACTAGACAAGATGCTTTCAGTCTAAATTGTGGGTGGGGAAGGGCCTATTCAGGACAATGGGCCATTAGGAAAAACAATAGGCCTTGGGAGAAGCTTATCCCCCACCTAGTGAGCCTTCCGGAGAATACTTCAGACAGCCTCTAAGTAATGGCTGCCATCACTCTATAAGGACATGTGACCAGGCCACATGATTCTGGACTCCATCTTGGTATGTCAGTATTTTTCCACAAACTGGTTTGGGAACCAAGCTTTGAAACCAAGGGTTCCCGCCATATGCTAAAGCTATATAAGGCAGGGAGTGACATCATCTGGGGTTCTTCACTTCCCACCCAAGAAGACTACTGTAAACCTGAGGAACAAACACTGAACTGGGGGAAGTCGTGGATCCAGGCTAAAGGGATTTCTAGCCTGTGTATGAAAGACCTGGGGCTTCCAAGGTGTAAAGCAAGTGCAGCTTGCCCCTTAAGAATCTGCAGCCTGCTTGTATAATTTCTCAGAGTGAGAATCTGCTAATTCATATCTAATCTATTTAGTATATTTTGCTTAGGTTGTGTTTTTTTGTTTATTTGCTAGGTAATCTGCTTTTATCTGTTTGCTATCACTTATAATCACTTAAAATCTATCTTTTGTAGTTAATAAACTTGTTTTTGTTTTAATCTAAATCAGTGAGCTTTGACTGGAGTGCTTGGGGAAAATCTCTGCTTGGTTACCACAAGTGTGCATTGTTCTCTTCACATTTAGGGAGAGGCGGACCGGGTATTAAACACGTATACTGGCCAGATTTGACCAGGGCAGGATGGTACTGCTCTGGGGTTCTAGGCTGGGAAACTGGTGGTTAGAGAGCCTGCATGTAACTGCAGCTGGGCGTGTCCCTTCCTGTGTGGATGCTGGTGAAAGGGCAGGCTAGAGGGCTTTGCAGCTTGTCACAACAGCACAGTGTGAGAGGGAGCCCAGGCTGGTGGGTCAGAGAGCTCAGTGGTACCCCAGCTTCAGGTGGCACCCTGGGGGGAACCTGTCGAAAATCCACTCAAAGAAGGATAGCTACTGGCAAGAAAAATTAAGTTTCTTGAAATCTCTGTGACAGAAAGGTAATAGTACTCCCTCACAAGATCACAGGAAGCATTGTTCCTTCAGACCTAGCTAAGTTTGCCTGGAGAAAGACTTATTGGGGGTGAATAGGCAACTCTCAGTCTTAATGAGGAGCAGATTTTTGAGTGATACTGTGATCAGCTGCATGAGACTTTCTAATTGTAGACCATAAATTTCTTGCTTGTTTGGACTTAGTTTGTTGATGATAAGCATGAGAGTTAATCTTCTGAGCCATTCCTTAATGATGTACTTCAGTGTCCAGGAGTGTTTTTTATCTGCCACCTCGTGGTTCATTTCACTGCAGTCTCCATTGATCCAGCTGACGCCAATGTGCGAGAGAATAAGTACCTAGGGCAGCTGGCCACTTTCAGCCGTAACCAACATGCTCATGTCATCGAAAACCGTCACTGCCATGTCTGTGATGTGGATGTGTAAGTACCACCCAGAAACACCCCCCCTTCTTTTTTTCTTTCTTCTTCATCAGAGTTAGAAGACGGGATGGGATGGGTATCCTAAAGTCTTTAGGAATGTCACTTTGGGATAGCAAACTGAGCATAATGTGCTCATCTCCAAACTCAGGACCATAAAGACTTCTGAGCTCTCCACCATGTGTATCTGTGTCTCTACTGTATTTTCAGTTGAGCTCCTGTTTTGGGGGAGAGATTGTATTGGGTTTAGTTCTGTGTTACTTGAATCCCAGATTTCAGAGTGGTAGCCGTGTTAGTCTGTATCAGGAAAAACAACGAGGAGTCAATATGTAATTCCCTGGCCTGTTATACAGGCGGTCAGATTAGATGTGGTATCTTCTGGCCTTGGAATCTATGATTCTTTGAATTTCTTTGTGTTTGGATTCTGAGCACATACCAATTTGAAGATAGATATATTTAGCTTAGGAGACATTACGCTTAACACGTGGTAGCAGAATTTGTAAAGAGATTCACAGATTGAAAGCATTTTAGTGGACATTTCCAGATTAGAAATCTCTAAACTTGGGAAAAAGGCCTCAGAAACTCAGAAAAGGCAAATTTGGGAATATTTAGCATCATGGTTTGAGAGAGGCTCGTCCCCATGGGATTATGTGTCTGATGCAATGCGGCACTGATGTCAACTGAAGTCTTTCTGACTTCACTGGGCTATGGGAGTAGAGCTGTCAGATCACTATATTATCAGTTTAGTACTGAATATATCATATTTGTAAAGGTGGCTGTGTCTTGGAGGTTATGATTCTTATCATTCCTATAGTGTGCCTAGAGGTCCCCTGGGGGATCAGGGCCCCATTGTGCTAGATACCTTACCAACGCACAATAAAGAGTTCCCTGCCTTAAACAGCTTGCAGTCTTGATTAATGATGATACAAGAGGTGGAGAAAACAAACAAGCAGGTCGGGATGGGGGAGAGGAGGGATGTGGTAGCAACAGCAGGAGCACATTTTCATGTAGACTAGCAGTATGCACAGTGTAGCTTGTTACTTGCATATGTGCTGTCTACTGGCAACACTAGGTAGGAATTGTGGTAAAACTGAATTTTATGGAGGGATTTGAAGGAGAAAAATATGGTAGGCTTTTCTTTTGTAAATATTGTGACGAGTGGGCATAGTTTATCGAGGGTGTAGTTTATCAAGGCTCCAGAAGTTTTTGCTTGATTATTTCATTGTATCTGTATCTGGGAGAACTTCGGGTGATGGCAGATGGTGAAGGAAAAGATTGGCATATCAGAATGAATCAAAGAGGGGTGTTTGCTTTGCTTGATTGTATTTGCTCACACCAAGAGCAATACTAATTCCATGCTGTATATGTTGGCTGATGACAAAAGATAGAGGCCAGAATGGTCCAACTCAGTGAGCCCCAAGGTGCAGTGTAGGGCAAAGTAAGTGAAGGAGCTGAAGGGTCTGCAGACAGAGCAGATTGCAAGTAATAGGAATTGAGAAGGGGAGGAGGACATGTCCAGTGGAATGTAAGGGGCTCTAACAGGTGCATTGTTTGAAAAGCTCATTTATTCAGTGAGAGAAAAGTGAATAAAGGGTGTTTAAGTGTTTCTGATCTAGTTAGTTTTCTCATTGTGGACCAGCCCTTCTCTGAACATTTGTTTCACAAGAAAGATCTCTAACTGGATGAAGATGAGTTACTGTTACTATTTTGGTTTTATCTGCATTAACATGATCCTTTCTTTGGCAGAAGCTCCAGGTCGAAACACTGTGGAACCTGCAACAAGTGTGTATGTGGCTTTGATCATCATTGCAAATGGCTCAATAACTGCGTGGGGGAGAGGAATTACTGGTAAGGGTTTGGCACTCTGACATGAGGGCAAAGCCATCCAGGAAATGCTAGTACAGGACTTCTCAGCCTTTCTCGCATCTTGGCCCAATTTATATTCAGCTGCTCAAAACCACCCTATGCTGAGATTGCAGGTTCCTTTGAACTGATTCTCATTGCATGTTGGAGGACCACAAGAATTGGTGCAGCGGTTTACAGATTATTGCTGGCAAGGAACCAAATAAATTTGATTAATCCAGAAACCAGAGAAATTGAAAATGGGAGCAGGCTTGTGACAGCCAGACAACTGGAGTGGATTGTGATGTTCAGGCTGAGAATCGCTGCTGGTGCCCTAAACTTGGGTGAGAGGGTTGTAAAAGGGCTTCATTAGTACATCTGTTCAAGACCACTGCTCCATGTTTAAACGTCTTGTAAGTAACTTATCCCCATGCGATAGTGCCACAGCTGGGATCAGCAGAGGTCCTTGAGAGTGATCACCTCTTTATTAGAGGGAAGGAGCTGCTGGCATGGTCTTACCCTTTCCCTAAGATCCAAAATAGCCAGGTGTGCTGCAAAGCCCATCTGATTGAGTGAACATTATGCCAGGACTGAGAGAGGTGGGATGTGTCTGGTGAGAAAGTGCAGTGGAGATTTAGTGGGAGATTTTCCAAGGCACAAATGGGCATTAGGCGCCTAACTCTCATTGACTTTCAGTAGGAGGTGGGTACCTATCTGCTCTTTGTGTCTTTAAAAATCTCCCTCTCAAGTGGTAGGGTCACAAGAGTGGTGATCAGATGATGTGTGATAGGGATGGGGAAAAAAGAACTGCTGTTTTGGATGATTTGTGGTTTGTATCTTTTGCACTCTTGTAATTTTAAATGAATGTCTAGGGTGCTTTACCCTGGGGGCTGTTTCACGTGACACATCTTTCAGACCAAAAGCTAAATAATAAATATTTTCATAATTGCTTCTGTCTGTAGTGTTAAGAAATATTTATTGGAAGTTGTACAGGTATCCCTAAAAGTTCTGAGGTATAGAGTGGTTAGAGGACCGCAGTCAACTTGTTTCGGGGTTGGTATGGTGGTTATTCTAGGACCCCTGTCCTTCCAGCAATCTATCTATCTAGGGAAGTGGTATCCAAGTTTTCCAGACAGAGCACTGAATGTATTATTTCAAAAAGGCTAAGGCAAGGCACCACAATCAATGTTTTGGGGCAGATTCTCTATCCCATTCTTCTCCCTTTGTGCTGTAGAACAAAGAGAGTACAAACTATGCACAGATCTCCTGAGATTTTCTGTGGGGTGTCTCCAATGGTCATACAGCTGGCCAAGCTGGCTCCTATCCCTCCATCCCCACAGCTCCTGGTGCAAATGGTGGGATGGGCAGTAACTGGTCCACATTCTGCTCTGGTTATCCTCAGCTTGTATACTTTCTTTATGGGACTGTTGGGAGCTGGCATGAGTTAGGCCAATTCAGGGTCTGCTCTAACCTGTGCTGGGCTGAGGCAGAGAGTCAGGGAGCCATAACTGGTGATTGTTTCTTGGCTTCTCCTTTCCTTCACTCCTGGGTTGCACCGGGTGGTTGTGTGGTGGGAGGGCGGCCATCCTATGCTAGGTGCAGGAAATGGAACAGCCAGAGCTATTCTTCCTCCCCTGTGAAGCAGCAGATAGGGAGTAGTAGGTGCCCAGGGAAAGAAGAGCAGCTGCTCAGAGCTGCTCCTAGGACCACAAGGAGAGCAGGGGCAAGTGTTGTCCCCTACTGCCTCCTATTGCCTCCTTTCAGCAAGTTCTTGTGCAGGGAGCTCATTTTCCACTCATAATCAAATACACACTCTTTTTCTTACCACACCTGCTCTAAAGGGCCACAATTTTGAGTCTCCAGTACAACATATTGGATACACCACTGGTCTAGATGGTTATCTATAGGGCCCTACCAAATTCATGGTCCATTTTGATCAATTTCACTGTCAGAGGGTTTTGAAATTGGTCAATGTCATGTTTTCAGATGTTTATATCTGAAATTTCAGGGTGTTGTAACCATGGGGGTCCCAACCCAAAAGGCACCTGGAGGTAGGTCTGATCTCTCCCCCTCCCTCCTCCCAACAGCCCTGCAGGGGAAAGACAAATCCTGTCCCTCTCCAGCCTGGCAGGGACTTGCAGCTAGGAGCCCCCAGGCTGGGGCACTCTCAGCAGCAGGTGGAGATCGGACCCACCTCCACAAGCCTCCTCCACATGCAGGAGCCTCTGGGGCTGCTGCCCAGCACTGGAGCTTCCTGCAGCAGAAGGAGGTGCTCGGAGGTGAATCTGATCTCCCCCCGAGAGCTAACCTGCAGGGGATGGACAAGTCCTGTCCCTCCCCAGGCTGGGGGGACTTGCGGCTAGGAGCCCCCTGGCTGGGGCGCTCCCAGTAGCAAGGGGGAGATCAGATTTCATGGGGAAGGGCTAATTCACAGTCCATGACATGTTCTTCATGGCCGTGAAATGGGCAGGGTCCTATCTAGTAGCCATAACTGAGGTATCTGCACACCACTAAAATTATGGTGTGTATACAAAGCTGTTTTACTGTCTCTGTCTTTTCCTTCCACTCAGTAGAGGCTGGGCTTTATTTATTTATTTGTATGTATATGGTGTTACTGAAGGAGTGGGTTTTGCATTTTGCTCTGAAGATGCTGAGGTCTGTTATGCTTCCTTGGCAGGCTCTTTCTGAACAGCGTGGTATCTGCCATCCTGGGCCTCGTCCTCCTGTTGCTCATTGCATTCTATGTCTTTGTGGAGTTCTTCATTAACCCCATGATGCTGCGCACCAACCAGCACTTGGAAGGTATCTGGCCACACTCAGGATGAGAGTTGCTTCTGATCCATGCATCAGCCAAAATGTTCACTGGGCTTGGACTCCTCTGGGCCCTTACGTGCAAGAGGAGCCTCCAGCTCTCTACCCTGCCTCAAACTATTATGCGACTGCAACCATCTCTGTGACCCAAATGGTTCCCTCCAGAGCCCAATGACTTTGCTCTCCAAGGGGGTTCTTAAGCAGCCTGAAAGATCCAGAGGCACTCTGGGGCTTCAGGACAGCAGATCGGGCCTATAGCTAGCTTTTTATCGGAATTACAATATTTCCAGCTATGAGGTTTTATTAGTGAGAGGTGTTTAAAGTCTGGACAATCTTCCCCCCCACCCAGTTCCTTTGTTTTCATTCCTTTACCTTCTACTCCCCGTCTTAGTTCTCTGGCCCAGTCACTTCTCCCTGCACCTCTTAACTCCTTACTTTCTGGCCTCACCACTTCTCCGCCCTACATCTGTCCCCACCACTGAAACTTGTTCACTCTTACTTCCTGATGTGTGTTATTGCTGTGCTTTCATTCCATTGTTGTGTTTCTCTTTTTCAGTATTAAAGAACGACACGGACATCTGGTTTGTGTTTCTACCTGCAGCTCCCATCGAGACCCAAGCTCCTGCCATTTTGGTCTTAGCTGGGATTCTCATTCTTCTGGGCCTGCTGACTGTGATCCTGTTAGGGCACCTGCTGATCTTTCACATCTATCTTAGTAGGTATTGAAGTCTGGTCGCACTGCATTGTCCACTTGATTCTCTCTTCACTTCATGACATACGCTCATTGGGCTTTCACCCGTATCACACACGCAAACTGTGCAAGAGCACCAATGAAAGCACAGAAGTTTTGTCCCACACCTTGGCATTCCTGCCTCTCTCCTGAGCTTGTGGTTTTGCTCTGCCTTCTGTAGTATGAATAGAAGAAATCTTTGTCTCTTGCTCATTTTTCCTGAAATGGTCTCTAACTTAAGTAAGATTCTTTTGGTGCAGTTCAGAATCTAGCAGGGAGAAAAGGGGGCTTCGTTTGTGATGAGACAGCACAACACAGTATCTATTGGTCCCTCCGGCCTGCAGGTCTGTTAACTAATATTTCATGATGTCTCTAAGACTGAAATTAGTCTTGGAGTTCTTCAGTTGTAGAACAACTCTTTACAGCTCAGAGCCTTTGGCTGAGGTATGCTAAGCCTCAGCTGTGCCTAAATTCTCTCTAGGAATCATCACTGGTCCATCTTTCTTGGGGTGGATGGGGAGCTGCCCATTGTACCTCTCCAAAAGGAGGGAAAGAAGCCACTAATGAATAAACTCCCGCCTCTGCCAGGTCCCCCCCCGGCGGGTGAGCAGCACTTGCGGTTAATGGTATCAGAGGCTGCTGATAGATCTGATAAAATCAGCATGGACACCTGACTTGTCAGTCACAAGGAGATCACTAACCAAGGATACTGATGCTCTCTCATTGCTCCACCCTGAATTCAGCTGAATTCAGAGTTACCCTTCTGCAACCATTTCAATAACCTCCGGAAAAAGATATAAGGCAGGGCAGTAGCCGGTAAGTCCTTAGTTCAAGTGATGGCTTCTGGAATTTAAAGCCGAAAGGAGGCAATAAACTCTCTAACTAACCTCTTAACGTATTGGAGTCTCTTGGTTAATATAATACCACAGGGCTTTTATTTCAATAAAAATAACTGTACAACTCCTTTTCCATTAGGAAGCTCTTCTTCTTGGTTGTGGTCTCCTGATAAGCATTGTGAAAATTGCACTGCATTTGCCCAAAGTGAGATTTGGAGGAGGATGTAGATGGACGCACAGTGGAGGGGCTGCTTACAGTCTCTCCCACCTTCTGCCTCATCCAGGAGGCACATTCACCTTTAAAAGTATAGATGGCACTGAAAACCGCTCTGAGTACCCTTTTATCAGTCTCCACCAGCAATGAAGCTGACAACTCCCAGCTGGCTTTCACCAGTCATGAGCAGACAGATCTATCTTGAAAGTTGCCGGTGTCAGTGGTAGCAGAGTGGAAGGCAAGTTGAGTGTACCCGTGCTGGAATAATGATAACATCTGGAAAATGAAAGGGCCATTTTAGTGATATAGAAAAGACTAAAAACAAAATAAATGCGGTGGCTGTATCCGAAAAAGTTCACTATGGCTAGAATCTAGTTAAGTGCAGATCTAATGCAAGCTATGTGGTTACTGTATTGACGCACAGTTTCCACGAGGTGGTGCTGTTTCATTGGGATTAGGCTCATGGAATCATAGATTCATAGGGTTAGAAGGGACCGCAAGCCTCAACTAGTCCAGGGGTCTCAAACTCAAATGACCACGAGGGCCACATGAGGACTAGTGTATTGGGCCGAGGGCCGCATCACTGACACCCCCACCCGTCGCTGCCCCTGGCCCCGCCTCCACTCCACCCCTTCCATGAGGCCCCGCCCCTCCCTGCCCCCGTTCCAACCCCTTCCCCAAAGTCCCCACCCCAACTCTGGCCCCTCCCAGCCCCCAGGGGGTTGCAGGAGGGGTGCGGGATGTGGCGGGGGCTAAGGGCAGGGAGTTGAGGTGCAGGAGATGTGCAGGGTGCGGCAGGAGGCTCAGGACAGGGAGTTGGGGTGTGGGGTGCAGGAGGGGTGTGGCAGGGGGTTGGGGTACAGGGTGCGGCGGGGGCTCAGGGCAGGGGGTTGGGGACCAGGAGGGGTGTGCGGTGCGGCAGGGGGCTCAGGCCAGGGGGTTGAGGTGTGGGGTGCAGGAGGGATTCGGGGTGTGGGCTCTGGCCCGGTGCCGCTTACCTAGAGCGGCTCCGGGGTGGCAGCAGCTTGCACCGGGGCCAGGACAGGCTCCCTGCCTGCCTGCCCTGGCCCCAGCCCCACTCCACTCCGGGAAGCAGCCTGAACCACGTCCCTACGGCCCTGGGGGGTGGGGGGCAGAGAGCTCTGTGTGTTGCTCTTGCCACTCCTCCAGGTACCTCCCCCGAAGCTCCCATTGACCGTGGTTCCCCGTTCCCAGCCAGTGGGAGCTGTGGGGGGTGGTGCCTGGAGGCGAAAGCAACACACGGAGCCCTCTTCTCCACCCCTGGCCTCAGGTACTTGCTGCCAGCTGTTTCAGGGAGTGGCGCGGGGCTCACGGCTCCACAGGGGGTAGGCCTGCGGGCTCTAGTTTTCCCACCCCTGGCCTTCACGGGGGGGTGGGCGTGGGGAGCTTGGCGGGCTGCAGGAAATATGCGGCCCGTGGGCCGCGTGTTTGAGACCCCTACTCTAGTCCAACCCCCTGCCAAGATGTAGGATTTGTTGTGTCTAAACCATCCAAGACAGATGGCTATCCAGACGCCTTTTGAAAACCTCCAGTGAAGGAGCTTCCACAACCTCCCTTGGCGTCTGTTCCATTGTCTTACTGTTCTTCCAGTTAGGAATTTTTTCCTGAGATTTAATCTAAATTTGCTGTGCTGTAGTTTGAACCCATTGCCTCTTGTCCTGCTCTCTGTGGCAAGAGGGGACAACTTTTCTCCATCTTTTTTATGGCAGCCTTTCAGGTATTTGAAGACCACTATCATATCCCCCTTAATCGCCTCTTTTCCAAATTAAACATACCCAGTTCCTTCAGCCTTTGCTCATATGGCTTGCATTCCATCCCTTTCGTTATCTTTGTCACTCGCCTCTGGATCCTTTCCACTTTCTCTACAGCCTTTCTATATATTGGTGACCAAGGTTGGACACAGTACTCCAGCTGAGGCCTAATCAGCGCCGAGTAGAGCCGTACTATCACCTCCCGTGACTTGCATGCTATGTCTCTGTTAATGCAACCCAAAATTGCATTTTCTTTTTTTGCAACAGCATCACATCTCTGACTCAGGTTGAGGTTATGATTCACCACAGCTCCCAGATCCTTCTCAGTAGTGCTTCTGCCAAGACAGTTATTCCGCATTCTGTATTTGTGCATTTGGTTTTTCTTTCATAAGGTGCTACACCAGGGGTGGGCAAAGTTTTTGGCCCGAGGGCCATACCTGGGTCTGGAAATTGTATGGCGGGCCATGAATGCTCATGAAACTGGGGGTTGGGATGTGGGAGGGCTCTGTCTGGGGGTGCAGGATCTGGGGTGGGGCTGGAGATAAGGGGTTGGGGATGCAGGAGGGTCTCCGGGCTGGGGGAGGGTTTGGAGGATGGGAGGGGGATCAGGGCTGGGGCAGGGGTGCGGGAGAGGGTCGGGGGGCAGGATCTGGGTGGCACTTGCCTCAAGCAGCTCCCAGAAACAGTGGCATGTTCCCCCCTCTGGCTCCTACACGGAGGTGCGGCCAGGCGGCTAGTGCGCTGCCTTGTCCACAGGCGCCACCCCTGCAGCTCCCACTGGCTGTGGTTCCCAACCAATGGGAGCTGCAGGGGTGGCGCTTGGGGCGGGGGCAGAATTCGGAGCCCCCTGGCTGCCCCTATGTATAGGAGCCTGAGGGGGGGACATGTCACTGCTTCCGGGAGCCATGTGGAGTGGGGCAAGATCCCGACCCTGCTCCCCGGCTGGAGTGCCAGAACGGGGAAAGCCCCAAACATCACTTCTCGGCGGGAGCTCGAGGGCCTGATTAAAATGCCTGGAGGGCCGGATGTGGCCCCTGGGCCATAGTTTGCCCATCCCTGTGCTACACTTACATTTGTCTTTGTTGAATTTCATTTTGTTGTCGATAGCCCAATTCGCCAATATATCAAGAGCCCTCTGAATTTTAGCTCTCTCCTCCGAAGTGTTGGTAACCCCCCATAGCTTTGTGTTATCTGCAAATTTGATCAGAATGCTCTGTATACTTACATCCAGGTCATTAATAAAGATGGTAACCAATACTGGCCCAGAACAGATCTCTGTGGAACTCCACTTGAGACCTCCCTCCAATCTGATATCATTCCCTTAATAGTTACTCTTTGTTTGCGATTGTTTAACAAATTATGTATCCATTTACTGGTAGTTCTGCCAAGCCTGGATTTCTCCAGTTTACTTATCTGAATGTCATATGGGACTGTGTCAGAAGCGTTGCTGAAATCCAGGTATATTATGTCCAGTGCATTTCCCCTATCCACCAACCAGTTACTCTGTCAAAGAGAGGACATCAAGCTGGTTTGGCATGATTTATTCTTGGTAAGTCCATTCTGGCTGTAAGGATCACGCCTTCATCCTCCAGGTATTTGCACATTGAATGTTTTATACATTGCTCGAGTCGTTTTTCTCAGGAATTGAAATCAGGTGGTCTGGTCTACAATTCCCTGGCTCCTCCTTTCCCCCCTTTTTAAAGATGGGCACCACGTTAGCCCTTCTCCGGTCTTCCAAGACCTGTCCTTTCATCCATGAGTTCAAAAATATTGCCAGTGGCTCTGAGATTTCTTCAGCTAATTCCTTCAGTAACCTGGGGTGAATAGCATCAGGCCCTGCTGACTTGAATTCGTTCAAATTGATCAGAAGATCTCAATATGTGTTCTTTGCTTATCCCGATCGGCATCCCTTCCCCTGTATTGTCTGTGGTAACTTCGCTAGTCATCCAATCACATGTTCTTTTTTGTGAGAACAAGCAAAGTAGGCATTGAGCAGCTCTGCTTTTCTAGCATTTTCCGCTACCAGCTCACCTCTCCAGTGAGCAGCGGATCCACACTGTCCTTAATCTTTCTTTTTTGTCTCACGTATTTGAAGAACCCCTTCTTGTTGTCTCTAACATTCCTTGCCAGCTGTAACTCATTCTTTGCCTTGGCTTTCCTGGTTTTGTCCCTACACACTCATGCTATTCCCATGTATACTACCTTGGTGACATGCCCCTCCTTCCATTCCTTGTATGTATCCTTTTTGGTTTTTAGATAGCATTGGCCTCTTGTGGCTCTTCTTATCTTTCCTCTGCATCGGAATAGCTTGATGTCCTTTTAGGAACTGCCAGCCCCCTCTGACTCCTTTTCTTTCTAACTGGTCTTTCCATGGGACCTTGCCTGCTATTTCTCTGAGTTGGTTGAAATCTGCCTTTCTGAAGTCCAGTGTCCTTGTTTTGCTGTTCTCATGTCCTGCTTTCCTTAGGATCTTAAATTCTATCAGATCGTGATCACTTCCTCCCAAGTTCCCGACCACCTTCACATTCGCAACTAATTCATCCCTTTTGGTCAAAACCAGATTCAGAATGGATGACCCCCACTAGTTGTTTCCTCAACTTTCTGAATCAGGAGTTGTCCCCTACACATGCTAAGAATTTTCTGGACATAAGTTTTGCTGTAGTAGTCTTCTGACAGATATCAGGGAAGTTAAAATTCCCCATTAAAACTAGCTCAAGTATGTTAGCTAATATTGTTACCTGCTTGTAGAGTGACTCATCCACTTCCTCTTCCTGATCTGATGATCTATACTAGACCCACACCATAACATTGCTACTATTCTTTTCCCTTTTTATCCTCACCCAGAGACTTCCAGCAGGTCCGTTGCTCACTTCCTCTTGGGCCTCAGAGCAAGTGTATACATTCTTGACATACAGCACAACACCTCCCCCTTTTACCCCCATATCTGTCCTTTCAGAACAAGCTGTTTCCCTCAATGCTGGTACTCTAATCATGGGAGTTGTCCCAGCAAATCTCTATAATGCCAATTAAGCCATAATTTTCTTCATATACCATGATTTACAATTCATCCTGCTTGTTCCCCATACTCCTTGCATTTGTATACAGACGTGGAAGATATTTTGCAGACTGCCCTGTTGCTTTTCTTCTTGCTTTTTTAATGCAATTGTGATTTCTAGTCCCTTCTCCAGAAATTGGTCCCTTCCCCTTGTCTTTATTACTTGATCCTAGATGCATGTTGGCTGGATTTTTGTCACCATCCCCCATAGGACCTAGCTTAAAGCTCTCCTTATTAGGTTAGCCAGACGTCCAAAGATGCTCTTCCCGGTATTTGGTAGATGGAGCCCATCCCAGCATAGCAATCCTCTTTCCTGGAATATCAGATCATTGTTGAAGAAGCCAAAGCCTTCTCACCAACACCACCTGTGCAGCCATGCATTTACTTCCACGATTCAATGGTCCCCGCCCAGGCCTTTTCCTTCAACAGGGAGGATGGACAGGACAATCACTTGCACCCTGAACTCTTTTATCCTTCTTCCCAGAGCCACATAGAATCACAGAATCATAGAATATAAGGGTTGGAAGGGACCTCAGGAGGTCATCTAGTCCAACCCCCTGCTCAAAGCAGGACCAATCCCCAATCAAATCATCCCAGCCAGGGCTTTGTCAAGCCTGACCTTAAAAACTTCCAAGGAAGGAAATTCTACCACCTCCCTAGGTAACGCATTCCAGTGTTTCACCACCCTCCTAGTGAAAAAGTTTTTCCTAATATCCAACCTAAACCTCCCCCACTGCAACTTGAGACCATTACTCCTTGTCCTGTCCTCTTCTACCACTGAGAATAGTCTAGAACCATCCTCTCTGGAACCACCTCTCAGGTAGTTGAAAGCAGCTATCAAATCCCCCCTCATTCTTCTCTTTTGCAGACTAAACAATCCCAGTTCCCTCAGCCTCTCCTCATAAGTCATGTGTTCCAGACCCCTAATCATTTTTGTTGCCCTTCGCTGGACTCTCTCCAATTTATCCACGTCCTTCTTGTAGTGTGGGGCCCAAAACTGGACAGAGTACTCCAGATGAGGCCTCACCAATGTCGAATAAAGGGGAACGATCACGTCCCTCGATCTGCTCGCTATGCCCCTACTTATACATCCCAAAATGCCATTGGCCTTCTTGGCAACAAGGGCACACTGCTGACTCATATCCAGCTTCTCGTCCACTGTAACCCCTAGGTCCTTTTCCGCAGAACTGCTGCCTAGCCATTCGGTCCCTAGTCTGTAGCTGTGCATTGGTTTCTTCCGTCCTAAGTGCAGGACCCTGCACTTATCCTTATTGAACCTCATCAGGTTTCTTTTGGCCCAATCCTCCAATTTGTCTAGGTCCCTCTGTATCCTATCCCTGCCCTCCAGCGTATCTACCACTCCTCCCAGTTTAGTATCATCCGCAAATTTGCTGAGGGTGCAATCCACACCATCCTCCAGATCATTTATGAAGATATTGAACAAAACCGGCCCCAGGACCGACCCCTGGAGCACTCAACTTGACACCGGCTGCCAACTAGACATGGAGCCATTGATCACTACCCGTTGAGCCCGACAATCTAGCCAACTTTCTACCCACCTTATAGTGCATTCATCCAGCCTATACTTCTTTAACTTGCTGACAAGAATACTGTGGGAGACCGTGTCAAAAGCTTTGCTAAAGTCAAGAAACAATACATCCACTGCTTTCCCTTCATCCACAGAATCAGTAATCTCATCATAGAAGGCAATTAGATTAGTCAGGCATGACCTACCCTTGGTGAATCCATGCTGACTGTTCCTGATCACTTTTCTCTCGTGTAAGTGCTTCAGGATTGATTCCTTGAGGACCTGCTCCATGATTTTTCCGGGGACTGAGGTGAGGCTGACTGGCCTGTAGTTCCCAGGATCCTCCTTCTTCCCTTTTTTAAAGATTGGCACTACATTAGCCTTTTTCCAGTCATCTGGGACTTCCCCCATTCGCCACGAGTTTTCAAAGATAATGGCCAACGGCTCTGCAATCACATTCGCCAATTCCTTTAGCACTCTCGGATGCAACTCGTCCGGCCCCATGGACTTGTGCACGTCCAGCTTTTCTAAATAGTCCCTAACCACCTCTAGTCACCACATAGTCTGCAGTGATCTGCTCAAGGTCATTCTTGGCAGATTGTTGGTACAAAAGATGGACTTTCCTTTGTATGAAGGAGGATTTTAACCTGCTGAATCAATTTTACTCTGCTTTTTTTAGAGGAAGTTTTTGAGCCAAGTTGAGTTTTGTTTTAAAAGCATTTGTGATCCATAAGTGTGAAAGAGATTTTTATTTATTATCTTTATTAATTGTCTTACATTCATACCTAGAAAGACTTCAAAAACTGTGTAGCGTTTTGGAACATGACGTTAAGGGTCAGGGGAAATACAATTTCCCAAATATTTAAAAGAATAACTCTTGTGACCTGTTTATGGCCAGCTCTAGCGACAGCTGAAGTATAGCAAGGAATATTCCCTATCTGAGAATTGCTGCCTTTGAGTGTCACAGTGAAAGTTGGTTTAGATTTGGCTGGGTCAGGAGGATTTAAAAAGTCTTACTTTGTGTAAATGAAGTACAGTTTTCACAATGATGGTCGTATTTTTACCAGCTCCTGCTTCCATTCAGAGGGAAAGTAGACTTTGCTGTGTGTGCATCCACACTTAACTAATCAGCCTAGGAATTCTAATGCTCCTAATGAGAAAGCAGACGAGTTCCACACACTGAAATGTCTTTTTGTTTCCTCCCAGTGTGGAACAAACTGACCACCTACGAGTACATTGTGCAGCAGCGTCCCCGACAAGAGATGAAAGAGGTCAACAAACAGCTGGAGTCTTCTCCTCCCCCAGTGAGGCCCACTCAGGTACTGATTGTGCTGTCAACCTTTCTTTCAGAAAAACCTTTTATTTGCTGCAGAATGTTTTGGTGCATTTCAGTGGGAAATCCAGATTGGTCCAGTATCTCTGCTCGGGATGTTAGGCGGGTGCTGAAGGCAGGATTTTTGAGGTACTTTGGTGGAGTTGTGTAGGGCTCCAAACAGGAGTAGCAGTTTATAATTGAGGTGCATTGACATAGCTGTACAAGGTTCCAGGACTGGACTAGCTCAGAGAAAGCGTCATTTTGGGAATACCAAGTAGCAAGTTGTACCAGCTAGGAAAGAAAAGGAGTGTAAATCATGAAGAGCAGCCAGCCATTCCCTTTAGTCTTAAGTTTAACCCCAGAGTCAAAGGTGAGTTTCAGGGATCTTATCAAAACCTGTGCCCTGGTGTGTTATACTCTGTTACTAAAACATGTCTCCATATTTGACAAGTCCTTTTGGGTTATGTTATAAATTGGGAGGTTCCTCGTCATTTCTGTTGCAGGAAGGCAATTCCTTGTTTCTCTTACCTAGTCCCTTACAACTAAATTACCTGTTACTAGAACCGGTTTGTTGTTTTGTAAGAAATGAATTATTTGACTTATCTCCATCCTTAATCCATCTGGCGACATGAAAAATAGTACACGGTGATGTAAATAAAGATGGTATTTTAATGCATTTGAACATGAGGCAGAGCTACAATTGTAGCTTCCGGCGCACACTTCCAGACATTTGAATGTTTAACTTAACATTGCATTTGTTATTATTTATTATTTGGTAGTGTCTCAAGGCCATAAGTGAAATCTGAGCCCCGTTTGTGCGAGGCACTGTATAAACAGTGTAATAAGAGACAGATTCTGCCTCAAAGAGCTTAAATAGTCTAAATAGACGAGACAGACAAGGGATGAGTGGAAAGGGATATTAGATAACAAGCAGTGTACACAGTGTGAAGAATGGCAAATATCAGGTTAGTGCCATGATATCTGGGGGGAAGAGGGTAGCTTTGTGAGGAGATTAGCTACCTGAAAGGAATGGGGAGGAGACACTAGGAAATTAAAAAAACCACACCCTGAGCATGCAGTTATGCTGACCTAACCCCTAGTTGTAGACAGCACTATGTCAACAGGAGGGCTTCTCTTGTCAACCTAGCTACTGCCTCCTGGGGAGGTGGAGCACCTATGCCGATGGGAGAAGCCCTCCTGTCAGCGTAGGTGGCATCTTCACTGATGCACTACAGCAGTGCAGCCGTGCTGTTGCAGCTTTTTAAGTGTGACCTGCCATAGCAACACCACCTCCCCGAGCAGCATTGAGCCATGGCTGATGTATTGACGTTGATGCAGCATGAATGTAAACACTGCGTTACCTGTGTTGATCCTAACATTCCTCCAGCAGCTTTTCCACAATGCCAGACACTGGCTACTTTAGGCATAATTGTGAGCTCCAGTGCCCAGGGGTCACAGAGACCAGAAGGCCACCTGCCCCTTTAAAGCCCTGCGAATTTTTGAAACACCTTTTCCTGATTGCTCAGCTTGGCAAACACACCTAGCAGCTCTTGTCTGCAGCTGACCATGATGGCTACACACTCCATTCAGGCTCTGAGTTGGAGCAGGCAGGAGGTATTGGATCTCCTGGGTCAGTGGGGAGAAGAGGCTGTGCAGACACAGCTACAGACCAGCCATAGAAACATCAACATCTATGAGCAGATTGCATGAGGGATGCAGGAGATTTGCACAGATTTTTCTTTGCACTGATTTTGTTACTCAATAAAGTTATATTATTTGGAAAATAATTCATCTTTATTAGTTCACAACATATGCTGCAGAATGCCTAGCAGTTCTGAAAGCACCTACCTCCCTGTTACTGTACAGTGTGACACGACTCATAGGGTCAGTGACAAACACAGTGTAATAATCATAAATGTACAGTAAGCACCACCAAATTAATAGCCGCATGGACAATGTTATATTCATACACGTGCACCAAGGACCACATCATTCCTAACAGGCCCCAAAACAGCAGGCTTAGATAGAGAACCGTACATCACTGTGGCTCACTGTTAAAGTGTTTATTCAAAGCCTTCCTGAGTTGTATAGCTCTGTTGAGCTCTTCTAATAGCCTTTGTGTCTGGCTGTTCAAATTCAGCAGACAGATGCTCCGTCCTGCCCACCCTCCGTCCCAGTGGCAACTCTCCCCCTCCTTTGCCTCACAGATATTATGCAGGACACAGCAGGCATCTATATCCATTGGGATATTTTTGTCACTGAGGTCAGATCTTGTGAGTTAACAATGCCAGAGTCCCTTCAAATGACCAAAGGCACATTCAACTGTCATTCTGCATCTGATGGGCTGGTAGTTAAAGCATTCCTTGATGCTGTCAAGGTGGGTGGTGAGCCGGGGGAGCAAGGGGTAGACTGGGTTGCCCAGAATCACTATTGGTATTTCAACGTTGCCAGTGGCAATCCGTTGGTTGGGAAAGAAAGTCCCTGCTTGCAGCTTTATGAACAGTCCTGTGTTCTTAAAGATGCGAGCATCGTGCATCTTCCCTGACCAGCCCACACTAATATCGGTGAAGCATTCCCGATGATCCACCAATGGTTGCACAACCATAAAAGAGTCGCCCTTTCTGTTGATGTACCCTGTGGCAAGGTGGTCTGATGCCAAAATAGGGATATGTGTGCCATCTATTGCTCCACCACAGTTCAGGGACCTCATTGCTGCAAATCCATCCACTATGTCCTGCACGTTGCTGAGAGTCCCAGTTCTGCATAGTAGGAGGCAATTAATGACCCTGACACTTGCATGATACCGGTGTCTGCAGTGGATTTTCCAACTCCAAAATGATTTCCCACTGACTGGTAGCAATCTGACGTTGCAAGTTTCCACAGTGCAAGCACCACTTGCTTCTCTACTGTCAGGGCAGCTCTCAAATTCTACTATCTCTGTGCTGGAGAGCTGGGGAGAGCTTGGCACACGGATCCAGGAATGTGGCCTTGCACATCCAAAAGTTCTGCTCATCATCCCAAGCCTGCATTACAATGCAACCCCAACAGTCAGTGCTCATTTCTTGGGCCCAGAACCAGCGCTCCACCATCTGCAGCTGCTCCGTGAATGCCACCATAAAGCTTTAATTGAGTCTCGTTATGTCACACCGCAGTCTGTCCTCCAAGAAATCATCATGTTCCCCCTCTGCTTTGGTTATTCGTGTGGTTCTGCAAATACCAGAGGATAGTGCATCCTGTGCTTGCAATGCTCATGACAATAATGCAGAGCTGTACATGCCCCATGCTTCTGTCAGAGATGGTGGGTAGCAAGGAGGACGGCATAGGTTCATGGAATTTTGAAAACAGGTGTGAAAATTATGGGATGTAGATGACTATGGAATGGAGACAGTTGCATGCTGGTAAGTTGACCCCTTGCTCACTGTCACCCCTGTGCAGCTCATTTTGGGCCCACAATGCATTGCCAAAACTTCCCTGGATGGTGGTGGGTTGCATGCTGGGATACCTACCCATGGTGCACCACACTGCATTGACACAAGCACTCCTGGTGAGTTCACACAGCACCAGTGCAAGGAGTCAAGTATGTATGCGCACAAGCAATATACTATGTGCGGTGGCTTTATGCCAATGTAACTTGACATGACAAAAGTTTGTAGTGTAGGCATGGCCTTGGCCTTGGGATGTGCAGTGTAGGCTGTGAAAAGAGTACCCTGGCATTATTCATGTACGGTAGGTTCAGGATATCTGGTTAATTTGAAGCACTGCGCAGTCATTGCGGTAATACTTAATTTATGTTGCTGCAGAGATGGAGGCAAAGTTTTCTGATCACTATGTTCTGGGAGGTGGCTTTGGATAATCTAAGGCACAGATTCTTCTGCCCTCCTAGACTGAGGAGACTAAAGAACTGTGTCCCATTACGTGATGCTCTGAGCCAAAGAAGGGATTATGGCTATGTTGTGCAGTATTCCTGATGTAACACAGTGAGAGTTCATCACATTTACTAGCTGTCAAGTCTGCTTCCATTTGTTTTTGCTGGTCAGTCCTTATGGCGTACTCTGTTAGGGTGTCATGTGAGCATTATGATTCTATGTGATTTACAAGACTAAAATGAATGAAGTGGATTTTAGAAGGCTTTTTTTCCTCTAGGAGGGTGTTGCTCAGAAAATTCCTGAGATGTGTACTTTGTTAACCTTATTGGTGTGCCAGGCCTGCGTTGCAATTCACTCATGTGTTTGCATTCTGTGGACATGGCAGAGAATGTTTTCCAAGAATGTGTGATGCAACAGATGATCAATGTTCCTCTTGTCTTAATGGGTAGCTTCTTTGTCTGTAGGACAACAGATACTTTGTCTAGTGATGACAGATTATACAGATCAACATGAGTAGAAAACTGAGAGAGCCTTGTCACTGACACATTTCTCATCCAACTCTGTTAAGGGAGAAGATGTCACACTTTGTTACTGAGCAATAATTGTTTGGATAGCAGATCATAGGGTTGAACTCAGCATTGAGAAACCCCTTCTGTGTAAACACTGAGCCCCAATCACTCCCAATAGCTGTGCCCTGTAATGGCCACTGTCTTGCTTGGATCTCTCCAACAGCAGCTCTTTTCAGCCACAAGGTGGTTTTCTTTGAAAAAATCTAAATCTTTCCTGCCACATGTCTGCCTTGGTGTGAGATTGTCTCTTACTGTGGCCTCCCTGTTGCCTCATTTGAAATATACCCTGCTCATATAATGTGAACAGCTAGGTAATTGCACACTCCCAAAGTGGTTTGTTGACTTCAGAAATTTCATAGCTTTAAATCTACTAAACCAATTATTTCCAAACTTGTCTTGATATTTAAGAAAACTGGTTCAATAGTTCTAAAGTTATGAACATTTAAAATTTAAAATAAGAGCATTTTTTAAAATTTGGCAGCTCTGAATGATCCGTTTTCCTTTCCTTTAATCATGAGGTAGGATGGTACCAGGACTTTAAACATTCAGACCAAGATTTTCGGTGCTTATAGTTTTGGGTGCCCAACTTGAGACTGATTTTCAGAGGCTGGGTGCTCAGAATTTTCTGAAGATCAAGCCCCTTAAAGATTTCCCAAAGTGGGTGTGACAGAATGCACCCCTGTATTCACACCTTACACACTATTATAATAATCTTTGTACAAAGTATGCCTTGTGAGGTATCATTTAAAAACTCATAACTTGCTGGTCAGTATTGTCATGGTGAAGTATATGTAGCAAGATTGTATGTGAAGTTATAAGATCCCCCTGTATGATGTTATTAGCACATCTTCCAAACCCCACAACTCCCAGACAGAAGTCGGCAAACAGGTCTCCCTAAACAAAGGAATGTTGGCTTCCCTTAATTTGCATTTAAGCAGTAAACAGAGTCATCCAGCAGAAAAGGGAATGGAGGAAACAAAAGGAAACCTGCACATGAGCATAGACAGGTGAAAAAACCCAGCAGGGAACTTCCTTCCACACAGACTCTTTGTCTCCTGGTTCTCAGCTGGAAATGTTTTTCAAGAGCGGGACTGAAACTTATAAAAGGAGAGGCAAACACCCCATGACAGCTCTCCTCTCCCTCCCTGTCCATTTCACTCTTTGCACCTGAGAAGACAAAAGAGGCAGCGGTTGAACTTGGGGGGAGGGATCCTACCTAGAGGTTTGGTCAGTAATGCTGTTGGAAGTATGTGGTGAGAAACTTTGCTTTAAATCTAATATAGTTTGTTAAGTTGGGGAGTAGAAAGCATTTTATCTTTTAGTTTTTTTGTAACCAGTTCTGACTCTTTTGCCTCATTGCTTGTATTCACATAAAATCTCTCTCTTTATAGTTAATAAACTTGCTTTATTGTTTTACCTAATCCAGTGTATTTAAATTAAAGTCTCTGGGTATCTCTATTTAAGGTAATAAGCTGGTGTATATTATTGCTGTAAAGAAATAATAGACTTAATATATTTGGACTGTCCAGGAGAGGGCTGCGCAGTACAAGACATTAATTTTGGGGGGAAAATCTAGGTCTGGCAGTGTGTTGGAGTTGCCCTGAAGAAGTAACCAAGGCTGGTGAGAGCCAGCGTGTAGCATGGCTGGCAGGTTGCAGTTTCACACAGACACTCAGGGTGTGACTTGCATGTTGGAAGGCTGTGAGCGGCCCCGGTTGGACCTACTGCAGCAAGGCATTGTAAGGCACCCAAGGTTGCAGGGCGGGGATGACACAGCCCCTGATTGGTCCGAATTGCACCGTGGTATGTCACAGTGGGCACCCAAAGTCACTATCACTTTTAACAATCTTGTTTTCATAACTTTAAATCGATGTTAGTGATTTTCATTAAGCTTGTCTTTAAAGTCTCCATGAAACGTACAAGCTAAATCAGGTTTGGAGAAGACTGGTTTGGTAGTTGTTCAGGTTTCAAATCAGTTGGGAAAAGTGTACTGAACTGAGATGTCGCAGCCCAGGCTCTCCTGAACCAAGCCTGTCTTCTCTGATGGCTGCCTATCAATCTCAATGCTTTTGTATTCTGGCCATCTCCATTGCATGGTCAGGTTTATTTACTTCTTTATAGGGGTGATGGGTAGGTTGGGGGGCCTTCCCCTCAATCCAGTAATTGGGATTTAAAAGATTTATTAACTCAGCCCTCTTGTATATTGACATCATAATGTCATCTGTAAATTCCAGATCGTATGTTATCTTGGATACATGTACGTCTAGAAAACCATTTGTCCAAAAGAGTAGACTTAACCTTCACTCTTGGGGTTCCTGGCCTTTGCACACTTCCCTTTGAAACCTCAGTGTTGAATTCACAGGAATTTTTGCATTTAATAGTCTAATCACTCTTTTTCTTTAATCCAGCTGTTTGGGTCTGGTGCATATTTTTCTGAGGGACTGTTTTTAAGTCCCAAAGAAGCTGAGGTTTGTGTTCGTTTCTCCATTCTGAGTGGGCTGTAGATCTAGCCTCCGTTGTTTGGTCCCGTCAGTATTTCACAGAGCGGGGCCTCAACCTTCTTTTTTTCATCTCATTAAACAATAGCCTCCACTAATGTGTCTCGCTGGCGGGCTGGCCGAGCAGAAAGCCTCCCTTCCGACTTGTGATTAAGGGGAAAACCTGCTTCTTAACCCTGCTGATGTGAGTCCTTCATTCAGGCGCCCAAATAGTTTTGTTAATGTTTATTCTTGTTCTTTTCAGGAGGTGGGTTTTTATGCAGGAAATCTTGGCTACACCAACCCGGGGATACAGAGGGAAGACTCGTCAACAGTAGCATCAGGCAGAGAGTGAGTACAACTAACGCTAGCAGAGGTTTCCCGGAGTGGTGTGTGCTGTGTATGAAATTGACACCAAAGTCACCTCCTGTGACCCCAGTGGGGGTAAAAGTGCATTTGTGTGTTTGAGCATGCCATGCTTTAACCTCGGTGCCTAAGAGTGTATAAACACCTCCAGAGGTTCTTTAACCTACGAGGAAAACATCTTTTCCAGAACTCTCTAGCGGGACTGTCTTACATTAAAATTACTTATGGGATCTTTGCAGTTGAAAATTCTGCTTGTGGTCTTGAAAAATTCTGTGCAGTACAACTGAAAACCAGAATACTAAGCTTTGTCCTCCACTAGAGGTGTGCACCTGCCTTTGGAGTACATGGGAGCTCCACAGGCATGTCTGAGAACATGACTGGGATTGGAGAGCTTTCAGATAGAAGCAGGAAGCAACTGGGTATCTGAGACTGCCTTACCATGAAAAGGGCTCTGCTGTTCTGAGAGTTTGCCACTCCATTCTCATTAGATTTTTACCTGTCCTTGGGCATCATTTCATGAAACCCCTGCAGTGCAGCACGTTGACAGAAAACTACCCTGGTTAAGAAGCAGTGAACTTTACTGCCTGGCTGGTTAATATAAATGCATGAGGAAAATACTCTTTACTTCTGCCCTAGGGGTCAACTGACAGAGACGACTTCTTATCCAAGTAGCTTTTATTGAAACTGTAGAGGATTTTATCATAGAATCATAGAAGATTAGGGTTGGAAGAGACCTCAGGAGGTCATCTAGTCCAACCCCCTGCTCAAAGAAGGACCAACACCAACTAAATCATCCCAGCCAGGGCTTTGTCAAGCTGGGCCTTAAAAATCTCCATGGATGGAGATTCCACCACCTCCCTAGGTAACCCATTCCAGTGTTTCACCACCCTCCTAGTGAAATAGTGTTTCCTAATATCCAACCTAGACCTCCCCCACTGCAACTTGAGACCATTGCTCCTTGTTCTGTCATCTGCCACCCCTGAGAACAGCCAAGCTCCATCCTCGTTGGAACCCCCCTTCAGGTAGTTGAAGGCTGCTATCAAATCCCCCCTCACTCTTCTCTTTTGCAGAGTAAACAAGCCCAGTTCCCTCAGCCTCTCCTCGTAAGTCATGTGCCCCAGCCCCTTGATCATTTTCGTTGCCCACTGCTGGTCTCTCTCCAATTTGTCCACATCCTTTCTGTAGTGGGGGGGCCCAAAACTGGACGCAGTACTCCAGATGTGGCCTCACCAGTGCCGAATAGAGGGGAATAATTACTTTCCTCGATCTGCTGGCAATGCTCCTAGTAATGCAGCCCAATATGCCATTAGCCTTCTTGGCAATGAGGGCACACTGCTGACTCATATCCAGCTTCTCATCCACTGTAATCCCAAGGTTCTTTTCTGCAGAACTGCTGCCGAGCCATTCGGTCCCTAGTCTGTAGCAGTGCATGGGATTCTTCCGTCCTAAGTGCAGGACTCTGCACTTGTCCTTGTTGAACCTCATCAGATTTCTTTTGGCCCAATCCTCCAATTTGTCTAGGTCACTCTGGACCCTATCCCTACCCTCCAGTGTATCTACCTCTCTCCCCAGCCTAGTGTCATCTGCGAACTTGCTGAGGGTGCAATCCATCCCATCATCCAGATCATTAATAAAGATGTTGAACAAAACTGGCCCCGCGACCAAACCCTGGGGCACTCCGCTTGATACCAGCTGCCAACTAGACATCAAGCCATTGATCACTACCCATTGAGCCTGACAATCTAGCCAGCTTTCTATCCACCTTATAGTCCATTCATCCTATCCATGCTTTTTTAACTTGCTGGCAAGAATACTGTGGGAGACCATATCAAAAGCTTTGCTAAAGTCAAGATATATCACGTCCACTGCTTTCCCCATATCCACAGTGCCAGTTATCTCATCATAGAAGGCAATCAGGTTGGTCAGGCATGACTTCCCCTTGGTGAATCGATGTTGACTGTTCCTGATTACCTTCCTCACCTCCAAGTGCTTCAAAATGGTTTCCTTAAGGACCTGCTTCATGATTTTTCCAGGGTCTGAGGTGAGGCTGACCAGTCTGTAGTTCCCCGGGTTCTTCTTCTTCCCTTTTTTAAAGATGGGCACTATAATTGCCTTTTTCCAGTCGTCCGAGACCTCCCCCGATCGGCACGAGTTTTCAAAGATAATGGCCAATGGCTCTGCAATCACATCAGCCAATTCCGTCAGCACCTCAGATGCATTAGATCTGGACCCATGGACTTGTGAATGTCCAGCTTTTCTAGATAGTCCTTAAGCTGTTCTTTCACCACTGAGGGCTGCTCACCTCTTCCCCATACTGTGTTGCCCAGGACAGCAGTGTGGGAGCTGACCATGTCTGTGAAGACCAAGGCAAAAAAAGCATTGAGTACTTCAGCTTTTTCCACATCATCTGTCATTAGGTTGCCTCCCCCATTCATGAGGGGTCCCACACTTTCCCTGACCTTTTTCTTGTTGCTAACATACCTGTAGAACCCCTTCTTGTTACCCTTCACATCCCTTGCTAGCTGCAACTCCAGTTGTGTTTTGGCCTTCCTGAATACACCCCTGATTACACTCCTGATTATCTTTCCATCATGCACTGTGATGAGGTTGCACCTCCCTCCATGCCTTCCAACTGTTCTCTCTGAACGATGGGAATGCCATCCAACATTTGCCTCCGGAAGAGACAGGCATGACCTGGCAGTCTGAGCTTGGACCTGGGAGCCAGGAACTCCTGCATTCTAATCTTGGCTCTGATGCTGATTCACTCTGTGGCCTTGGACAAGTGACTTAACCTTTCTACATCAGTCTCCATACCTGTAAATTGGTGACAACAGTCACCTAGCTCACAGGGGTGCCATGACGATTAATGAGTTAGTGTTTGTGTAGTGCTTTGAAGGCAGAAGAGTGCTAGGTACTCTTATTCCATACGGAGGGTTGAACCCTGATTTCTATAACTGAGGTGCTTTTGGTTCTCTGTGCCTAACAAGATTCCCCACAGCTCGTGCCGGTATCTCAGGATCAGTACCTGTTTAATAAGACAGACTTTAATTCAAGCCTGAATGTGTTTACCTAGGGAAGGGGTTTGTGTGGGTGAGGGAGCAGCAAGAGCATGTTGTTAATGTAAGTGGCAGGAGGTGTGTGTGTCTAGGAAACCTGCTTCATTATGCTCTCCTTCCAACATCTCTTCACCCAGGACTACAGCATCAGGCCAGGCCATCCAGGGAAGAGATAGAGAGGAGAGGAGAGGAGAAAAAAGACAGAGAGGAATGTATGCCACTGACTTTTATGAAGTTAGGACAGTAGGAAAAGCCAGAATTGGACAACTGGATACACTCGGTCCCAGGTATAACCCTCCTCTGAAACACAAGCAACAGCATCAACCAACTGTTCCTCTGCCGGAGGGATATGCACCAGGGCCACATGCCCCTGGCATCTGCTCCCTTAGGGCTGCAGTAGGGATACGAGAGAGAGTTCCCACTTGCCCTGCACTTCTGGGACTCTCCTTCTCTCTGATTGGGAACCCTGTGACTTACAACATAAAGAACTCCCTGTAGAGGTGGTTCTTCTCTCCAGTCCTACTTCACTTTGAGATCCCCTACTCTCACCTACCACACCGTTGGGGCCCTGGTTGGGATGTGTTCAAAACCCAGCCCCTTGTTTTCTTCCTCCGTCATGCTGGACACAAAATTCACAGGCCCTCATGACTGTGCAGTGTGAGACTCTTTAAATACTTAACACACTCTTTCCTCTCTCCTTCCCACATACGCACACCACTAGCCCCTGGGTATCGGAAACCACACACCAAACTATACAGTGTTATTTCCTTTACCATACCCAAAAGTCCATCCTCTCTTTTTCAGAGCAACTGCTAAATTCCTGGGGCCAGGTTTGGTTAACTCTCACCTTGAGTACTGCAACCTTCTCTTCTCTGGTCTCCCTGCCTGTCACCTTGCCGCTGTCCAGTCCATCCAAAAAGGGTCTTCCTTGCATGACACTCAGATCATGTCACTCCACTATTCCACTCCCTTCAGTGCTGCCTTCTCACTGTCCACATTATATTCAAACTTCTGATCCTTCAAAGTTCTGCCTAGATTCATAGACTCCAAGGCCAGCAGGGACCACTGTGATCATCTACTCTGACCTGCATAACACAGACATCCCCAGCTCCTGGTGTGGTCTTTTGAGGGGGCACTGCTGCTCCTGACTGTCCCTCTTTAGTCTGACCTCAGTCAGGGCAGTTCTTGGACCCTCAACTCTAAGTCTAGCAGTCTGCTTCGGTGTCTCAGCTCTGTTCATGTGGGCAGCCAGGGCAGGCCTGTCCCAGGCCTTTCAGCCTCCCTTTCCTTCTCCAGACTCTCCCTTTTATAGCAGGCCTTGTTTCTTCTATTGCAGGGGTGGCCAACCTGGGGCTCCGGAGCCACATGTGTCTCTTCAGAAGTTAATATGCGGCTCCTTGTACAGGCACCGACTCCAGGGCTGGAGCTACAGGCGCCAACTTTCCAGTGTGCCGGGGGGTGCTCACTGCTCAACCCCTGGCTCTGCCACAGGCTCTGCCCCCGCTCCACCCCTTCCTGCCCCCTCCCCTGAGCCTGCAGTGCTGTTGCTCCTCCCCCAGCATAGACAAGCCCTTAGGTTAGTTTTATGATAGAGTATAGATAATTTAGTTTTCCTGGTATTTCAATCACAATGCAGAGTTCTCCGGGATTTAAGCTGTGTTCAATTTGCAGGGCAGTAATGCCAGCAAATGATAAACAGTCTGTCTCTTTTGTTTGGAAGACGGCATGTGAGGGACAGGTGCCCTATTTGCACCCCATTCCTTTCAAGAACTACAGAATCTGGAGATCTTCAAGAAGACAACACATCCCTCCGCAGACCTTAATGGCCCTGCTCATGAGAAGGATGAAAGCTCATCTACCAAAGTGTTCTTCCAGCTGCCTTGGTCCCTCAGGTGAAACCTGGGGAAAAGAGGCGTTCTTCTTCCTCCTCTGTGGCTTCATCAAAGCCAAAGAAGTCCAGTTTTCTGTTGGAGGCTGAGGCCAGATTGAAAAAGTCTTCATCCACAACTCCCAGGAGTGATGAGTCAAGTAAAAGATACAAGTCCTCCAGTACTGTGCTGAAGTCAGAACCCAGGTAACAGTCCTCTCTGGTACCAGGGAACACTGTCACCTCTAGCACAGGGCCATCAAGACAGATGCCTTCAGCATTCAAGGTCATTCCAACTCTGGTACCATCTTTATGTTCTCTCTGTACTCCGTTCGGCTACTTTTATACCCATACCACTGGGACCAGTACTTCCTGCCCTACCTACTGAGGCTATGCCTCCTATTTTGGTCCTCTGGATGCCAAAAGCTTTTTTGGCTGCAAAAGACTTGTTATGTCTATTGGTACTGCATTTACCGATATTACATCATCCAGGACTGACCTGTGGCAGGACATTAATAATGTTGGTACCAGTGGCGGTTCAATCAGCATTTCACCCTAGTCTGCAGTCATCGTTGTCAGCTACTTCAACAGTTCCATCAGGATTGCCATCGATGCAGACATTGGTACCACCAATGTAGGGACATGCATAGCCAGCACTGAGATCATCTTTAACTTCAAATGGAGCTGCTCCACCTTTTGCTGAGGAGATCTGCATTACTTCCTTGGAGTTGGATGGTAGCAGATCCTTCTGTTCACCTTCCTTTTAAATACAATGTTGACATGCTGTGAGGACCTGTGGTCTTACACAAGAGCATTACTTGTCCAGATATTCTTCCGTGGTGCCCTCCCATTGCTCACCTAAGGCAGGAAAAAGTGAGGGGCCATGGCCCCCTGGTGGCCCCCCTGTTCTGGGAAGGGGGCAGAGAGGAGTGAGCAGTGGGCGGGGCCTCCGGGGAGGGAACGGAGAGGAGCGAGCAGTAGGTAGGGGGCATTGAGAGAAGAGGCAGAGAGGAGCGAGTGGCAGGTGGGAGGGCCTTGGAGGAGGAGGGAGGGACCTCGAGGGAGGGGGCGGAGTGGAGTGAGCGGTGGGCGGACAGGGCCTCGGGGGAGGATGCATAAGAACATAAGAATGGCCATACTGGGTCAGACCAAAGGTCCATCTAGCCCAGTATCCTGTCTTCTGACAGTGGCCAATGCCAGGTGCCCCAGGGGGAATGAACAGAACAGGTAATAACCCAGTGATCCATCCCAAGTCACCCATTCCCAGCTTCTGGCAAACAGAGGCTAGGGACACCATCTCTGCCCATCCTGGCTAATAGCCATTGATGGACCTGTCCTCCATGAACTTAACTAGTTCCTTTTTGAACCATGGTATAGTCTTGGCCTTCATAACGTTCTCTGGCAAAGAGTTCCACAGGTTGACTGTGTGTTGTGTGAAGAAATATTTTCTTTTGTTTGTTTTAAAACCTTCATTGGGTGACCCCTAGTTCTTGTGTTATGAGAAGGAGTAAATAATACTTCCCTATTCACTTTCTCCACACCAGTCATGATTTTATAGACATCCATCATATCCCCCCTTCGTCATCTCTTTTTCAAGCTGAAAAGTCCCAGTCTTATTAATCTCTCCTCATATGGAAACCATTCCATACCCCTCATCATTTTTGTTGCCCTTTTCTGTACCCTCCTAGTTTTCAGTCCCATGTGCATGTTGATCAGGAGGGGAGACAAGATGGAACCCTAGGGAGTTCCACACAACAGTGCCCTTGGGTGTGGGGGGGGGGGGGGAACAATTGCCCCACAGCACTCTCTTGGAACACCCTTTAAGGAAGGAGCCCAGCCAAGCTGTTTCGAGGCACGTGGGCATCAAAGAGTTAACTGTTCCTTAAGAAAGCTGCAATATCTTGTGTATTCTTCATGTGTTTTAGGCTTTCAAAGTTTGGTGTCCACAATGGTGGAGCAGACCCCGAGCTCAACTCTTCTCCTGAGCTTCCAGCTCTTCAGTCCATAGTTCACACCCAGGTAAGTGGGAGCCTTGCTCTAGCCTGTGAGCTGCTGTGCTTGTACTGTGTCAGCATGTCTCTCACAGACACATACAGCGCACCCGACTGTCACTTCTTTCAGACACATGCCTCCTCCTCTTGTGCTCACACATGTCTGCGACACTGTAGTGTAGATACTTACTACAGAAACAGCGAGCGTTCTCACCTGTGGAGCAGCGTAGCTAGGTCGACCTAACTTTCTAGTGTAGACCAGCCCACAGAGACACATGGTCCCATCCCCTCACTTCACACCCGGGGATACGCTCTCCTGTCCCCTCACTTCATGCATGCAAACCCCCACATATCCCTATCTTCTCTTTTCTTTCACAAAGAACACACCCTGCCCACAGTAACCCAACACGTACACCCCACTGTCACCTCACAAACGTAGCCCGCTGGCAGTGCATGCAGCATGTGCACTCTCCCACTGTTTCCTCTTCCACCCAACTCAGTAGAATGCAGAACACTTTATTTCCAGAGTGAAAAAGGCAGGAACCTGGGGTTCCCTTGGAACCTCTGCCCAGGGAAGGACTGTGTGTTTGGGGCTTCCCAGTGTGCTTAGAATTAGTCACCTGTGCCACTATGCCACTGCTCTTCATTCCTGATCGGGTGGCAAGTTGCTATGTAGTGTGATGCTCTCTTCTTTCTCAGGGCTTATGCCCGATTGTTTCTCATTGCTTTTAACAGAAGGCCTTACTAGGCGGTTGCATACTTCGTAGCTTGTGTAGGCCAAACTCAGTGCACTCAATAGGGGCTCCTTGCATCACTCCCCCCACCCCCTCAATCCCTTCCCTCCCAAACTCTAGAATGAAATCATTTATCAAACTGATTTACAAAATGAAGGAAGTTAAACAAAGACAGGAGTTATAAAAGCTGTCAGTGCAGCATCTTTGAACGAATGAGTGGATCTCCCTTCGTCTGAGCTCCTTGTTTTCATAGCAGCAGAAGAAGAGGAAGAAGAAAAAGGTGCATAAGGTTCCATCCTCAGACATGGCTGAAAAATCCAAGACAAGCAGTCAGCCCAGGCGCCCTCTCCCAGCTACCCAGACAGGTGAGTGTGCTTCAGTAAGCCCCTCTGTTCCAGCTGCGTTTCCATGAGCCAGGCAGGCGAATGTGCCATAGAGAGCCCCTCTCCCAGCACCCTAACCAGGTCCGTGAGCCACAGGGAGTGCCTCTGTTTGAGCCCCACAATCAGGAGAAATGTAAGGGAATTAGCAGGGAAACATTAGAAAAACAGAAGAGAGAGGAAAACCAAAATGAAGAATGCAAATCCCTGGGGGGTTAATACCAAATACTATAGGCCAGCTAGTTCCAAACTGAGCTCTCTGGAGAGCTGGCTTGTCACGTGATGCCAGTTCGCACTTGGTTGTAGCTCCTTCCTCAGATATCAAGGCTTGTCAGGAACTACAGCTTCAAAAGAGGAAGGGGAAAACGAGAGGCAGCCCAGGGGCTGGAGCGCCAGTGAGAGAGGAATGTTTAGGGGGAAGGGAATGAGGCAGCCAAGCAGTATGTGCAAGTAGGGGAAGCAAAGGACTGAGTGGCAGGGAAGCACATGCAGGGGAGGAGACCAGCTAACAAAGAAAGGAGTGTGTGCAGGGGGAGCAAGGGAAGAGGGAGGAAAATAATAGGTGGAAGGGTGCGATGCAGTGAAGAGCCAAAGCAGAGTGTGTGATGAACTTTGGAAAGGACCAAACACTTTTCACACTAAAGACAGTTATACTGATTGCTTCCTGGAGCAGCATTGCCTCTGCTGTGCCCCTTCCCACATGGCTGCCCTTAAAAGGACAGAACGAGGAGAAGATACTTCCAGAGTGAGAACAGCAGCGAGGACCAGAGAACTCACCATCACACGCTCCTGGACCTTCTCTAAAATGAGGGTGGGAGCGTCCATTGAGCTTTACCATCCAGCCTGGGATGGAAGGTGATGTGCTGGGACTTCTGAGCTATTCTCCTCCTGTGGGCTTAGGCATGGCTGACTGGAGAAATGCAGACCTTGGGCATCCAGCAGCAGAAAGGATGACTTCACTGTTTGTTGCGCCAGGGGGAGACTCCAAATAATATCAGTAACAAATAGGACCCCCACCGCTCCCCGCTCTGTCACTTGACAGGTGGGTGAACTTCTGAAGTGAAGCTGAGGAGCTGCTGCTGTTTCAGACACTACCCATCCTCCTCTCAAATCTGGGGGGTAGAATCGTTTCAGCTTCTAAGTCACTTCCCCCATAAGGCTCTTCTTGCTTAGGGGGAATGGTTTTTTTGCAGGTGCATTTATCAGAAAATACCAGGCAGGATTTAGCTGCCATTGCCTTTTCAGGACTCTAATTGCACTTCACAGCTATGGAGTCAGGCAGAGCTGCAGTGCTACAGTGGGTTCCAACCAGCTCTGCACTGCAGAGCTCCGTGGTGCAGGATTTGACCCACCAGGAAAATGAGGCTTCCCCAGAAGGTGAGGGCAAGTCCTTTGAAATGCACTCATGAAATTTGGGACTTTGACTTCACTTTATCGTTAGGTGCCATGGTATGCACATGTGATTTCATATGTCAGGATACATGAGGGAATGTAACTGTAGGGTCAGGGGGCTTGTGGGATTTGTATGTGGAAAAGAAGATAAAGGGGGTATGGGAACCCAGCGCTGGGGAGGACATAGCCTGCCGTAGAAGGGGAAATCAATTGGTCGTGTGGTGTTTGGAATACTGTACAATGTTTAGTGCATGTGTTACTCCATTACTGAGAATTGACTTGTGGGCACTTTTTACATCTGGTTTTGCATGAGCATGTATGGGCTTCTTCAATGTTGGTGGATCAGTCCCTTTTTTATCTTAATTGCCCCTGGGACTGGGACATGTGTCTGGGGATGAGGGAAACCACAGTCTCTTCTGATGCTTCCATTTTTCCTTTCTTTCCACCTTCAGAATTTTCAGCCACTGCTGCCATCTCATCATCCTCCCACAGCCTTCATCTCCCTATGCCAGCTTTCCCTCACAGAGCTGCCATGCCTGCAAGCAGCATTGGCCATGTCCAGGCAGCTGGACCTCCTGTTGAATACCACTCAGAGTCTGCAGAGTCCATGGATGAGATCCCTGTGGCTCAAACCCGCCTGGGGAGTGCTGCCCCTATGAGGGCTTCCAACAAAAGCCTTAACAACTTTCACCATCATTCCTTGTCCACAGCACATGCCAGAGGTGATGGGGAGAAGAATCTATATCCTGGGCACCTGGTAAAAAGGAAAAGCTGCCAGAGAGCCAGTGATGGGGAACAAGAGCTGGAACTGCTCTCTAGGATACCTGCTGTGTTTGTGAGCGAGAGCAGTGGTGAGCCTCCAGTCCAACCTGGTGAGATAGCATCCAAGCCCCATCACAGGAAGTGCACTAGCAAACAGCATGTGGATGAGCAGAACCCACCCTTGTGGGACATGAGGACAAACACAAGACCAGCTTAGGCATACTCCTTCCAAAGCTTACTTTCCAGGATTTTGTCTTCAAGGGAAGGGAAAGGAGATTGCTCACTCCACAAACATGTTGGTGTCCAAAGAGTTCAGATTCTTTGATGGAAAGATTCTTCTTTCCAGCAGACCAAGCTGCAGAGCAGAAGGAAACCTGTTATGCCACCTTCCTGATTGCTGCCTGCTTCAAGATCATCAGCAAGGGCATCAGAGCAGGGTGAGATGTTAGCAGCTCAGCTTCCTTCCCATTACCCTGGAGAAGCATTGGGTGTCCTTGGGGCATAGACTGTAATATGGGGACTTCAGGTGTTCCCCAATGTCCTGGAGAGCCCACACCCAAACTGTGGTCACCACCAGACTGCAAAGAGACATTTATTGCTGCCCCACCAGAGGCAAGAGCTACCACGGTGTCAGACCAGAGAATTCTGCTTACCTTGGCACATTACTATGGGGTACTATGGAAATCTGCTTCCCCTAGGCAGCGGGACACTACCTCTCCAACTGAAACTTGTGCTGACTCCACCAACATCCTGGCCTTCTGGAAAGTTGTTCGCCATTAATGTTGTTACATGGTTTATATGTGAAAGAGGGGTGCATTGAGCCCAGATATCTGAGGATTGCTTTCTCACCATCTCCATGCATTGGCTTACCTTGTGAAGAACGTGGATTGGGATGGTTTGACCCCTCAGAGGGTTGAGTGACCCATATGTGCTAGCCACCGAAATTAACATGCTTAAATCTCCCAAGAGGTAATTCCTATGGTCTCAGTCCAGAATGCAGCTTCCCTCTTCTATACTGCTCAATAGTAACATGGGTCTTTGAGCGTGATGGGCAGCACATGTGTGCGTGTGTGAGCAATACCTGTAGGGCACTCAGCCTGGTAGCAGGGATAGAGCCATCATACCACTGGTGTATCACTGCTAGGTAATGCCCCTGTAGCGTTGTTTCCACTTCTCTCATCTGTCATTGTCTATATCTGTCATCTAGGTGAAATTCACCTTGTGCAAACTTGGCTTGAAATGATCAGAAGGCTGATTACTCCCATTGGCCTGGAAAGGGCTGGAAAATTCTCTCGAACAGTAGCCACTGAATCACAACTTATTCCTTTATGTTCCCTCCTCATGCAACAATATTCTGAGTCTTGTTGTGTGGAGCTCCATAATTAGCTCTGTCCACAATAAAATTTTCTATGACCTTTGCTAATCATTTTCCATTCTTCATTGCAATAGCTGTTTGTTCCCTTGTCCCTGGCCATTTGGTGGTGCCCAGGGTATTAAGAGGTGTAGGGGCAGCTTCACCTATCTCAGCTGTCCCAGCTAATCCTCCTATGGCTAACCTGTCCCACTGTGAGAATGGGACCCTATGCACAGCACCTCACTGGCCATCAGAAAACACTGCTTTTTCCTGGATGTAGAGAAGCAGCTCCCTTATCAAGTGCATCATGTGACAGTGGCTGAGTCACTTTGCTGCGGCTGGAGTTGAATGAGGAAAGAGGCGGGAGGAGAGCAGCAGGGGTCCAAGTGTCCACTTTATCCCACAGCTGTGGTACAGGGGGCCGTGGGAATTGGCCTTCGGCGCAGGAAAGCTGTTGCTTCTTTTAGTGGACAATTAGGGCTGGAATTCCTGGCACTTAGATAAAATCATAGCGAGTGCTGTAGAGTAGACAGGGAATGGTGCCTGGATACCACAATGATGGGCATGTTCTAAATGCATCAGATGGATAGAAATGAGGCAGGCGTCTTAGACAGCCAGGCCCTTTCAGGCAAGTTTCCTCACATGCCAACCTCCCGCTGTGAGCTCAGCACTCACCTAGTGAGTGCAAAGGCTCTTACCTACACTCAGCACTTCGTTTCTCTTCCCTGCCCAGACTGTGTTCAGCTGCCAGAGGAATTCACCAGCTGTCCTGCTAATGTTAGGGTGGAGAGGCAGATGCTTCAGGGTGGGGACTTTGCTTTGCAGTTTGAATCAGCACATTCTTTTTCAAGGGATTGCACGTGGTCGTTCCACTTCAGACGTGCATGTGCCCTGTGCACCAGAGTCGTCCATTTTCCCCTTGGCGATACCCATTGGGGCAGCGCGTGTGCCCTTTGCTGCCTTGTGCTGCTGTGCAACAGTATAAGGGCGGAGCCGCCCCGTACCTCTCCTTCGCACCTGTGATCAGCAGTCAGAGTGCATCGGCTTGCTACTGCGCGTGGTCTCCCGCTCCGGGGGGTTTCTCTCCCTTCTGTAAATAGTTATTTAGCAGTACTCAGTGTAAGTTAGTGTTGGTTTTCCATGGTTATTTTCTATGGCACGTGTGGGCGTTGAATCCTTACTATACAAAGGGTGTGCCTTCAGAGGGCTGGAGGGGTTAACATCAACAGGTCTGGTACATGTAGTTCTGTGAAAGCTTTGGTTGTAACTCTTTTGAACTCAGGTAACACATCATGTTGGGGAAAGTAAATATCACCACAGCTTAGAATGTAAAGCTCTGTTATATTGCTCCACAACCCCTGTGGGCTAGTTGTCGTGTGAAATGAAGACTTAGGCCTGGTCTACAATTGGAAATTAGGTCAGAATGGCTACATCACCCCAAAGCTAGTGGGTCACAGTAATGTTCCTAATGCATAGGCACCACTCCAACTGCTGCTAATTGGGCCCCTTATTAGCAGTCTCAGAAGCGGGTGGGGGGGGAGGAAGAGAGCTTCCAGTGCTCTTGTCTTTGTCCTCATTCTGTGAGAATTAAGATTACAGTTTCCAGGGCATCTTTCTCCAGCACTGAATAAAGCAGAGTAGCATTCAGCAGTTCGAGGGACTTTATTCTGAGATCAGAAAGTGAACCTGTCCCTTGAACAAACTCCTGACTTGTGAGAAGCAATGCCTTTAATTGGCCATTTCCGCCTAGGGAAATTCAGCCTATTACCGGGAAAGACCAATTTGTTTGCAGAGTGCTGACAGATAACTGGAATACACCTTAGTGCTGGTTTAAACATCATGGTACTTGGTCACCTGCCATCTGCTCTGTCAGTCCAAACCTTCCAGCTTGGTCTTTTCTGTGCAGTCTGTCTACTCTGCACCAGATGGGGGCATGACCCCCTTCCTGGCAGCATCTCAGGGCAGGGCATGGCTATTTGGCTTCGGCAGAAAAATCCTGCCTTTGGAGGGTATCAGTCAGTTTCCTGTTCATTTGAGAACTTGGTGCCCTCTGCTCCTGGGAGCTGCCTCTGCCCTGTCTCTGTGTGAGCTGTGTCCTGACAGAGCAGCATTAGGAAGTCAGTGTGCATGGAGGCTCCCCTTCACCCTCTGGGTAAAGCAGAGGAGGGAGAGGAGCCCCAGCACTGCTGGCTGCACAGGATTGTGAAATTCTCTGGAGGGCGTAGCCAGCTGTCCTCTCTCCTTCCTGGCTTGGGCCAAAGACAAGAGCCCTCATTCTCTGTTATCAGTTCAAGGGCAACTTATCAAGCTGTGGGCGCAGGGGGTCTTTTGTTTTACAGTACCCTCTTTCCTCCTCCCCCCTGCTCTAGCACGGGGACAACGAAGCTCCAGGACCAAGCTCTGGATGTTGGTCATACACCATGGAGCTACATTACCGTCTCCTGGTGATGGTGTTGCCAGGATTAATGTACACATATTGCACAAGCCCCCCAAATACTTCACTGTGTTTTGTAGCAAGTCATATTACAGAAGCCCTGTCCCCATGGTGACAACCTCCTACCCCAGACTGTAGAGCCAGCCAGTGACTGATTCCTGTCCTCCCTTAGCACAGCAGAACAGGCCTCCCAAACCTGCAATGCACACTCCAAGGGGGGGCGGGGTAGGGTAGGGCAGAGCAGAAGATGAAGCATATAAGGGAGGCCATATGGGGTTTGGCCTCTCCTTGCAATTCCCCAGGACCCCAAAGCTATGCCATAAAGCTAATCAAATATTGCCCAGAATGCACTGAGCTGGGACTGAGGGAGATTATAATGGCATGTAGATAGCACCTCTGCTAATAGGTGGTGCTGTATCTTTATCTTAAAGTTGTCTTGTTTTCATAGTATGTTGGGTTTTTTTGGCGGAGAGGTTTGGGAGGGGCCGATGATAAGTCCTGCCTCTGTGTGCTTGAGTTGTTACGTGCAATATTGCAATAAATCCTTTGATTTCTATAAGCGAGTATTCAAACTAGAGCTGAGCAAATTATTGACTTTCTGTTTTGGTGGCTGAAAAGAAAAAAAATCAGACACAAAACAAAACTGATATTTTTTTGCTTTGCTTGCCAAAATTAAAATAAAAAAAAAAATTATTTGGATGGAACTAAAGGTTTCAAACATTTTGAAAAAAGAACAGGAGTACTTGTGGCACCTTAGAGACGAACGAATTTATAGCTGTAGCTCACGAAAGCTTATGCTCAAATAAAATGGTTCGTCTCGAAGGTGCCACAAGTCCTCCTGTTCTTTTTACGGATACAGACTAACACGGCTGCTACTCTGAAACATTTTGAAATGACATTTAGAAAATGTTGATTCCAAACGACATGGTTCATTCCGAAACAAAATATATGAACAGTTCATTTTGAAAATGGCAAAATGACCCATTTTGACTTTTTCAAAAACATTTTTCTTCATTTTATATTTGGCCCCAACTGTTAGCTCAATTTGACCCAAATTGGTGAAACTGCGTTTTTTGTCAAATTTACTATTTGACTGAAAAATTCCACCTAGCTCTATTTACAAATGGTGGCAGCAGCTTGAAGACGGCAAAAGTACTTTTACCTAAGATATTTACTGGTCATGCAGAGGAGACTAATTTGTGAATATAGATTCTGTCACACTAACTGAATATGGTTTTTTTGATGAGATTACAAGTTTGGTTGAAAAAGGTAGATAGTGTTGATGTAAGATACTTAGACTTCTGTAAGGTATTAGACTTGGTACTGCATGGCATTTGGATTGAAAAATTAGAAAGTAGGCCTGTCAAGCAATTAAAACAATTAATCTCATGATTTAAAAAATTAATTGCTATTAATCGCACTGTTAAAGAATAATAGAATACCATTTATTTAAATATTTTTGAATGTTTTCTCATTTTCAAATATATTGATTTCAACTACCACACAGAATACAAAGTGTACAGTGCTCACTTTATGTTATTATTTTTTATTACAAATATTCGCACAGTAAAAAACAAAAGAAATGGTATTTTTCAATTCTCCTAATACAAGTACTGTAGTGCAATCTCTTTACCCGGAAAGTTGAACTTATAAATGTAGAATTATGTACAAAAAAAAAACTGTACTCAAAAATAAAAATAAAACTTTAGAGCCTACAAGTCCTACTTCTTGTTCAGCCAATCGCTCAGACAAACAAATTTGTTTACATTTGCAGGAGATAATGCTGCCCGCTTCTTGTTTACAGTGTCACCTGAAAGTGAGAACTGGTGTTTGCATGGCACTGTTGTAGCCAGCTTTGCAAGATATTTACGTGCCAGATGCGCTAAAGATTCATTGGCTATTAGCCAGGATGGGCAGGGATGGTGTCCCTAGCCTCTGTTTGCCAGATGCTGGGAATGAGCAACAGGGAAAGGATCACTTGATGATTACCTGTTCTGTTCATTCCCTCTGGGGAACCTGGCATTGACCACTGTCAGAAGACAGGATACTGGGCTAGAAGGACCTTTGGTCTGACCCAGTATGGCCGTTCTTCTGTTCTTATGTCCCTTCATGCTTCAACCACCCTTCCAGAGGACATGCATCCATGCCAATGACAAGTTCTGCTCGATAACGATCCAAAGCAGTGCAGATGGACGCATGTTCATTTTCATCATCTGAGTCAGATGTCACCAGCAGAAGGTTGATTTTCTTTTTTGATGGTTCAGCTCTGTAGTTTCCGCATCGGAGCGTTGCACTTTTAAGACTTCTGAAAGCATGCTGCACACCTCGTCCCTCTCAGACTTTGGAAGGCACTTCAGATTCTTAAACCTTGGATCGAGTGCTGTAGCTATCTTTAGAAATCTCACATTGGTACCTTGTTTGCGTTTTGTCAAATCTGCAGTGAAAGTGTTCTTAAAACGAACATGTGCTGGGTCATCATCCGAGACTGCTATAACATGAAATATAGGGCAGAATGCAGATAAAACAGAGCAGGAGATGTACAATTCTCCTCCAAGGACTTCAGTCACAAATTTAAGTCATGCATTTTTTTTTTTAACAAGTGTCATCAGCATGGAAACATGTCCTCTGGAATGGTAGCCGAAGCATGAAGGGGCATATGAAAGTTTAGCATATCTGGCACATAAATACCTTGCAATGCCGGCTACAAAAGTGCCATGCAAATGCCTGTTCTCACTTTCAGATGACATTGTAAATAAAAAGTGGGCAGCATTATGTCCCGTAAAAGTAAACAAACTTGTTTGTCTTAGCGATTGGCTGAACAAGAAGTAGGACTGAGTGGACTTGTAGGCTCTCAAGTTTTACATTGTTTTGTTTTTTGTGTGCAGTTATGTAACAAAAAAAATCTACATTTGTAAGTTGCACTTTCACAATAAAGAGATTGCACCTCAGTACTTGTATGAGGTGAATTGAAAAATACTATTTCTTTCTCATTTTTACAGTGCAAATATTTGTAATAAAAATAATAATATAAAGTGAGCTCTGTAACTGAAATCAATATATTTGAAAATGTAGAAAAACATCCAAAATATTTAATAAATTTCTATTGGTATTCTATTGTCTAACAGTGTGATTAAAAGTGCGATTAATTTTTTTAATTATAATTAATCGCAGTTAATTCACACGATTAACTCAAAAAATTAATCGACAGCTCTACTAGAAAGATATGAAATTAACACAGCACACATTAAATGGATGGAAAGCTGGCTAACACATAGGTCTCAAAATGTAATTGTGAATGGCGAACCATCATTGAATGGGTGTGTTTCTACTGGGGACTCTCTGGGATTGGTTCTTGGCCCTATTCTATTTAACATTTTTATGAATGACCTGGAAGAAACATAAAATCATCACTGATGATTGCTTGCAGATGATACAAAAATTGGGGTAGTGGTAAATAATGAAGAGGACAGGTCACTGATTCAGGGCAATCTGGATCACTTGGTAAACTGGACTGATGCGAACAATACATATTTTAATATAGCTAAATGCATACAACTAGGAACAAAAAATGTAGGTCATACTTTCAAGATTGGGGGACTCTACCTTGGGAAGCAGTGACTCTGAAAAAGATTTGGGGGTCATGGTGGATGGTCAGCTGAACATGAGCTTCCAGTGTGACACTGAGGCCAAAAGGCCTAATGCAATTCTGGGATGCATAAAAAGGCGAATCGAGTGGGAGTAGAGAGGTGTTTTTACCTCTGTGTTTGGCACTGGTGTGGCCAGTGCTGGAATAATGCATCCAGTTCTTGTGTCCACAATTCAAGAAGGATGTTGATATTTAGTTTAACAAAGAGAAGGTTAAGGAGTGACTTGACTATATCTATAAATGCGTACATGGGGAACAAATAGTTAATAATGCCTGGAAGTTGAAGATAGACAAATACAGACTGGAAATAAGGCGTAACCTTCTAACGGTGAGAATAATTAACCTTTGGAGCAATTTACCAAGGACCATGGGGGCTTCTCCATCATGGACGCTTGAAATCAAGATTGGATGTTTTTCTGAAATATCTGCTGTAGGAAATATTTTTGGGCAGGTTTCTGGCCTGTATTATACAGCAGGTCAGACTAGATGACCACAGTGGTTCCCTTCTGGCCTTGGAATCTATAAATCTGTGAATGTGAGCAGTGGACAGACTTTGACCTGTTGCTCTCTGAATGAGCGGACCAATGGGAAAGCAGCACAGTGCCTAGCAGTGGCTCTGGATGGTGATGCGAAAGCCTTTTACCTGCAGCTTCTCAGTGTGGATCATGGATCTTACAGACAGCCATGCAGACACTTATACAACTGCTATGAGAGGGGATTGGCCTTTCTGAAACACTGGAAGGAATAGAAGCCCGGAGGCGGCATAAAGGGGGAATCCCTGCGCAGTTATTTGTGTGCATTGAGGAGACAGTTCAATAGGGCTGTGCCATCCTGGCCAGGACATGGCTCGAGGTGGCTGTCAGCTGTCGGAAGCGGACTCAAGGGTAGCGGAACCTGCTGTGCCAAATCTGGACCAGGCAATCCAGAGGGGGGACTATGCTCAGTGGCATTCCAAGAGAGAATCTCTCATGAAAAGTCATCTTATAAATGGTTTAACGGGAACTTCATAACCTGCTTGTGCAGGAGGATAGCATATTAGATAAACCTATGGACCTGATTATATGCAGAGGTACATACATGGAAGCAGTAACAGGGGTTTCCTGATAAGATGTTAATTCCCTGGCCCAAAGTGACTCCTTTATACGAGATGCAGCACTTCAAGAAATAATTACTAGTAAAGGGCTAAAGAACTGGAAGAGGCCCAGGCTATACACAGGCATCTCAGGGGTCAGAAGAGAGAGTTTCCTGAATGGGTCTTAGTCCTGATGACATTTGCAGGCAATGTGGGGGCTAAGACCATTGGATACAGAATTGCCCAAACAGAGGGAAGCCACACCAGGGAAATTAGAAATTGCTGATGTAGAGGACCACCATCAGCAGCTGTAGGAACGGCGCATGTGAAGAGATGCGCAAATACCAGTTACGATGTGTCTGGCAATATCAACAGTGCTGTTGGACACAGGATCTGCAATAGGTCTGATCCATGGAGAACACCCAGCGCTGAAAGAAAGAAAAATTTGTACAGCAGGAGTTAAATTGGTGACTATTAATCATCAGCCACTGCAGACAAACCGGAGAAATCCAGCTTTCACTGAATCTGGGCTCTCTGCATAGTAAATGGACATTCATAGTGGTGACCAATATTTTTGGTGCTGTTGTATTGGGAGTGGATTTGAAGGCATCACAGGGGTCAGTAGCAGGAAGATCCAATCCGGGGTCAATGGTTGGGGAGGCAAGGTAGAGTGAGACAGCCAGGCAGCAGGGCAAGACAATCTAGGCAGCACCTAGCAGGCAACGGTCTGTTGCTCAGACAGCTTCATGTTCCTATTACGGCTTTCATATTGTCCAAGCACCCAATGAGAGTACAAAAAGGGCAGTTTAGGTTGGACATTAGGAAAAACTTCCTAACTCTCAGGGTGGTTAAGCACTGGAATAAATTGCCTAGGGAGATTGTGTAATCGCCATCATTAGTCAAGATCATCTTTTATTTCCTTTGGTGAGACCAAGATGGAACTGGTGTAACTGGGTCGGCTCATTCCAAGCCATATCCGGCACAAGCTGTCAGAACCAGGCTGCATATGTTGCAGCTAATCCAGAGGCCTGCCGGAGTGTCTGTAGAGCTACCTCTGTAGTGCAAGCTCAGTGTGGGGTCAACGAAAATTGCCTGGGGTGATCCTGATCGAGCAGAGGGGACACTCAGTCCAGGGCCTCACTTGTTAGAAGGCTGATGACCAGTCCCGCCTTTGGCTCGGGAAATAGAGCCTGCACTGGGTTATAAAACCCAAGTACTTGCTACTGGTCCCTTTGTAGTGCTCTGGTAATGATACTATTGGGTCCTGCAGTGGTCAGGGGAATGAATTTGAATCACGGTTGTTACGCTAGGTTTGCCAGCAACTCCAAATAACCAAGGTGAGGACCTGTGTTATCTACCTGCAAGTAATGGGGGAGTGGAGAGAATACACTGGACCATTGGTTCCATGCTTAGCATCTTACTCAGTGGAGATGTTGATAAATGCAAAGTAATGCACATTGGAAAATGTAATCCCAACTATACCTACAAATTGGGGTCTAATCCCACTCAAGACAGATTTGGAGTCGTGGATAGTTCTCAGAAAACATCTGCTCAATGTGCAGCGGCAGTCTGAAAAGCGAACCGAATGTTAGGAACCATTAGGAAAGGGATAGATAATAAGACAGTAAATATCATATTGCCACCATATACATCCATAGTATGCCCACACTTGACTGCTTGGTGCTGTTCTGTTTGCCCCATCTCAAAAAAGATCTATTAGAAATGGAAAAAATACAGAGAGGGGCAACAAATATGATGAGGGGGATGGAGCAGCTTTGGTATGAGGAGAGAATAAAAAGACTGGGACTGTTCAGGTTGGAAAAGAGACGACTGAGGGGGGAGATGAGAGAGGTCTAAAAAATCATGACTGGAGACAGTGACTAGGGAAGTGTTATTTACCCCTTCACATAACACAAGAACCAGGGTTGACCTGATGAAATGAATAGGCAGCAGGTTTGAAACAAACAAAAGGAAGTATTTCTTCACACACCACACTGTCAACCTGTGGAACTTGTTGCTATAGGATGTTGTGAAGGCCAAAAGTATAATTGGCTCCATCAATGGCTATTGACCAAGATGGTCAAGGATGCAACCCCATGCTCTGGGTGTCCCTAAGCCTCAAACTGCCAAGCATTGGGACTTAATGACAGTTGATTATCACTTGATAATTATAATTATCACTTGATAATTGCCCTGTTCTGTTCATTCCCTCTGAAGAACCTGGCATTGGCCACTGTCGGAAGACAGGATACTGGACTAAATAGACCATTGGTGTGACCCAGTGTGGGTTTTCTTAGGTTCTTACATTAAAACCAATGACACAGGGATACAAAGTCACCTTTTGTCATCTTTGCATACAACACTGGCCAGCTATCTGTATTCAGTGTAAAAAAATACAGTACTTTTTTGTTCATTTAAAGATTCATCTGTAGATTTTTTAAATTTAGATTTTTTTAACATTTTACATTTTGTAAAATATTGTATAAGTTTATAAAACTGAAAGCACATAACATTTAGGAACTTACGTCACCATTCACATAATCCTAGAAAGATGTTTACTTCTCCAAACGTTAAACTTTAGCTTGCCATTTTTTTGCCCCTTCATTTTTATGTTGGCACTACCACATATGTACCGTTATTCTACAGTTATTCACCATTATTCAACTATCCATTCCTCTGCTTAGGACACTATTTTTGGACTCCAAACTCATGTTTCCCTGTGACATGATGTTCCGACAGCAAGAACCAGCAAGGCCCCCTCCACCTACACAGGTGGGTGCCATTGGCAGTGTCTTATATCAGTGAGCTGAGATCAGCATGCTAGGAGGTGAAGGAACAGATGAGCCGGAAGCAAGCATGCCAAGCATAACATGCAAGGAAAAAGAATTGTGTGTCTATCAAGGTAGGTGAGAAGGTGTGTCAGTGCAGCTAGAAAAGGCAGCCAGGAAAAAAGTCCAAACTTACTCCTTTTTGGAGGGGACACATTAACTAAGAAACTAAACAGTTTATCCTTGTCAATACAAAACGTATGTCAAGAACTGGTTCACAGAGCCATTGGGGCAGGCAGACACTGGAGATACTCAGCAGCCGTCACAGGGTGTGGCAGAAGTGGGTTTGGAAATACCCCAGCAGGTTCCTATAGCTTGTAATTGGAGACCAGTCGTGGACAAAGAATTGCTGGTATGTCCTCAGAAACTCACCATACTACAGTTTTCAACAGCGAAACTACCCCCAATAGATAGGCCTAATGTGGCAGACACGAACCCTTTACTCAATGATAAACTAGAGCCAACTACAAGAGGTGTCTCCGTGACTGGATACAGCACTCAAGGGGCAGACCAACATGGAAACCCGAGTAGCTGTCAGAGTGCCCGAATTCCTAGGAATTACATCAATAGCACTTGTGTTACTATTTTCAAATTCTTATGAAACTAAAGGGGGAAGGAGGAATTGTAATGGCCAGTGTGAACAGCACCTCCAGCAATAGATGATGCTGTTATCTTATTTTAGTGTTAAGTAGTGTTGTTTTGATATTATGTTGGGGTGTGACTACACTGCAGCTGAGACCAAGTGGGGCTTGTGCTAATGTGCTAAAAATAGGGGTGTGGATGCTGTGGCACCAGTGGAGGCTCAGGCCAGCTACCTGCGCTTTGACCCAAGGACGTAGAGGGAGCTCGGGTCGCTAGCTCCTCTGCCAAGGCTGCAATCTCCACGCCGCTATTTTTAGTGTGCTAGCGTGAGCCCATCTACCGCAAGTCTGTCTGTCTGGGCTGGAAGGCTCACTCCCAGCTGCAGTGTAGACATACCTTTGTTGCCTTGTTTCAAGGGGACTAAGAGAAAGTTACTTCTGCCTGTGCGTGCTGGAGTTGTTACTTACTCAGTGGAGATGCTGATAAATACAAATGCACATTGAAAAACCTAATCCCAACTATAATTCCAATGCACATTGGAAAATGTAATCCCAACTATACCTGCAAAGTGATGGGTCTAATTTATCTGTTCCCACTCAAGACAGAGATTGGAGTCGTGGATAGTTCTCAGAAAACATCTGCTCAAAGTGCAGCGGCAGTCAGAAAAGCGAACCGAATGTTACTTGCAGTGTCCTAATAAACTCCTTGAGTTCTGTAAGCCGATATGACAGTACACTCCAAGGGGGCATTGCACCTCATTCAGGACAAAATTGCAGGTGTCCCTAAACCGGTGTGGCATGGTCCCTGCTCAAACCCGTAGAGTGCTAAATAATCGATGGATGGCCCTAGCCTAGGGAACCCTCAGACGCAGAGATGTTTTGCCAGAACCTCAGTAAGTCCCAAAGAGACACAGGAGCCATGAGCCTGTTAATCTAGACTGTCATGGGGTGCAGTGGGAGGATAGATGGACCTTCCTGCAACTTACTCAAGGCAAATGGTCCTGGGAGGCTGTGCTGCAGGGCAATGCTTCCATGCTCGGAACACTGGCCCATCTGTCCATTCTCCATTCCTTGTTTCTCTTGTCAGTGTTTTCTCTGACTTTGTAGGGGCACAGTAGAGGTGGCGGTCCATTCCCCAAGACCCAATGCAGGCTTGTTTTCCACATGACGCGCTCCGGTTCAGTTCGTCGCCTGAGGTTTTCTCTGCGCGGGCTGCCTCCTGGGAGGTGCCTTTGGAGTTGGAGCATGCCCTGCACGGTCACTCAGAGACCAGGCTATCCCCTTGCCCAACATCTCCGATTGTCAGTTCTGCGCACCCATCCCGCCCCCGCTTCATGAGAACGGCCAGCAGGAATTTCTGTTGGAGGGGAGCTATCCCTGTGCTGGAGCAGACATTGGAGCAGGAGTAAGGGGAGGTGATTTGTGGCCCCCGATCCTGGGGCTGCTGAGGGCTGTTCTAATTTGCACACTCTGCAAGGATACCTACTGGCCTTGTGACAGCTGAGGAATAGAGGGTGCACAGTATCCCCCGGCTTGCACACTCTGTGCCCTTGAACATGGCTGCTTGGGGGGAGTGTAGCCAGCTCTGCAGCCCTGGCACCGGCCTCCTCCTCTGGGATAGCCTGCAGGGGAGGGTCATGTACAGCTGCTTTGTAGCCACTTCCCACCAACCTAGATATTTCATTCCAAGAGCATCTCTCTCCGTGTCCTCACTCTCCCCTGGGCTCCCTTCTAACATCGAGAGGAGCTTCTCCCCACCCCAAGCCCTTCCCTGAACTCTGGGTATAGATTCCCAGCTTCCCCCTCTCCCTTATGTGAGCCCTTTGTATCCCAAGGTGCTATGGTGACAACTAGACACAACAAAATCAGTTGCTTGGAAAACAAGTCTGCTGTGAAACCCAACCCTCTGTTGACAGCTGGGTGGGGCGGGGCAGCTTGCCAACCCTGTGTCAGGCGTACATTGCTGGGGGTAAGTGCAGAGCTGCAGCAGCTCTCCAGACATGAGCGCGTCTTGCCTCTTCTGCTCAGGTTCTCAACCCCCCCAGGAGGATGGCGATACGGGTGAGGAGTGGCTGGGGGACGGGCACCAAGCAAGTTTATGCAGCTGCTCCAAGCAAATGAGTCAGACTTCAATTTTTTCACTGTCATAAATACAGCTCCTTGGGAAGCCGCGTTGTGCCCCAGAAAGGGAGGCCAAGGCCAATATTCCCCGCCCAGGTTTCAAGCCCAGACTTAAGGAGCCAGTCTTCTGCTACTTAGCTAGCACACCAAATGTTTAAGAGACAATGCCAGCATGGCCTTTTGATGCGTGACCAGGACTGAAACAGCACAGGATGGCGCCCCAAGTCTGTGTCCCCCTTACAGAAGCTGATCTATACTGGGCTTTGGTTTAGTTTGGTCTGCAACAAACAGAAACGTTTTTCAGCATTGCATCTCTAAACATGCATCTCCCAGCCGTGGGGGGAAGCAGTCCAGCCACCTGTGAGAGCTTCTGTCCATATGCCAGGAGCTCGGCAGTGGTCACACCATCTGCAGTAAATGCAAATGTTTTCTTCAGCATTCTGCCCCTTGCTCGACACTAGGCTTGCCTGGTATATAGTACTAATGTAAGAAATCCCATCTACTGAACCTGGTACCTGCACAATCCCCGGTGTCCCTGGTTGGAAGTCAGTTTAACTTAGACGCTGGCCAGAATTCAAGTATCTCACATGCTGCAGGTTCCAAGCCTCACGCCATCAGTATGCAGGGACTACCCTGGGGCCGGCGTCCCTTACCTTCTGCAGAATCCGGACCCGCCATAGAGATGCCATTGCAAAGTAGTTACCTAGGCCATGTCTATACTGCAAACTTACGTTGACTCAAGTTACATCGGGATATGGCCGCTGCAGTTAGTACATCGTGTGTGCATGTGCAAGCTTGGCTCCTGGTGTCAGCAGCGCGTGTCCTCACCAGGAGTGCTTGTATCGATGCACAGTATGGTGCCTCACAGGTAGGTATCCCACTGTGCAACTCACCACGATCCAGATTGCTATCTTTTGGTAAGTTTCAGCAATGCATGATGGGGCCAAAATGAGTTGTACCGAAGTGACTGGGAGCATGGGGTCAACTCCCCAGTTTGCAACTGTCTCCATCCCATGATGTTATCCGTATCCCATAATTTTCGCACCTTTTTTTTCAAAATCCCACAAACCAGTGTGGCCCTCCTTGCTGTCCACCGTCTCCAATAGAAGCATGGACCCTGCACAGCTCTGCACTAGTGTCCGGAGCATTGCAAGCACAGGGCACAGGATCCTGCAGTATTTGCAGAGCCACAGGGAACATGATGATTCCTTGGAGGACAGATTGCTGTGGGACATAGCCAGAACCAATTCACAGTTGTTGGTATTCACAGAGCAGCTGCAGATGGTGGAGCACCAGTTCTGAGCCCGAGAAACAAGCACTAACTGCTGGGATCGCATTGTCGTGCAGGTTTGGGGTGACAAGCAGTGGCTGGAGAACTTTTGGATGCACAAGACAACATTCCTGGATCTGTGTGCCGAGCTTGCCTCAGCCCTCCAGTGCAGGGCCATCAAAATGAAAACTGCACTGACAGTGGAGAAGCAGGTAGCAATCGCACAGTGGAAACTTGAAGTGCCAGATTGCTACCAGTCAGTTGGGAATCAATTTGGAGTCAGGAAATCCACCACTGGGGCCATTGTGATCATAGAATATCAGGGTTGGAAGGGACCTCAGGAGGTCATCTAGTCCAACCCCCTGCTCAAAGCAGGACCAATCCCCAACTAAATCGTCTCAGCCTGACCTTAAAAACCTCTAAGGAAAGAGATTCCATCACCTCCCTAGGTAACCCATTTCAGTGCTTCACCACCCTCCTAGTGAAAACATTTTTCCTAATATCCAACCTAAACCTCCCCCACTGCAACTTGAGACCATTACTCCTTGTTCTGTCATCTGGTACCACTGAGAACAGTCTTGATCCATCCTCTCTGGAACCCCCTTTCAGGTAGTTGAAAGCGGCTATCAAATCCCCCCTCATTCTTCTCTTCTGCAGACTAAACAATCCCAGTTCCCTCAGCCACTCCTCATAAGTCATGTGCTCCAGCCCCCTAATCATTTTAGTTGCCCTCCGCTGGACTCTTTCCAATTTTTCCACATCCTTGTAGTGTGGGGCCCAAAACTGAACATAGTACTCCAGATGAGGCCTCACCAATGCTGAATAGAGGGGAATGATCATGTCTTCTGATCTGCTGACAATGTTCCTACTTATACAGCGCAAAATGCCATTAGCTTTCTTGGCAACAAGGGCATACTGTTCACGCATACCCAGCTTCTCATCCACTGTAACCCCTAGGTCCTTTTCTGCCGAACTGCTGCCTAGCCATTCGGTCCCTAGTCTGTAGCGGTGCATGGGATTCTTCCGTCCTAAGTGCAGGACTCTGCACTTGCCCTTGTTGAACCTCATCAGATTTCTTTTGGCCCAATCCTCTAATTTGTCTAGGTGCCTCTATATCCTATCCCTACCCTCCAGCATATCTACCACTCCTCTCAGTTTAGTGTCATCTGCAAACTTGCTCAGGGTGCAATCCACGCCATCCTCCAGATCATTAATGAAGTTATTGAACAAAACTGGCCCCAGGAATGACCCCGGAGGCACTCCGCTTGATACTGGCTGCCAACTAGAAATGGAGCCATTGATCACTACCCGTTGAGCCCGACAATCTAGCCAGCTTTCTATCCACCTTATAGTCCATTCATCCAGCCCCATACTTCTTTAACTTGCTGGCAAGAATACTGTGGGAGACAGTGTCAAAAGCTTTGCTAAAGTCAAGGAACAACACGTCTACTGCTTTCCCTTCATCCACAGAGCCAGTTATCTCGTCATAGAAGGCAATTAGATTAGTCAGGCATGACTTGCCCTTAGTGAATCCATGCTGTCTGATCCTGATCACTTTCCTCTCCTCTAAGTGCTTCAGAAATGATTCCTTGAGGACCTGCTCCATGATTTTTCCAGGGACTGAGGTGAGGCTGACTGGCCTGTAGTTCCCAGGATCCTCCTCCTTCCCTTTTTTTAAAGATGGGCACTACATTAGCCTTTTTCCAGTCATCTAGGACCTCCCCTGATTGCCATGAGTTTTCAAAGATAATGGCCAATGGTTCTGCAATCACATCCGGCCCCATGGACTTGTGCTCGTCCAGCTTTTCTAAATAGTCCTGAATCACTTCTTTCTCCACAGAGGGCTGGTCATCTCCTCCCCGTGCTGTGCTGCCCAGTGCAGTAGTCTGGGAGCTGACCTTGTTCGTGAAGACAGAGGCAAAAAAAACATTGAGTCCGTTAGTTTTTTCCACATCCTCTGTCACTAGGTTGCCTCCCCCATTCAGTAAGGGGCCCACACTTTCCCTGACCTTCTTCTTGTTGCTAACATACCTGTACAAACCCTTCTTGTTACTCTTAACATCTCTTGCTAGCTGCAACTCCAAGTGTGATTTGGCCTTCCTGATTTCACTCCTGCATGCCTGAGCAATATTTTTATACTCCTCCCTGATCATTTGTCCAAGCTTCCACTTCTTGTAAGCTTCTTTTTTGTGTTTAAGATGCAAGTGTGATGCAAGTGTGCAGGGCCATTAATTGCCTCCTGCTACGGCCTCTCAGCAGTGTGCAGGACATAGTGGATGGATTTAGTTGAATGGGGTTCCTGAAGCATGGTGGAGCGATAGACAGCACGTATATCCCTATTTTGGCACCAGACCACTTTGCCACAGAGTACATCAACAGAAAGGGCTACTTTTCTATGGATATGCAAGCACTGATGGATAACTGGGGACGCCTCACTGACATCAGTGTGGGCTGGTCACCCACCCACTCGCATCTTTAAGAACACAGGACTGTTCAGAAAGCTACAAGCAGGGATCTTTCTTCCTGACCGACGGATTACCCCTGGCAACGTTGAAATGCCAATAGTGAACTTGGGTGACCCAGCCTACCCTTTTACCCCCTGGCTTATGAAGCCATTCACCATCCACTTCAACAGCACCAAGGAGCGCTCCAGCTACTGGCTCGTCAGGTGCAGAATGACAGTTGGATGTGTCTCTGATGTTGTTTACTCACAAGACTGGACCTCAGTGAGAAAAATATCCCAATGGTTATAGCTGCCTGCTGTGTCCTGCATAATATCTGTGAAGCAGGAAAATTTTTCGCAGGGGTGGAAGGTCGAGGAGGAGTGGCTCTCTGCTGAATTTGAACAGCCAGATACAAGAGCTATTAGAAGAACTCAGTGTGGAGCTATACAGCTCAGAGACGCTTTAAAAGACCATTTTAATAGTGACCCTGAGTCGTGTGTGTTGCTGTAGTGTGCTCTATCTGGCCCTGCTCTTTTGTGACCCGGTGTGAATCATGTGGTGATTGCTGAATATGTAGGGATGTCAATGAACCTATTAATTTTGTTTGTGAATGAGTTGTGTGACACTGGGCAGGAACAGGTAATCGGCTGCGTTCAGAACTGCTGAGCACCAGCCAGCATATGTTATGTACGAATAAAGATGAATTATGTTCCAGGTAATAGAATTTTATTCTGTTACAAAATCACTGAAAGAAAAACCTGGGAAATTCAAAAACAAATGCATGTAAAATGTAATAAACAGTAAGAAATTAAGAGAACAGAACTTATGAAGGGGAAAGAACATTCATGTCCCTTTCAGCTACACGTATGCCAACTATGGCTTTCACAGGTCAGCGTATGTGAAGCTGTGATTGTCTTTAATGTCCTTCGGGTGGAGTGGTAGGGATAGTGCAGCGACCCTTGATTTTAAGTTGAATATTGAGAGGGGGTTGTAATGCAGGTAAACCACATGCCTGCTCTTGCCAAGTCTGTAGGCATGAGCTGAGCACTGACAAATTCGTAGCTAGAAACCAGACCAGCTCGCCTATCTGTTAATATTGATCAAGCTAGGTGTTACACTTGTAAGGGTGTGTTTAGACTCTATAAAATGCTTGCAAGCTGCCACATGCATGAATGTTACTTGTAATGGCTGTATTCCATGCCATAAGGTAAAATATGTTTGTTTCATAACTGTTAAAATGCCTGCTCTGAACTTGTGAACTCAGATGTGAAGAGTGGCTCCACTCGTCCATCCAGGAGGACTATCAAATGTAAGTGGGCCATTGTAGAACACAAGTCTTGTTAATTGCCCCATCCATGCATGGAGAAGTACATGCAGAAGGCCTTCTTCCATCAGTTTGAATGTTGGATGAGGAAAATAAAAATAGCTAACATGAAGATTTTTCTTCTCTTTTTTGTTTGGACTCTTAGAAGGGCTGGAGCTAAGAAACAAAAAGGAGAGATCTCCAGGGTCACCCTGGGTTAGCCCTGAAGAAACATTCAGTGCTGACAGACGACTACATCTTTGTCACCTTTTGGAACCATAGACTGTGTACATCTGTAGCCTGCTTTAACCTGTAAATAACTCTCATTTTTGTTTCCTAGTTAATAAATCCTTAATTCATTGGCTACCAGCATTGTCTTTGGTGTGAGATCTAAGGTACAAACTGGCCTGGGGTAAGTGACTGGTCTCTTGGGACTGGGAGCAATGTGAATATTTTGTGATTTTTGGTGTAAGTAACCATTTATCACCAAGTCCAGCTTGCCTGGATGACAAGATAGACTGGAGAGCCCAAGTGGACTGGCTGTGACTCCATGGTAAGGCTGCTACAGTGGTCCAGGAGTTCATATTTGTTACTGGGTTGGTGAAATCTAATTTTAGAACATGCCCCCAGTTTTGGTTTATCTTCCCTTCTTTGGCAATCTTCCCTGCGGTTGGCACTCATCGTCGTAAATCACTCCAGACAGCACGACAGAGGTATAGGGAGGTTTCAGTGGGCTGCAGAGGGAGGTGAGCATGGGATTGTTGAATCTGTAAGTCCACCAGAGTCTGTAGCATCTGTGTTGCTGTCTGAGAAGCCCCAGTATGTGCTGGTGCATCTCCCTCTCCTTTTCGTGCGCCTTTTTCCTCTCCACTCTATCCTTCTCCAGGCTGTTCGTCCTCCAGGCTCTGTGCTCATTGTCCAGTGCAACACTGGCTTGCAGGATCTCATTGAACGTATCCTCCTGAGTCCTCTTCTTTTTCCTCCTTATCTGGCTCAGGCGTTCCACAGGTGTGGAAGGGGAGACCCTGAAGGCCGCAATGGCAGCAGCTGCAGATAAAACACACAGAGGTACCATTGTCAGTGTATTCACTATGGAAAGCGAAACTTAAGACTATGAACTCACTCCCCTAAAGTTTTAAGCACTACATTCTGGCTTCTGCTTGGGATTGCTTGTGCACGGCGCCAGTCACAGCACCAGTCATGGTGAATTTGGCCCGCCAGGTTGGGGAAATGAGGAGGGAATTGCTTGGTTGCATGAGTCCAGTAGCATAGGGCAATGGCACTGAATACCAGCACCGTTTTCCACAGGCGGTGGTGATTTTAGCTGATCATAGAATCATAGAATATCAGGGTTGGAAGGGACCTCAGGAGGTCATCTAGTCCAACCCCCTGCTCAAAGCAGGACCGATCCCCAATTAAATCATCCCAGCCAGGGCTTTGTCAAGCCTGACCTTAAAAACTTCTAAGGAAGGAGATTCCACCACCTCCCTAGGTAACGCATTCCAGTGTTTCACCACCCTCCTAGTGAAAAAGTTTTTCCTAATATCCAACCTAAATCTCCCCCACTGCAACTTGAGACCATTACTCCTTGTTCTGTCATCTGCTACCACTGAGAACAGTCTAGAGCCATCCTCTTTGGAACCCCCTTTCAGGTAGTTGAAAGCAGCTATCAAATCCCCCCTCATTCTTCTCTTCCGTAGACCAAACATCCCCAGTTCCCTCAGCCTCTCTGATATCTCACTCCTGCGGGTAACAGGCAGAGAGAGCACAGTCCCAAAGCTGCCTGGGCCCATATGCTGCTAGCCTGTACTACAGTAACTGCAGGCACTGCTGAAGTTATCACGGAGTGGTGTGGCAAAGTGTCCTGCCACGGAGGAAGAAATAAGGCTGCCATCCCTAGAAACCTTCAGCAGAGGACTGCAGAGAACCTCCATGGAAGTTTCATGGAGATCTCTCAGGAGGATTCAAGGGACGCCCCCATGTGCATAAACAAACTGCTCTGGATGGCCCCCCCCGCCTCACTCTACAGGAGACTGCGAAGCAGATAACAACTCCACCTCTCTTGGTTGTGCCGCTGCCCCTCCTAGCACGAGTCAATTAACGATAAATCAAACAATGTGGCCTGCTACTTTGCCATCCCTGTCATTTAAAATTAAATGGCATACTCATTGGAGGTTCCTTCCCCGGAATCGGGTTTGCCCAGGCTCGGCTGCCGGGACTGACCGGGCTGCGGTGGCATCCAAAACAAGTACTGACTCACTGCACAGCTGGATCCCTGGTCTCCTGTCCCCCATTCTCCTCCTCTCTTCCTTGTCCACCACCTCCTCACTGTTCACGGCAGGGTCCTGTGACTCTGGCTGCTAAGAGGTCTGCGCAGTGCTGTGGGTGGTCGTATCTCCCCTGAGAAGAGCATGCAGCTCTTGGAAAAAGTGGCAGGGCTGCAGCTCAGCACCAGACTGATTTCCGGCCTCCCTGGCCTTCTGGTACGCCTGCTGCAGCTCCGTGGCTTTCGCCCTACCCTGCTGCTGGTCCCTGTCGTAGCTTGTAGGTGCCTACGTTTCTACAGGTGGTTCAGAGCTCTGCCTGCAGTCTCTTCTCCCCAAGGCCCAGGAGACCCAACGTCTCCTCTGTACTCCACAGGGTGTGTAGCCAGCACCGACAACTGGGCAGCTGCACACAACAATGGAGAGTTGCCAGGTGTGGCAATGAAGAAAAGGAATTTCAAAAATTCAGGGGGCTTTAAATGGGAGGAGGGGCTGCCAGCCTCTGTGACCCCTGGATGGCGGAGTTCACAGTGATGACCAGAACAATCAGTGTGGAGCGTTGTGGGACAACTGCTGGAGGACAGTTAGGGTCGACATAAGTAAAGCAGTGTCTACATTCACACTGCCTCCGTCTAATTACATCAACTGTGTCTCTGCGCCACGGGAGGAGGTGGTGTTATTAAGTAAGCGGAACGGGGCGCTTATGTCAGTGGGAGACAAATCTAAGTGTAGACACACGCACAACTAGGTCGACGTACGCTGCCTTGCATCTGCCTAACTTCGTATTGTAGACCAGGCCCTCATCCGGGCTAGGTTCACAAAGAGACTTCACTGCGGTGTCACTCAGCGTTGCCACACCTAAATCTTAGGCGCCTAGAAAATCACTGTGGCCTGGTCTACACTAGAAAATGAATCAGTTTAAAAATCGACACCCCTGAGCGGCATAGTTCAGCCGACCTAAATCCACACAGAGCTAGCTCCTGCCTGGCGAGGTAGGGGATCCCCTGCACCGACGGGGGATATTCCCTCCCATGGGAGAAGGCAGTGTCTAAACTGAAGTGCCACAGCAAGGGTGGGCAGCAGGTCACTCTGGTCTCGTCCCTCTCCACCCCAGAGAGCACGGTGCGGAGGCCAGTAGTGCATGCAGTGACTTGGAGTGATACTTGCGAGGGAGCCTGCAGGACGGAGAGTCAGAGACATTGATAATGACAGGAAGAATTAGTAACAATAAAGTCTCTGGTTTTCCCAGACCCCAAGGGAATATGATAGGTGGAACTGGCTAGGCCTTTGTCATCCCTGATTCCCCTGATTCGGTGAAGCTGGCGTTTCAAAGCCCCAGCTCAGATGTGAATTATTTCGGGGCAGGTCTCTGGCCGGTGTTACACAGAAGGTCAGACTAGTTGATCACAATGGTCCCTTCTGGCCTTGGAATCTATGAATCTACGTGTCAGGAGTGAGAGCCCGCAAAGCTCCAACAGGAAGTGACAGAAGTGCCCCTAGGTGGGTGAGGCAATACGTTTAGTGTCTGTACGAACCATGTCAGTTTCTTTGACCTATTGCTCTGCTCCATCGTCTGAGGACAGACCAGAGAGAGGAATTTCATGGGCCTGGAACATGAGGTGGTTTGCAGGATTGTGAATGGGAGGATGCAGTGAGTCTGGTGAGGGAACTGTTACAGTGACTCAGTCCTGATAAATCAAAAGCTCAGACTAAATCTTATTAGCTGCAGAGAAGGTCACATAACTGTGAATTGTAGCACCAGCCGACAAGGACATCTGACAGAGGCAACGTCTGACTGAATGTGCGAACTAAATGGAGGCTATGATCTAGCAGGGATGCTCGGATGCCAAACAAGGCCAGCCCCATGGAGACTATGGGTTACCTGGCTTGGGTGTGGAATGATATCAAATCCCAACAGCCTAGAATCTGCCTGCCAAGTTGGTGGGGGGAGGAGGGGAACAGGTGGAATATGTGCAAGTATCTCAAAAGCTTCTCCTCGTATGTCCATCGCGGACTTGTGCACTGTGACAGGCTTCCCTACGGAGTAACTCGTGCCCCAGATGTAGTTCAGGATACACCGGATTACTACTGGGTTTAATTGGAGCACTCTGGTATCTGGATGTTGTGTTCAGAGGTACAAGTGAGGAAGCTGCTGAAACGGCTATAAAACCAGTGCCGGTTTTAGGGAAAATGGTGCCCTGGATGAACTTGTATTTTGGTGCCCCTGGTCTCTGTGGGCATGGCACCCCCCATTGCCTCTGCGCCCCATGGGCTCCCCAATCCCCCTTTGTCCCTGGACCTTTGCCCCTGCACCTCCTTCTTGCACCCCCAATTCCTGCACCTCCCTCCTGCACCCCTAACCCCTGCCCCTCTCCTGCACCCCAACCCCTGCAGTGTGCCCACTACGCCCCCTCCTAACCCCTGCACCTCCCTCCTGCAGCCCTAACCCATGCACCTCCCTCCTGCAACCCCAACCCCTGCACTGTGCTCCCTTCACCCCTAACCCCTGTACCCCCCCCCCCCCGCCCAAATGGAGAAACTGACCTGGATGCCTGGAGCAGCTGGCATCGCTGCTTGGTCCCTCCCTGGAACACTGCTCCTCTGCGCACACCTAGGAGGCTGGGCAGGGGGATCAAGGAGTGAAGTCAGGGCTCCCTGCATCCAGGTCACTTTCCCCACCTGGACTGTGTAAGGGGAGGGCAGAGAGCAGCAGCTCCTGATGCTTGCTTCACAGCACAGCCCAGGTGGGGAAAGTGACCTGGATGCAGGGAGTGCTTGGTTTTGCTCCTCGCTGCCCCCTCACAGCCCCCTAGGGGGGCACGGAGGAACACTGGACGGGAAAGCAGTATCTCAGTGTCCCTGCTCGCCCCCCTCCCATGATCCTCGGCTGGGAGGAAGCAGGGAGAAATCTGGGTGTCCCCCCGCCCCCCATGCAGTGATCCCCAGGGAGCAGTTTCTGACATTACATAGGCAGCGCGCACCTCTGCACTGCTGCACGGCGCCCCCTTGACCACTGGGCACCCTGGGTGGCCACCCAGGTGGCCCACCCCTAAGGCCGGCCCTGTATAAAACACTTGGATTACAGGTGAAAACGGAAGAACTGTGCCTTCTCATCAGAAGTGACTTGAGTCCTGTGATTGATGTGGAGGGCTTGAGGCCTCTGCCAGAGAAAACGGAAGCAGGATCCAAAATAACTGTGCCGAAGAATGTCAGCAGAATTTAGATCCTTTCAGCCCTGGTTAAGTATGGAAAATGTCTACCTAAGCGACCTGCAGGAACAAGTCCAATATTGTTAGAAGAGGGCTAGCGTGGGTTTGGCCTGAGAAATGTCCATTGGCACTTGAGCAGACTAGCAACAATACTTAGCACGTATCTGTGTGAAATGGTGCTCTGCGTTTTCCAACACCTTCCAAGCATGAAGGCCGAGATCTGCCAAACTGGAAGCATTAAGCTAGGCTCCTAAATCCATAACTAGGCACCTAAATAAGCAGCCTTGTTTGCAAAAGTGCTGAGCACCCAGCAGCTCCCACTGATGTCAACAAGCGCCACAGCGGGGTTAGAGTCACAAAGGGGCCCAGGACGTATGGCCCTTACTTCGGCACCACTGGCATTCACAAAACCCCTGCTCAGTGGCTGCCTAACTCTAAAGGTGCCTAAATTCCCTAAGCACCTGCATTTCACTGTAAAAGTCCCCTTTGCACCTGAGTTTCTGCCGCTGGGCATGTGCCCTGAGGCCACTGTCAGGCACCCGGACACACATGCCCTGCCCAAGCTGCAGTGGGATTCTCAAATGACGCATCACCCTGCCTGTGTTGCCCACAGGACCCAATCTGCTAGGTGTGCTCTGAGCACACCTCACAACCTGGGGGGTTGGCATGTGGGGGGGGGGGGGGCCCAGCAGCCTCCCTTATAACCTTTAGCCCATGGTTAGGGCACACACCCAGGATCTGGGGGTCATCAGTTAAATTCCCCTCTCTGCCTGACGAGGAGAAAGGATTTGAAGAGGGGTCTCCCATCTCTACAATGAGTGTGCTAGCCACTGGGCTGTGGGGCTGACTGACTGTTGTCCAGGGGTTAGGGCTCTCACCTGAGATGGGAAATCCCTACGCAAATCCCTTCTTCAGATCAGGTAGAGGAGGGAACGGAACCTAGGTCTCTCACATCCCAGGCCAGTACTCTAACCACTGGGCTAAAAGCTGTCCCATCTGTCTCCTTGTACAGAGACCTTTTCTGTGTCAGCATGCCACATGCTTGTGCCCACCCCTAATCTCCTGTGGGGCACTGACCATGCTTGCAGCCTACACCTCTGCCCAACAGAGAAACTGGCACTTTGGAAAGTGAAAATGGAACCCTCCACTCCCAGGCCATAGCTAGCATGTCTGGGGTTGATGCTGCTGGTGACTTTGTCCCTCTGAGATTGCTCAGCAAGACTGATCTCACCAGACACCTAGTGAGGAGGGTCCATTTTTCACTTCAAACTTAGACTCGTGGTCCTGTCCTACAGCAGTTCAATGGGTGAAAGCCCCACTTCAGACTGATTCACTTTAGTTAGGGGTTTGCACACTTATGTAGTTACGTTAGGACAAACTTCCTTAATGGGGTTAGGACCTTGGATTGCAGAGACTGTATCTTGTCTGCCCTGCCCCAAAGATGGGAAATTTCCACTCCTCAGCACCCTGTGCTCATAATTTTCCACTGAGTTCTGGTCAGCTTGGCTGTGTCCATGAATCCCACAGTCCCTACAACACTTGAGGAGAGAGATTACAGTATAAAAGTTATTTCTTCTTCCCCTCCACCCATATAGCAAGCTCCTCTCCTTTTTAATCTCTGTGCCTCTCCCTGCAGTGCTGGAGTTTTTGTCCATGAGAATGCAGCCTTTTAAATTCTAATGTACAGGCTGGGGTAGGGCAATCATCTGCAATTGAAAGGCAAATGACTACTCTGACAACTTGCTCTCCCAAGGTGAGCCAAGACAACGGGGTAGGAAGACAGAGATCATCTGGCAAAAGGACCCTTCTCACACTTTCCACTCCAATGGACCCTCACTTACAGAGCTGCAACGGCTCTGCTTGTCAGGTAAGGAGCCACCTCAATGCTAGAACCTCTGTCACGCTGGGGATATGGATAAACATGGTAGCCCCTGACTTAGGTCAGGTCTACGCTTGGAAATTAGGTCCGTATAACTACATCATTCAGAGGTGTGAAAAATCCCCCCACCCCCACTGAGCGACGCAGTTAAACCAACCTAACCCCTGGTGTAGACAGCACTAGGTCGACCTCTCAGGGAGGTGGATTACCTACGCCGAGGGGAGAGGCCCGCCTGTCAGCATAGGTAGCGTCTTCCCTGAAGTGCTGCAGTGGGACAGATGCTATGTTTTAAATATAGACAAGCCCTTACTTCTGTCCCTCAGTGCTCATGAGACCGAGCCATGTCTCCAAAGCACGATGCAGCTGTCATGCTCCTGCCTGGAGCAGACCGGAGATCGTACATGTCCTGGGCCTGTGGGGAGAAGAGGCTTGCAGGCACAGCTCTGAACCAGCTGTGGAAATGGCAGCATTTCAAAAATTCACAGACATTTTTAAGAGGGAGGCGGCTTCTGGTCTACGTGACCCCTGGGCAGCGGAGCTCCCAATCATGACCAGAGCGGTCAGTGTCAGGCATTGTGGGACAGTGGCTGGAGGACTGTTAGGGTTGAAATAAGTAAAGCAATGTCTACACGTGCTCTGCATAGACCTCCATACATCAACCATGGCTCTACACCGCGCGGGGAGGTGGTGTGACTATGGTGGCACAATGGGGCACTTACATTGGTGGGACACAAATTTCAGTGTAGACACATGCCCACTAGTTTGACCCAAAGCAGCTTATGTTGACCTGACTTTGTAGTGTAGACCAGGCCTACTGCTCTCAAAGCTCTCTTCTGTCTAGAGGTGTTTAACAATTAATGCTAGCAGACAGAGATGTGCATGCTAGCTTCACTCCACTGCCAAGCATGTGCCTGGGCTTACCAACAGCACAGATGATGCTCTCTCGATTGCATGACAACAGATTCACGCACTGGCACTGGAGGCCAAGGAAGCACCAGAACAGATGCTGGAAGCCCTGTGGAATCTTGGTTGCTAGAAGTAGCCAAGGGAGCCCTTGTGCCACACCCATTGAGGGGTTTCTTGGGGGGGCTGAGGTTCTACCACCGACCTGGCCTAGACCAGAACTCCAAATTTACCAGTTCATGGTCTAGTTATCACTAACCGGTTAGCCAGGGTGGCTTTTGACTGAAGGTCTGTGGGTCACAAGTTGCCGGGACGGAGAATAATATCAGGAAGCCAGTGACTTTGCAGGTTCTTAGGCAATAAGTTGAGGTTCTTCCTCAGGTCTACCATTTGGTGGTGAGGCTGTACTCTTCAAGACAGGCTTTCTGTTGGTTTTCTTCAGAGCCTTCTGAGTCAATGAGTGGTTCCCTTCTGCCAAGGGAGACTCTTTGCGGTGGAGTCTCAAACTACAGGACTCTACAGCTCAAGGTCTGCAGAGCAAAAACTGATCAACTTGGGGTTGGCAAGACTGTTGCTTTGCACCACTCTGGTGAATGGGGCCTGGGGCCTGGACGGGCACTGCAGGCATATGTGAGTCAGTGAGGGTCCCCTGTTCCTGCATGAGGGACCGCTCCTTCCTAACCACATTCCGGTTTGTGGGAGTGTTTAGGGAAGGGCTGTCATTCCTGAGTTTGCCACCGAGAGAGTACAGCTCCCATTTGTTTGATAGAGAGGCTGCAACAGCAGCTACCTAGCTGGGTCTGGGGGCATCAGAGGTCCAAGCTATAGGGTGTGAGTGATCCGAGGCCTATAAGTCCTACGCGCAGTTGCCTGAGGGGAGGCCAATGCAGGAGGTGGGCTGTAAGTATAACCATGTCTATGGTATAGACTCTTAGATCATGCCTATGGCTGGGGATATGGATTTGCAGGCACAGCACTGTGCCCTGGGCTCCCAGGAGAGGGTGTAACTCAGCAAGGGTCTTGCAACTGGCCTTGGGGTGGATGCAGTTTTTGTCTTGGCACAGCAGACGGGGTTTGTGCTGGGTCCAGCTCATGCATCTTTTGCGTGGGCTGGTGCCCCATGAGGACACACTGGCATCACTGTTAGCCACTTAGGGAAGAATGACGTGAGCATGGGCTGCAGGTTGCAGCTGATTTGGAAGGCTACGTGGGATATTGGCCTGCTGGTGGCCATGGTTCCTGGTGTGGGGGACAGTATGGTTGGAGACACTAGCCCACAGGGTATGGCGGACTGCAGTCCACCCATTAAAAATGTGGATAGGGCCCATAGGAAGGCCAACTGGAAAGTATTGACAGGAGTCCTGAGGTGGCTCAGTTATCAGCCCACAATGCGGCTGAGTTTTTATCAAGATGATGGAGTGCACCTCTCCGATCTAGGGGCAGAGTTCTCTTCCTGGATGATCTTGGTATTGGATTGGCTGAACTTCTAGGTAGCTCATGCGGGGTGGGGTGGACGCAGCCAAGCTGATGCTGGTTCCTCCTTGTGGCAGGTGCCCAGTGCAGAAACTCGCTGTTTTGGACTCTAGATCCAAAAAGGTAACATAGTGGGCATCCCGAGAGCATGGGGACATTGTGTCGAACCCCCTAGAGGCAAATGCAAACCATGGGCCGGGGCACTACCTGGAGGGAACCGCCCCGCCAATGCACTGGATGGTGGTGCTGGCTGGGGGACGAGGTCCCCTCTCACCTCAACTCCCAAAAGGGGGAGGGATGTTAGTGACTGAGTGGAGGTGCCTCGTGTGATGATTGGCTCACTCTATGGTGTGAGCCCTAAGAATTGGCAAAAGACCAATGAGGTGCGAGTGATTGCTCTGGGCTGTCCCCCAACGGGTGAGCCGTGGACATAATTAGACTAATAGATTTATGGCCTGGTTAAAACCCATCCCACGTGTCCTTGCCTTCTTCCGTGTGGTGAACACACAAGTGTTCGCACTGGATAGGACGTAACAGTCAGTCAATCAGTTTTACTTCCAGAACCTTATATAATGTAATGAAAAAAATACACGCAGATAAAATTGAATCTCTGAGTGTATATTTGGACTTAGCAAATTACCTGAGTTTCTACGAGGGAGGACGTTTACTTCAGTTACAGATCATAAAGCCCTTGTTAAAGTTCTTAGACCAAAACCCAATATCGCGTCTTGCAACGCCTGGATCTCAGGGAGGGGCTTATGCTAACATCTTAGCACACACATCAGGATTCTGAAACATACTGAAATGGCTGATGCATTATCTGAGCTGCTACCGCAATCCCATTTCTAGGGCCTCCTCTTGGGAGAACCTCCCAGCCGTCACTGCAGAAGAAATTGCAGCAGATGCTGAAAAAGATGCTAATGTAGCAGCTGGATGCAAAAATCACATTGGTGGGCAAGCAAAGATTAAGATAAAGAATGAGTGGGTGGACAGGCAGAGGACGCACTTGGCCATCATCCAATCCCTGCTAACCACAGAGAGATGGTTCTGCAGCATTTAAGTAGCTGAATATTTCATATGCAACACAAGGTCCCAGAGTGAGTCTGAGCATGTTATAACCACCACGCACACAAAAAGGAATGATGCTCCTGGCCACTGTGCAGGGCACCATGGTGCTGAGACAAGGGGAAGGGGCCAGAGGAGAGCTTGCTCCGGCATATCAAACAAGGCTTTTCAGGCTGCCCTTCTGTTTGTCATTCTCCAAGCTGGCTGGCCCCATCCTGATTGGGCTCTGCCCAATTTCATCAGCCACTTAGCATCAGTCTCCTTGCTGTGTAACCTTGGCAACAGGCTCCTCCATTCCTGATGGACCAGGACCCTTCATTTTCCTTCTCACAGGCAGCAGTTCACATGCCTCAGCCGTTGAGACGTCATCGCTGATTCCAGCCCATCCTTACACCGCAGCACTTCTTCTCCCCTGAGAGACCTGAAAGGCTTTTAGCTCGGTGGCAGCATTAGCTCCGTGTGCTCCCTGGTTTCCTGTAATTTTCCCCGGCAGCCCTGCCTGAAAAGCCCTGCTTAGTTCCAGCCCACCTTTTGCCAGTGCAAGCTCTCGTACGCTCTGAGCAGCTCTTTGTAAACCCACATTGCCTGCAGCTCTTCCCTCACGTTTTTCTTTCGCCAGGTGATGCTTGGCTAGGCCTTTGTTACCACAGCTGCAGGTGCCAGCCCAGTTAATGAGATTTTTTTTGTTTAAAGTCTATTCATTACTCTTCACCCATAAGCAGAGCAGTGACCCTATGGGCAGGTCTACTGTAGCTGCTACCTATGCTGACAGGAGGGCGTCTCCCATTGGTGTAGGTACGCTACCTCCCGGAGAAGAACAGCGCCTGTCTACACTGGAGATGAGGCCGATTTAACTGCCTTGCTCAGGGGGTGAGGATTTTTCACTCCCCTGAATGATGTTGTTATACCAACCTAATTTTGTAGTGTAGCCCTGGCCTAGGTACCAAGAGGTGACCTCAGTTATTTAGATTGGAAAGGAAGCCCCCACCCAATGCACTTGTGAGGTGAGTGCTCTAATCACTGGCCTTTTGGGGCTCTTGGGTCTGGACTCAAACTCTCCTGTGGAACCTGTTCCACTTTGTGACACGTTTTAACAGCGGGTCACACAACTGTTTGTCAGCACTAGAATGTTAGCTAACAGGCATGCTGGGTTTCTGGTCCTGGCTCTGGGCCAGGAGTGGAGTCTAGTGGTTACAGGCTAGCCAAGTACCAATTCAGCAGTCTTTCAGCAAGTCAGAGTGGCTGAGATTGGCTCTGCTAGTAGAGACCTGGGTTCCTCTCTCAGCTATGTCAGAAGTTATATTTCCTTCTTGCCTCCTACAACAGTAAGTGTTGTCGCATCAGAAATGCTGACGGTGAGAGAAATGAGAGGTGGTCTCCTGGATCCCAGTGTAATGTACTTTCTCCTGAGCTACAGGGTGTTTTGGAGGGGAATGCTCTCACACATTACACAACAAATTGTCATTTTGCCTATCTGGGTCTCAGGAGGACAGGACAGCCTCCTGAATTTGGGACTGACTTGTGAAATTTGAGACTGGTGGCAACCTTATTGTAGTGTAACACATCTGACAGCCGTGGAGTTGTCAGCAACAAGGGCCAGGTTCAATATCTAGAGGTTCCTTTTGACAACACAACACAAAACCTGATCAAGCCCCCACCCAGTAATCTGGGAAAACGACACTCCACCCCTGGGTGCCTCTAAGAGGCAATACTTCCCCTCTTGCAAGCACTGAGTCTGTGTTTGGAAAAGAAAACTTTTAATAAAAGTAGGGTGACCAGATGTCCCGATTTTATAGACAGTCCCGATATTTGGGGCTTTGTCTTATATAGGCGCCTATTACCCCCCCACTCTTGTCCTGATTTTTCACACTTGCTGTCTGGTCACCCTAACTAAAAGGGGAAGGAATCCAGCATTAATTTGGGAAATCCCCACAAGCATTATTCGAAAACATATGACCATGAGCAGAACACCCACCCCCACAGTGGGCAGTGTCCTTTCCCTCAGTCTCTCACCTTGTGGTGTGAAAGGCCGACAAACAAATGGCCCTTTAACACGCCACTCCCCTCTCCCTCCACCGCTCCCTACTCCCAGTTGTTGTCTTTGATCAGCAACGACCCGGGGTTCCAAGGTGCGAGGAAGGAAAGGCCTCAGCGGCTGCACCATTCACTCTCCATCGCTTGCTCCACCGCCGGCTGCTCTGGTGTCATTCACTCTGCCACTGCCTTCTCTACTGCGGCCTCTGAGATGTCTTGAGGGCCCAGCACGTAACACAGCTCTCCGTGGTTTCAGCTGTTCGCGGGGGAGTCTCACCCTTACTGCAGGCTGGGCAGCCTCTCTCACCAGAGCCACTGTCCCACAAGCAGGTCTAAGGCTTACCGCTTAGACCAGGTTATCGCTGATTTCAGCTCTACAACCAAAGACTCTTAATTGGGTCTTAATCAGCTCTGTCCTTAAACAGGGGAGAGGGGGTGGGTCAAGTGGTGTCTAGGGCCCATAGAGCCCGCAGGACAAGGCAAAACCACCCGTCCTCACCCTCTCTTATCTCCATTGGGCTTTGGCACCCCTCCTCCCTGCTGAGTGAGGGCACTTCAGTCGAGTGAGAACCCCTCAGTTAGGGCCTGCCAAGCAGAATTGTACCAATTGTTGTGTGAATAAAGGGGCTGCAACATGTACCCGTTCTGCTGCCCCTTTGTTCACACAACAAGGTTGACACTTTATTACCCCTGCACCCAATAACAAAGTGACTTGCAATCCAGCATCAGCCAAAAGAGATCATTTGGCCGCACAGCTGTGCACTGAGGCAGAGCAGACAATGCAGACAAGGTCAGTTCCTGAAGTCCTCTTCCCCAGCTCATCACTAGTTAGCCGGGGAGAGCTCATTCAGACCCCGCTTACAGTAGAGTGTAGGAATTGGGTAGTATCCCTTTAACTATTCTGCAGGTCTTCTGGTGGCCCTCACTGTCTTCTATGTTTCAGTCTCAGAACCCTGCCAGAGCAGCTGTGTTTGTGTAACTAGGCTTGTGTATAGTTCATAAACATGGTTATTTGGACTGCACTGTGGCCGTGTGGTTCCTTTATATTACATACGTGCTGACCCAACACCTATCCACAGTACTCTGTACGCAACAAGTGCCTACACCCTCGTGAACCCACATATGTACACGCCACATTCCCAGTCCAACTGGGCCCCCATCTGCAACATGTACCAAGATCCAGTGTACCCCAACCAATACAGACCGTGTTCCCAGCTTCAGGATGCACTAACACCCAAACAGGGCATGTCCCCAGCCCCCTTGGCAACCTGACATACCGTGTTCCCAGCCTCTGGGCATGCCCACCACTTTCCCCAGCCCCCCGTTACCACTATGCATTGCACATACAGATGTTCTGTCGCCCAGCACATCTGTGTACCAACCCCCATGTACCCCTGTTCCCTTGCACTCAAAGGCAGCAGGTGCCCAGCTCCTGCCCCCATATGAATAGCTGCTCTGTACTTGGCCCCCTACACACTTGGTCTCGAGCCCCTGGGCACCCCAGGGCCACACACACTGTATCCAGCCCTGTACTCCTGGGGCGCAGATATGCTTTGTGTCCCATCCTTACTGCCCGCGCTGGGCCTTTCGCACTGGCAGTGCCGTTCTGTTGTGATCAGTGAGCTGCAGAATGGCCCCATGGGGCTCCAGGACTGCCCCAGCCGATGTGCTCCATTTCCAGCTTTTGTCCCTCTGCCAGCCCTGCCGGGTGCTCCTGGAGGGGAGAGTTGTGCTGGGCTTGCTCCTCGTCATATATTAGCCCCAGTAACAAGGGCTCTGTGCGGGGAACCTACTTAATAATCCCATTGTGCCGGTGCCTGGACGAGACTATACTAGACTCCCTGCACTGCCCCTATAGCAGGGGTGGCCAAACTTACTGACCCTCCAAGCCGCACGCGACAATCTTTAGAAGTTCGAGAGCCAGCGAGTGCCTGCTGGGGCTTGGGGCTTCAGCCCTGCTTGCCCTGGGACTAGGGCGTCTCCTTGGGGCTTTAAATGGTGCCCTCCCCACTCTCAGCAGGCACCAGTCATCTCTGGCAGAAGCCCCTAGCCCCACCAACTCGCCCAGGGCAGAAGCCCTCCCTGAGCCTCCCCCGCGACCAGTCTGGGAGGCAGAGAATGGAAGGGAGGGGCGTGGGGAACGCCGCGAGCCGCCCTTTAACTGTGAAAGACCCACATGCAGCTCACAAGCTGCAGTCTGGCCACCCCGGCCCTCCAGGGACAGCCCTTCGGCGAGGGTACCGGCCGCCTAGCTCCTCTGACAGGCGCGGCCTGCAGGGCTGCTCCCACACCCCCCTTCCAGGCAGAGCTGCACATGCCCTGGGTTCTGGTCCAGCAATGCTGCTGACGAAGGCGGCGCCTGTCCCTGACACCTGGCCCCTGCCTTCCCTTCCACCATCCCTCACCGGTAAGCCGCAAAGCCAGAGCCGAGGGAGAGGATCTGCAAGCCCGCCCCCCTCCCAGCGGCAGTGAGACGCAAATGGACCACTGGGCTCTGCTCCAGCAGGCTGGCTGGAGGCTGGCAGAGGACCCTTTCCTGCCCCAGCCGGAGGCGCTTTGGCACTGCAGGCGGGAGGGAGCGCAGCGCTTCGCCGTGACCTTGGTCACCCTCCTGCATGAGAACAGGACTGTTACGCGCCCGGGCTGTTTAGCAGGCTGTCTCTATGGCTACTGGAATAAACAGCAGATAAGAGCGCGGCCGCCTCCAAGCAGCACTGCAGTCTGGAGACCAGGAGGGAGCCGGGCTTCTCCGGGTAGCCTGCCACAGCTCAGCAGAGGCAGTTCAGGCGGTAAGTCAGCGAAGCAGCAACCTAATGGGCTGCTTCTGCAGGAGGAGAAGGAGGGGGGTGCGGGCTGGCTGGCAACGGGGGGGGCTTGCTCGGTGCACTGGCTGCCTGGATTGGCATCGCTGAATGGTGGCGAATTCCCCCCATCTGGGGGCGCAGAGCAGGGAAGCGAGCTGGCCTGCACGCCCAGGGGACTATGCCTGTGGGAAAGCCCCGGGCTGACGTGCAGGGATGGAGGGAGCAGGGCTGGAGCTCATCTGCAGCGGCCTGCGCGTGCTGCTTCCAGGGACTTAGCTCAGAAGCCAGCTCCCTTGGGTGAAAAGGAGGGACACGCCCTGCAGAGCGGGCTGGCTGGCTGCTCCCACAGACCAGCTTTGGAGATGGGGTGCTCGCCCATCGGCACCTCCCGCAGCATCGGGGCTGCCTTCAGTGCACCACATGGAGCAAACCCCGGCACCCCGCGTGGGACCAGAACAAGGAAATGCCCGCGACAGGCACACTGCAGCACACCCCTCCCCCACGCATCACCCCCGGCCACACCCAGACCCTGCATACCCCTGCACCTTCCCCTCGGCCCTTGCACACGCTCCCCCCCAACACTGCACGTGTGCACCCCTCCATGCACTCACCCCTGCGCACACACCGACGTCACAGCCCACACGTGTGCCCTGTGCAAACCGCAGCAGTGATGCTTAGCGCTTTTCATCCCCAGGTCCCAAAGCACTTTACAAAAGAAGGGACATACCCAAACTCCATTTCACAGCGGGGGAAACTGAGACCAGAGATGAGCCAGGATCACCCAGCAGGACAATGGCAGAGCCAGGAACAGGACCCTAGTCTCCTAGCTCCCAGTACGGCACCCGATCCACTAGCAGGCTTCCTGCACGCAAACATGAGCGCAGGCCCTAAGACCTGCCCCGGGGCGCGGTGGCCTGTGTTGCTCTGGGGCCTGTCGTCCCCCACCCCCTTATGCCTCTGTGAATTCACTGAGCGCTCCCTGGAGCGGGCGTGACCCTGCGTGTTGCCTCTCTCAGGGCGGGGCACTGCATCCCACTCGGCTCAGTATTGTCACACAGTGTCTGCAGTGCTCAGGGAGACAGAAATAACTCGTAGGTTTGTGTCCTGCTGGCAGCTTCCTCCTCTTACCGCCTTCCCCTCCATGCAATCCCTATGCCCCCTGCTAGTCCACAGACCCACGGCTGCATATGCGCTCACAGCCTGGAAAGGGGAACGGTCAGATTAGTTGTAGATGCTACTGACCCGAGCGCGGGCGTGACTGGCCTAGGGAACAAGGACCTCTCCATCAACAGCAGATGCAGCCTGGCAGCAGCAGGCCTCACATCGCCCCCTGCCACCCCTCCGACTCCTCGCTCCCACACTGTCCTGCCCCTGGAGGGACTCCTCCTGGCAGGGATGTTGGCATGGGCAGTCTCTGGGGCCCTGTCGGTCCCGGCTAGCTCAGGGCTAATTGTGATAGTGAAAGAGAAGGCAGAGCCAGAAAGGGTGGCTTAGTGGTATATCAGGTGTGAAATAGCAGGTTATGATCCCTGGCAAAACAGGGCCCAATCCTGGCCCAGAAGACCAGCTCTTCCCAGGTGCTGCGTGTAGCTTCCAGGCTAGTCTGCTCAGCACAGACGGCAGTGCCCATGGTGCTGTGCAGGAGACCCGGGGGTTGGACTAGCTGCCCTGTCCCCGTCCCTGTTGTGAACAGGGTGCTGCAGGCTGGTGAGTGGGCCCCTGGCTTGCAGGAAGCCGCATTGCAGTGGGGCTGGGTGGGGAGAATGTGTCCATTAGCCAAACTGTGGCCATCAACTCGGTTCAGTAAGACCAAAGTTGCCTGAGCCAAGGAGAGGAGCATGTTTGTTAGGCTCGCTTCCTGGGAGAGAGAGACTCAGTGCCAAGAGCCTTCTCTGGTCCCAGCCGCTGTGGGAACCCGGCTCCCTTTGGCTGTGACGTGCTGCTTTGCTGGCAGGTTACGCACACGCTGATTAATGGCCTGCAGCTGTTTCTGCTGCAGCAGGCCCGAGTGGATTCCCATTGGGAAGGCCAGACGCTATGAACTCCTTCCCTGTGCCCTGGCAGGAGTGCCCCAGATCCGCCAGGCGCCTGAAAATAGACAAGATGGGGAGTACCACAACTCCTGAGTGTGGTCACGAGGCCCTGCCCCGGGTCTTGGGCATGGCTGCCGGCATGTCAGTGTGTCTCTGTATGCGTGTGTGCCCGTGTGTGTACATGCATGTGTGTGTATGTATATGTGTGTATCTCTATGAGGCTGTGAGTGTCTTTATGTGCCAGCCTAGGCTTTGTCCCCTGCAATTCCCTCATTGCCAGTCTCAGGGCAGCTGCCCTGATGCGGGCCTTGGTGCTGCCAGGCTGCTGGGGGGGTGAGAAGACATGATGCCACCTGGAGCCCTGGTTCTAGCAGCACGGTAAGGGAATCAAGGCCCATGTGGCTGTCTGGACTGCTATGCCGTGCAGTTGTAGCTGTGCCAGTCCCCAGATATTTGAGCGACAAGGTGTGTGATGTAGGATCTTTAATAGCTGGGACGCCGGGAGTACCTTTCCCAGACCTGAAGACAAGCTTGGTGTGGCTCCCAGGCTTGTTCCCGCAACAACCGAAGTTGGCCCAATAACAGCTATGACCTCACCCGCCCTGTCGCTCTGGCTCTGTCTGGACCGAGTGCATATGCTCATAGTCCAGCCACACCATGCCTCCCGCAGCAACAGCTCCAAGCAGCACAGCCCTCCCTAGCAACGGTCGCCAGGCAGCACAAACTCTGGCCACGCCAGCAGACAAGCCCGCACGCCTGTTTTTGTTTAATGTCAGATTGTAACTAGGGCCCGGGGCTGGGCCATCCCCCCGGCCCAGCCCAGCCCAGCCCAGCCCAGGCCGGGTGACTCTGCCCTGTGGCTGGGTGTGTCCAGGGGCCTGGAAGAGAGCAGGAGTGGGGGGGCGTGGAGCTGGGAGCTTGCTGGGTTAAGGCTTTTCAAAGCTGACCAGTGCCACTGGCTCCCCAGCTGGCGACAGCTTAAAGGGTCCCGAGGCTGAGAAGGTGCTGCCCCCTCATCTGTAAACCAGGCCCCTGTACGGCGTCCCAGGCTGGGCCCCCAGAACCCCTAGTCCCTGGTGCAAGGCTTAGCCCCGGCCCCCCAGTGACAGACCTGCAGGCGCTGAAGTACTTTGCCCGGCTGTGGCCGTTTTGAGGCACTGGGGTCCCCCAGTGCCCCTTTCACACAGGATGAGGCGCTTGCTCTGTTCCCACTCACCTGCACACTGCCTCTGCTCCCTGCGCGGTGACAGCTGGATTCGCCGCACGGAGGGCACGCCCTAGGCAGAGCGCAGCTGCTCTGCCAGAGACACTCGCCCTGGGGCCAGTGCATGACGAGCGCCCAGCCCCACCCAGTGCCAGCCCCGAAGGAGGTGACGGGATGACCTGACGATGCTGACCTGTGCTTTGCTAATGCATGGAGCCAGCGGCATTGAGAAGGTGGGCCAGGCCTGTGAGAATCAGAGTGGCCAGGGAGTTGGAGGTGGCTGGCCGCAGGCTCTGTGAAAAGCGAAGGGGAGTGGCCTGGTGTTAACGGCTAAGAGGCGGGTGGCCATTGTGGAGTGCCGGCCGGTTGTTCCTCCCTGGCTCATGGCACTGAGGGGCTGGCTTCCGAGAGGCTGATCAGGCAAAACATGTCTCTTTAGCGCAACCGGTTTAGTTGTGAAAAAGCCTATTGGTGACAGCTTTCCCAGGGGGTTAACAAGGGTTAACCAGCTTTCCCAGGGGGTTAACAAGGGTTAACCAGCTTTCCCAGGGGGTTAACAAGGGTTAACCAGCTTTCCCAGGGGGTTAACAAGGGTTAACCAGCTTTCTCAGGGGGTTAACAAGGGTTAACAAGCTTTCCCAGGGGGTCAACAGACGTAGGAGGCAGGCGTGGAGGGGCCTGTGCCAAAGGGAGAGTATAACCTGATATTGACCAGAAACGCTGATCAGCCAGTGCAGCGCTGGCTGAAGGAGGAGAAAAAGAAGCAGTGTTACATCCGTCTCAATACACTGGGCCAACACTCCCAGTCCAGCGCTGCCAATGCCCCTCTTTCCTGACCCACAGTGCCAGCCTTGGGGCCCATACACAGCTCCGTTAACGCTCCCAGGTCCTGACCCACAGCCCCTCTGCTATTCTAGCCCTGGGACCCACATGCACAGAGCTCTACAAGCCCCACAAGCCTGACCTTCAGCTCCCGCTGCTATCCTCGTCCTCCGCTGCCCACTTCCACGTCTGCCGGTGCGGCTTCGTCGTGATGGGGCCAGGCTTTTGTGGGAGGCAGCAGTAAAAGGGGTGTTGCAGGGTGCAGGGGTGCACAGATGGTACACACGGATGGTACACACAGTATCTGGTGTGATTGCTGGAGTTTGCGTAGTAACTGGATCCATTTCTCCTCTGACTACCAAAGGTCAGCATGGCTGGAAGCACTGACATGGCAGCTCTGCAAGCGAGCTTCCGGAAGTTTGCAATCTATGGAGACACCAAAGCTACAGGGCAAGAAATGACTGGGAAAAACTGGGCCAAACTGTGCAAGGAGTGTAAAGTAATGGACGGGAAAGGGGTCACCGGCACGGACGTCGACATCGTCTTCTCCAAAGTGAAGTAAGTGGCTCCCTTGCATCCCTTCCCTAGGGCCTGCTCTACATCAGTGGCGTGGCTCTTGGAGCTTCGCAGGGCCAGCATCGCCAGGCCACTCAGTTCTGTGTGCTGCCCGCTGGGTCACCCATGGGCACACTCCCAGGTCATTCATTTCAGCCCCCTCCAGCCCTGTCAGACTCTGTGTGGAGCTTAGAGGAGCCTGGCATCCAGGACAGAGTTTCTTGTCTACCAGCTACCGGCCTCCAGACAACCCTCCCCACATCTTATTCATTGATATTTGCAGCACATTCCTGCACATTGTTACATGGCTGCTTAGCTTTCATACACAGAGATACACACACACACGTCTTTAGCCCTCATTGTTGAAAAGGGCCTTGCCTATGTGACCCGAGTGTAATGGATGCAGTGACACCTGCCTGAGTCTCACACATCCCTGAAACAATGGCTCCGAGAGGGGTAAACGGCCCCATTTAACCCTGTAACCTAAACTGGCTATTTCAATATACACATGAATGATTGCATTGCTGATCATTTGAGCAGAACCAGTCAGCTCGCAGGCTTACCCCACCCACCCAACCTGCCCCTCACAACTTCCCAGAGCCAAAAGTCCCAGCTTTGCCCTGACAAGGTCGGTGGGGCGGTTTCTCGCTCCCCATTAAGAAATCGATGGCATCTGAACACCTGGAAGTTTGGGGCAACAAGTTGAGACTATAAAGAAGGTGGGGGCTGCTGGATTAGTCATTGGCACGTCGGATTCTGTAGAAGCCTCGATTTGAACGGTATCTGAGGCTGCTGCAGAACACCCGGAATCCGCCGTAGAGTCTGCCAAACCCACAGCGCTTGCAGCGTTGTTTGGGAGCGGCTGTCCAGAGTGTGTGGGGTCTTCGATACAGATTACTATGTAAAGATGATGCCAGAGGAGCCCTGGGCTAGATCCGCAAAGGGGAATTAGCACTGTGACGCCCGAGGAGGCGCCCTGCCAGCTAGTGAAATCCACAGCCCTGAGTCAGGCGTGCAGGAGTGGGGAGAGTTAGGGCTTTTCTACATTTAAAATGCTCCAGCAGAACAGCTATGCCGCTCTACCTGCACTGCTGCAGAGCTGCAGTGTAGACACTACCTGTGCAGATGGGAGGGATTCTTCCGTCAGCCTAGTGCTGTCTCCAAAGAGCACTTCACTATGCCATTCAGGGGTGTGGATTTTCACACCCCTGTGCCACGTAGTCCTGCTGACTTAATTGTCTAGTGTAGACAAGGCCTTAGGTGCCTACAGATGGGATCCACAAAAACCCATATGCTCCGCAGGAAGCTGCCTCAGCTAGACAGCAAGGGTAGGAATTCCGGGAATTAGGAGCCTAACTGTGGGCTGCTCAGGATTCGCAGCCATGAAGTTAAGCACCTAAACCAGGTCACTCCTTTCTTGCAAACCAAGCCAGTGCCCCTCCTATAACCAGTAGTCCAGAGGCTGGAGCACTCACCTGGGCTGTGGGACACCGACTTCAAATCCCCCCTCTGCTTGCTGTGGTCCAAAGCTCCTGTGCCTCCCCGGGGAGTGCCCTAGCCACGGAGGTCTGGGGTGCGCTAGAACCAGGCTCCTGCTGGACCTTGTACCACTTTATGTACAATACTTAAACACTCACTTGAGCAGGGACTTCAACTTGAGTCTCTGCCCTCCCAGCTGCGGGCCCTAACCTCCAGGCTCCGGCCCCATTCCCACAGCCTCCAGCCCCCTGCAGGCCCCCATGAAATCTTACATGATGAGTAAGTCCCTCTCTGCCCTCCCTCCCAGCTGTCCCGCCGTTCCCTGGGAACAAGATTCTGCCCATCTCATCACAAAGGAGTTTTTCAGTCTTATAAAGTATTTAACCCTAAATGTTACCAGGCTGCATCGCTGCTGGCTCAGTGGTGCAAGGGTTGGGGATGGGTAGATGGAACAGGGATGTTTGCCCCTGGTCATCTGCCTGGAAACAAGAGCTTGTCCAGTGACACGGCCCTCGCCAGCAAAGGGGTCAATGCCTGCCAGGGCCCGGCTCCTGCAGGCGCATCTTGGACTGCCGTGCCTCACAACTAGCCCTTCCACATCCACATTGACCCAGGGCTGGATGAGGTCGCACCCTGAGGACAAGGCCTTGACCCTAAGGATTAAAGGTCAATGAGCAAGAACTTCCTGCATCAGACGGTGTGTCAGTTCTTGTGTCTCCTGCAGTCTCAGCCAGAGCTAAGATGCTTCTCTTCTGTCCGAAACTGTTCTGTAGAACAGCTGCCAGGTTCTGCTCAGCTGTGGCTGCATTTCTGGAGGAGAGATCCCTGTGTATCTAAAGCAATTTACATGTCAACTATTTCAGTAACTGGTGCATCAGAGCTTCCTCTTTTCCCTCGAAGACCACCTGTCTGGGTATAGGGCTTGTCACCTGGCTCTCCCTGCCACAGCTGGGAATACAAGTGCTATTTGCAAATGCAGCCCTGGTGTCTGTCTTGCAGCAGCTCCCATTCTAGTGACGTGTTTGCGCTAGGTCACTCCCCAGCCCTTGTGTCTTGCAGAGGGAAGACAGCCAGAGTCATTAGTTACGAGGAATTCAAAAAGGCCCTAGAGGAGCTGGCCCCAAAGAGGTTTAAGGGCAAGAACAAGGAGGAAGCATTCGAATCCATCTGCCAGCTGGTGGCAGGGAAGGAACCGACCAACGTAGGCGTCACGGTGAGTGATTGCTCTTTTCGGACGTGTAGAGCAGGAGTGTGGGCTCTGTCTGGGGACATGCAGATGCTGCTCTGGGCCACGGGGAGCCCCACAAATGTCACATAGCAAAGCAGCGTGTCCCGGAAGAGGCAGGGATCTGGGAGGGCTGTGACAACTTAAGGGAGAGAATACGGGGCAGGGCCCTGAGCAGTGGGGACAGCAGGGGGTCCAGAGAGTGCATGGGGAATGGAGGTGTCTGGAACAATGAGGGACAGGGCGGTGGACTGAGCCAGCATGATGGTCTATGGGGGATGGACAGGGCAGGGCCTGGGAAGGGCACACAGGGAATGGAGGGGCCTGGGAAGGGCACGTGGGGGGACGGAGGGGCCTGGGAAGGGCACATAGGGAATGGAGGGGCCTGGGAAGGGCACATAGGGAATGGAGGGGCCTGGGAAGGGCATGTGGGGGACGGAGGGGCTTGGGAAGGGCACGTGGGGGATGGAGGAGCCTGGGAAGGGCACGTGGGGGACGGAGGGGCCTGGGACGGGTACGTGGTGCACAGAGGGACCTGGGAAGGGCACGTGGGGGACGGAGGGGCTTGGGAAGGGCATGTGGGGGCCGGAGGGGCCTGGGAAGGGCACGTGGGGGATGGAGGGGCCTGGGAAGGGTACGTGGTGCACGGAGGGACCTGGGAAGGGCACGTGGGGGATGGAGGGGCCTGGGACGGGCACATGGGGGCTGAAGGGGCCTGGGAAGGGTACGTGGGGGCCGGAGGGGCCTGGGACGGGCACGTGGGGGCCGGAGGGGCCTGGGAGGGGCTATAATTACTTCTTTGTGTTTGACTCCCCTGACCCATTTTCTTGCTGACAGAAAGCTGCAACGGGCGGGGCAGTGGACAGGCTGACGGACACCACCAAGTACACGGGCTCGCACAAGGAGCGCTTCGATGAGAGTGGCAAGGGCAAAGGGAAGAGTGGGCGGGAGAACATCGTAGACACCAGCGGTTATGTGGGGGCCTACAAGAATGCTGGCACCTACGATGCAAAAGTGAAGAAATAGGGACAACTGGAAGTGCCACTGACCCTTCCAGGTCCAGGCACCCCACAGCCTCTGGGCCTTCAATCACATCAGCCTTGGGAACTGGCCTTAATGGCACAGGCCTCCTGAGACTGTGCTGGGCCCAGCTCCTAGCCACGGAGCCAAGGCTGACAGGCCTCTTGTCACCAAGGGCTGATGTGATTAGAAACTGACCTGGCCTTGCACTTTGCTCCCAATGTTACATCAACTCCAGATGTATTGTGAGCCGTGTCCCTCCTGCTGGCACTAACGAGACCTCCTCCCCTGTACGCCCTCAGGGCGCCATGCCTCTCCTGCTAGCACTGAGACCTTCTCCCCTATGCGCCCCCAGGGCGCCATGCCCCTCCTGCTAGCACTGAGACCTTCTCCCCTGTGCGCCCCCAGGGCGCCATGCCCCTCCTGCTAGCACTGAGACCTTCTCCCCTATGCGCCCCCAGGGCGCCATGCCCCTCCTGCTACCTTCTCCCCTGAACACTCCTAGGCCCTTCTGCTAGCGCTAAAAGGCCTTCTCCTCCGTGCCCCTCACAAGGCCGCCACATTCCTCCCACTCGCTACAATGAGGCCTTCCCTTACTCATGCCACCGGGTGCCTGCCTGTATCTCTTCCACTAGTGAGGTCTTCTACTCACTACAGATGCCAATTTCCCTCCTGCTAGTGACAGATGGGCCTGTTCCAACCCTATGTCCCTTCAGCGAAGGCCAGGTCTACACTAGGCTCGTATAACTATGTCGCTCGGGCTGTAAAAAATCCACCCCTCACCCGCAGCACTGCAGTGACACCGACCTAACCCCCAGCACAGACAGCACTGTCAACGGAAGGGCGTCTCCCATCCGCAGAGCGACTGCCCCTCGGGGCGGTGGGGTCCCCACGCTGATGGGAGAAGCCCTACAGCAGAACAGCTGTACGGTGCCACTTTTAAATGTCGACCTGCCCTAAGATTAACGACACCTCCTCCCCTCTGGGCACATCAGTCACCAGCGTTACCGCAGCCCCGTCTCCTCAGGGCACTTCACTCGTCAGCATTAATATGATCCTGCATGCGCCTTCCCTGGAGAACTGGCCTGCATTGTGTTTAACCACCACCCCTCGGTCTCCTCAGGCCCCATCCTCAGACGCCTGCCTTCTTGGTGGAGACACAGCCAAAGGCTCCCCTGCTCTGTAACCTGGCTCTGCAATAAACCTCCCCCCGTTTTGTACTCGCGCCCCGTGTGTTTTTTCAGAGGGAAACAATGCAGGCAATTCAGGGCTGAGGCAAAGGAGGCTGGTTTTGACCCAGGATCAGATCAAACAGGCCAGTCAGTCGACTTGGCTCTGAGTCAGACTCTAGGCAGGGAGTGATGTGGGCTTGGCCCTGGTCACCTCATGACTTTGGCAAGCTCCTGGCCACCCATGTGCCCCGATGTTGCCAGAGCAACCGGAGAGACACACAAACATTCAGGCACCTGGCTCCAGCTGCTGCAGTGTTTGCAACCAAACACATGAGCTCCTGGTAACACTCACTGGGAACTGGGTCTTGATTGGAACCATCACATCCCATGGACGTGGCCCAGCATCTGTCCCCCTGCCCCACCACCTTGCTGTGCTTCAGACAGGGCTCTAAAGCCTCTAACACACAGGCTTAAGGCCCAGATCCTCAAAGGCACCTAACTCCCAGGTGCCTAGATACCTGGGGCTAGGGCTCTGGCCTCACACCCACTAAGAGCAGTGCTGGAATTGCTTCCCCAGACGGATGGGTCTATCTCTTCTGAAGTCACAGGTTAGAGGAATCCCAGAGCCACCAGGCCAGAGAGGACAGCAGAGTGGGCCAGAATACTGAGGTCAACAGAGACCAGGCCTTGGGAATACTGTGTGTCTGGGAGCATAGGTGCCAACTTCTCCTGGCGCCGGTGGGTGCTTGTGCCCCCCGGCCCCGCCCCGACTCCACCCCCGCCCCACCCCCATTCCAACCCCTTCCTCAAAGTCCCCGCCCCAATTCTGCCCCCTCCCTGTCCCTATTGGACTCCTTCCCCAAATCCCCGCCGCAGCCCCGCCTCTTCCCCGCCTCCTCCCCAGAGCACGCCACATTCCCGCTTGTCCCCCCTCCCTCCCACAGCTTGTTATGCCGTGAAACAGCTGTTTTGTGGCGGCAAGTGCTGGGAGGAGAAGTGGGGAAGGTGCGCTCGGGGTGAAGGCGGAGGTGAGCTGGGGCGGGGAGCTGCCGGTGGGTGCAGAGCACCCACCAATTTTTCCCCATGGGTGCTCTAGTCCTGGAGCACCCACAGAGTCGGTGCCTATGTCTGGGAGTGACGATGCTCAGCTCTCCCATCTTGTGCCGTCTCATGCCACTGCCTCAGGAAGCCACTGCTGGGCCACAGGACTGATCAGCTTAGAAAAGAGACGACTGAGAGGGGATATGATAAAGGTCTATACAATTATGAATGCTGTGGAGAAAAAGTGTTATTTACCCCTTCACATAACAAAAGAACCAGGGCTCACCTGATGAAATTTATAGACAGCAGAATTAAAACAAACAAAAGGAAGGACTTCTTCACACAACACACAGTCAACCTGTGGAACTTGCTGCCAGGGAATGTTGTGAAGGCCAAAAGTATAACTGGGTTCAAAAAAGAACTAGATAAGTTCATGGAAGATAGGTCCATCAATGGCTATTGGCCAAGATGGTTAGGGACGTTACCCCTGAGTGTCCCTAAATCTCTGACTGCCAGCAGCTGGCCCTGGAGAACAGCAGATGGATCTCTTGATAATTGCTCTGTTCTGTTCGTGCCCTCTGCGCATCTGGCACCAACCGTTGTCGGAAGACAGGATACTGGGATAGATGGACGATTAGTCTGACCCAATATGGCTGGTCTTATATCCCCTTTTACATGCTTGTGTGCCTTGGAGGAATTCAAGGCATTGAAGCCCTGCTGTACTGAGAAAGCCGCTCCCCTGATGCACCACTTCAGCTCACCTAAACATTTCTCATCTGGATTTTCCCTGCTCATCAGAAATGTGGCCTTAGCTGAGTTATTATTTATTTAGCATCTAAAGTGTGCTAGTAACTTTACCGAGCAGAAAACACATCCTGTAGAAGTCACAGTCTGCCAACAGGTATAATGTCATCATCCCAACTGAGTTGGGAGGAGCAAGGAACAAAGGGAGGAAGCACTGGGGGAAGGGGAGAGGAGCAGGGGAAAGGAGAAGAATGGTAAGGAAAGCATGATGAAGGTTAATCTGATGCTAGGTTCCTGACTCAGCATTGCCTGTCCCCGTAGCTCCTGCTCCCTTAGTTCGGCAAGTAGCTCTGCAGCAACTAAGCCAATCGGTTGATTAACTATTCTTCTCTCCATTAGCTTCTTTGTGGAGGCTGGTTCCTGGCACTTTCCCTCCTATCTCGCAGGCCAGAGACTCCTGACAACTGTGCAAAACACCCCTGGGCAGCAAGTACCCTACCAAGTAAACAGCCTTCTCAACAAGAAGTCAGATTACTCTATGTGTCCCACCCAGAGTTCTTTGCAGGTGGCAAGTGGCCTCCTGTGTCAAAAACTTGGTTCACCAAGAAGTGATGAAGTGATAAGCTCATGGTCAAATAAATTGGTTAGTCTCTAAGGTGCCACAAGTACTCCTTTTCTTTTTGCGAATACAGACTAACACGGCTCTTACTCTGAAAGAAGTGTCTGTTTGGATGGCGGAGGCTACTTTAGGATGTTCTATTCTATTGAGGTTCTTATAGGGAGTTCCTGCTAGGAAACTTGCTTGCGTGAGATTTTCTCTCTGAAGTGGTCTAGAGAAGCCCATGAGTTATCGCATGTGCATCCAGACTGAGTCTGTGAACCTGCTGAGGTTTGCCCACCCCTGCAGCGTGTTGTGGAAATGAAGTACATAAAGCGTGACCCAGATTTCCAAATTTTAGTCACCCAGCTCTACGGTGTCAATGGTTTCAATTTCCATAATCTCATAATTTATATATGGATAGAATTTCCCTGTGCATCTCTCTTTCTTCTTCTGTCTAAACTATAAAAATGTCCCAAAAGTTGACAGCCAAGAATAACACCTTGTTTTCCTATGTATAGTGGCCATTGCACCCTGGAGTTCATCAAGTTCTCAGGAGAGTGTGAAAACCACAGGAGTTAAGCTAGGTAGAAATAACATCCTGTATGACCTGTAGAAAGGGAAAGGTTCTGTGGGTCAAACTTTCTGATACTCCTAGCAATTCAAGCCAACTAGCTTTCAGCCCAGATTAAGAACCGTATAGTTGTCTGCCTTACGAAGCACACATCCATCTCTCTGTATGCGGTTAACCTGCCTTTTCCCTTCAGAATAATGTCTCGTTGTAGTGTAAGTTCCTGAACAATGTGAAATGAAAGGTGTGAAATATAACCAATGAATCTATGGACTAGGACCACTAAATTTAGAGTAGCTAGAAAGGATTTTGTTGGCAATTATGTGAAAAGCAAAGCACACAAAGGATGTAAGTTGTAAAGATGAAAGCTGTAAGTACCTAACCAGGGCCTAGTTTTGATGTAGTAAAAGAAATTGCTTGAAAAAGAGGGTATTCCATTTAAGAGTCTGGCTAAGACAGAAATACAGTCCTCAAAAACAATGGAATGTAAAAAAGCTTCTTAAGAAGAAAAAGGATAAAAGAAATTTGTTACACACTGTTGCCATCTACTGGATATCGATGGAAGCAGCAATAAAACTGAGAACAGAAACCAGAGACCCCTTGGCAAGTGTTCAAAAGAAATGAGGACCGTTCTCCTCCGACAAATCCCCAGAGAGGGTATATAAATGGAGGTTACGAAGGTGGATCTCAAAGTTTTGCTGAACCTCCATGGCTAGCCTCTCCCTTCCTCCAGGACTAAGAAGAGAAGTTTGCTGAACACACAAAAGAAGCTGCAGAATTCAAAAGTGCTACCAGACACTTGGCCCAGCCCTGTGGCCAGCTCTCCCACTCCTAGGGTTACAGGCCTGAGAAGAAGCAGTGACACTCTATTTCAGAGATTAAGTAACTGAAAGTTTCCTTGTTGAGTCTGCACTTTCCAGTGAGACCCCAAGGAACCATATATGTGATTTTAACTGAGTAATGCTAGCTGTATTGTGCTCCATTGTAAGTCCCAAGAGACTCTCAAACAATTTGTAAGCAATTGCCTTTGATGTTTTAAATTAGACCCTTTTATACCCAACACTAGAAATAGCAGGGACCACGTTGCTAAGAGTGCCTTAAGACCCATAGATTACAAGGCCAGAAGGGAACATTGTGATCATCTAGTCCAGCGGTTCTCAAACTTCATTGCACCGCGACCCCCTTCTGACAACAAAAATTACTACATGACCCTGGGTGGGGGTGGAGTGAGGGGATTCCTGGAGCCTGAGCCTGTGCCCCACCACCCTGGGCTGAAGCACTCAGGCTTTGGCTGCAGCCCCCAGCGGTAGGGCTCAGACTTTGGCTTCAGTCCCGGGCCACAGCAAGTCTAACGCTTGCCCTGGCGAACCCATAAAATGGTGTCTCGACTCACAGTTTGAGAACCCCTCATCTAGTCTGACCTCTGTATAACACAGGACAAAGAACTTCCCCAAACTAATTTCTAGAACAGATCTTTTAGAAAATTATCCAATCTTGATTTAAAAACCCTCAGTGATGAAGAATCCACCACAACCCTTGGTAAATTGTTCCAATGGCTAATTACTCTCACCATTAGAAAATTTACTCCTTATTTCCAGTCTGAATTTGTCTAGCTTCAACTTCCAGCCATTGAATTGTGTTAGACCTTTCTCTGCTGGACTGAAGAGCCCATAATTAAATATTTGTTCCCCATGTAGGTACTTACTGTAATCAAGTCACCCCTTTGGCATATAAGGCCATGTAAAGGGACACTGGCAAGGTTGCCAGGGCAAAAATGTAACTAACCTTTTCTCATCAGCTCTGTTTTTTGCACAGTCTGTACAATTGTTTCCCAGTGTTATTTCCCCCCCACCAAAATAAATTCAACTTGAAGAGGGGTGAGATCACTAGGACCCTATGTGAGGGCACTTTCAATAGAGTGGAGAGGACAGGAGGGTCAGGAAATTGTTGGTGTAGAGGAAAACATGGAGACAGATACCCTGCTCAAGGAACTTAAAGCTAAGGGGAGGAGCGAGATGCGGCAGAGAGAAAAGTGGATCCAAGTGAAGATTTCCTTAGGACTGTGGAAACAATAGCTGCTTGAAGGAACAGGGGACAGAGAGGAGATGGTATTTACTTTCCTGAACCAGTGGCCGATTACTGCATGGGCCAATGGGGCCCGTGCCCAGGGGGCCCAGCCAATTTGGGGCCCTGTGACAGGGTGGACTAGGCTCTGAGTCCCCCTGCTGGAGGCCTTGTGTCCTGCCGTGTCCCACCCCAGAAAAGGGCAGTAAAAAGGTCCTCCAAGGGTGCTGTGTGGGAAGCAGCCAACCAGGGCCCAGCAGGCTAGTATAAGAGGATCTGCCAGCCCATGGGAGGGCCATTCCTTGCTGGAGATGGAGAAGAGTGGTGGGTGCTCCAGGCTGGCTGCTAGGGCTCCACCAGGAGAAGGCAATGAGCGAAGGGTGAAGAATGTGCAGGCGCCATGGGGAAGTGGCCCAGGGAATTGTAGCAGCGATGCAGTTTATTTAAAGGGAGATGGTGGGTGGCTGTTATCTACAGGGTCCCTGGCCTGGGTCTTCTTCCCCCTTGCCCCCCTTCCAAGTCACTGGGAAAGTGGCCTGGACTTTGATGCACCCCAGAAGGGGAACTGAACTCTTTTAGTGGCCCAGCTAAAGAGCTGGGGCCAGAAAGGCCTGGAGAAGCAAAGAGCCTTCAGGGAGGGAGCCCTGGGGGATGTGGCCCCACACCAGGGCTGGGACTGCTTAAAGAGCAGGGATAACTTGAGGGAGCCCAGAAGGGGCTGAGAGACAGTTTGGCCTGTGTATTGTGATAGGCCCTGCTGAAATGATTGAAGAGTGAGCCCCAGGATAGGGCTGCAGATTGAAGGACTCTACAGAGGGTGCTGAAACAGGCCCCCTGTTGGCCTTATACCCCAGAGGGGGTTTGCTTTGCTTTTATCACACAGACAGTGTGAGACTCGGCCAGAGGATGAGTCACCATAGACCCACCACAGACAGGTGGAGAGAGAGTGCAGGCACATGCACTCGGCCAGGGGGTGCTCGCGAGAGGTGAGTGTGACCCCCTTACAGGCTCCCAGTATAATTCCCCCCCCGCCAACTCTGGCCCCAGGGCTGGAGGGGCTCTCGTTCCCTGCCGCAGCCCTAGGGCAGAGCCTCTCTGGTCCCTGTGCCGCAGCAGTGGGGAGAGGGGGTGCAGAAAGGCGCAAGCAGGATGGGGCTGCCAGGGAAGGGGTGGAATGGGGTGTGGCTGTGGATAAGGTCGCAGGTTGAAGGGGTGGAATGGGCACAGCTGCAGATGGAAGGGCTGGGGCAGGGCCACAATTCTGGCACCGGGGCCCCGTCACTTGCTCCAGGACAGAGGCCGATCAAGGTCTCCTGGGGCCTAGGGCTGAACACTGAACTTGGTCAGATATTGCTGCTCCTTTCTACAAATGAGTTCAGGAGTGTGTGTTTCCATTTGCCAGGATAATAATTTTTTTTTGGCATTTCAGATCCATTTGGCAACTTTCCCTATCGATCTGGGAACTACTGGATGCATTCCCTGAAAACACAATGGGAAACTGTCTCAGATGTGAGATCTTGGAAGCATGTAAATGTCAAAGACTATTATACTGAGGAGTGCCAGATGCTATGGGCACAGGGATCTTTGTAGACTACTGTATCAATAAGGGTTAAATGTGTCTTTGTGTTCCCGGCTCACTGGCGGGGGGCGGGGGATAACAGCCCCTGGAGACCCAGCTCCTGCCAGGGTTCTGGAGGCTGATAGGCTGCCTGTGTTTCAGCAAAAGTTTAGTTGAGGATGCAAAAAAAATTTGCAGCAAAACATTTCACTTCAGCGAATGGGCATTTTCCAACAAAACTGGGAAACTGCCAGCCAGCATCACTCTCCTCAACGGAGGAAGCACCTGCTCTGTCCATCTTTCAGAGGGATTAGTCCACTGCAGGATGGGCAGGACTTAAAAGCAACAGGTTTGGAATCCAACATTTGAGGTGCCCTGTTGTGACCCAGAGCCTCTTGATGCCAGCTGGCAGAGGGCACCAGGGCCGCAGGGTTTTTATAGGTTATCATACTGTCAGGTTTACTGGTTGTCATAGTCATTTTGAAATGTGCATACAGATATTTAATTTCCAGTATAGGTTCATAACGTCTTATGTTCTCAAAGCCTTGGAGCGAAGGCTGGTAAACAGGAGGTGACATGCCCTGACTGGCTCCTTCCAGGCAGAGGGTAACAGATGCATATGTCCATGTCTGGTCATTGTGTGTGATGTGCTTGTGACCTGCTTCACAATGCAGGTCTATTTGCATACAGAGCCAAAATGTGAATCAAGAGACTGTGAAATCTTCAAGAGAGGAAATGTACGGCAGGAGGGGATCCTGTTTTTGAGTACAGATAACGGATTGTTTGGGTATAGTTGGGGGGCAGAGGTACCCCCTGCATCTTTAACTGAGAAGACAAGTTGATACTGTGACTTGCCTCATGAATGGAAGATCACAGCCGAGCCTGGCTGTAAAATGCTTTGGGGGAACCATTGTTCCAGAAGATGTGAAAATATCTTGTTAGTTAAGTCTAGGTTCTAGGATGCATGTTATGATTTTGTTTTATATGTAACCATTTGTTTCCAATATTTTTACTTGATATCATTAGAATCTCTTGTCTTTGTTGTATCACCTTTTGCTTGTTTTCTCTATAAACATATCTAGGTGCTGTGTGTTCAGTGGAGCAATGATCTAGGCTGTAACCAATAAGATGAGGGGCAGGGTTCCTTTAGGAGCAGCGAGTCTGTGAAGTGCCCAATGAATCAGGGGCTGGACACTCCAGGGAGAAGCTCACTGGGCTCAGGGGTTGGTGTGTGCCTTTTGCTAACATGCAGAGGGACAGCAGAGCTCAGCTGAACTCCTCTGATCTACTGATATATGACCACCAGGATCATCTGTGACCTGTCTGGAATAAATACTGACAGTCAGACCTCCCTGGACAAGTCCCCTGTGCAACCCACCATACAGACCTCCCTGTACAGGTATGACGCTTCCTCGTGGTACAACGGGTGGTGAGGCACCTTGCTACTACATACCCTTAGAATGAGGGGGTGTTGTCTGTGTGTACTGTGTGTGTGTATTTGGGAGACACCCATCAGACAACAGGCCGTTAGCCCTGATGGGCCATTAGGAAGAAACAATAAGACTTTGAAGATACTAACTTCTCTCCTCCCTGAGAGGCATCCTGGGATGTAGCTGTGACACTACTAGGTCAGGTTGTCCTGTCACCTGGTACTAAACATCATCTTGGACTTCTAGTAGCTTTCCACTAAAAGGAGGGGGAGGTCAAGATTGGGAAACAAGATTCCTGCCTTATGTAAATCTCTTTTTAAGGCTGGGGAGTAAGGCAAACAGGACTCTTCTCCATTGTCTTTCTGCCCAAGAAGAGAGCCTGCTGAATGTACCTGAAGAGACAAAGGAACTGAGCAGTAGGAAAGGCAAGGGCTGAGTCCAGACTAAGACAGGGAGTCTAGTCTGTAAAGAGAACTAACTGGAACTCTAAGCTACAGAAACTGTGCAACTTGCCTAAAACAACATTTAGGGTGAGAAATTTATGGAAACCAGTCTCCTTAAGATCTTAAGCTTGGTATGAATGTTTTGTTTTGTTTGCTGGGTAATCTGCTTTGTTCTGTTTGCTATCCCTTATAATCACTTAAAATCTGCCTTTTAGAGTTAATACACTTGTTTTTGTTTATTATTAAACCCAGTTTGTGCAATTTCTAACTGGGGATACTGCGAGAATTTGTGCATATCTTCCTCCACATTGAGGGAGGGGGTGAATTTATGAACTTACGTTGAATACATTTCTCTACAGCGCAAGACAATATTATTTTGGGTGTACTTTTCAGAGGGGAGCTGCAAGTGAGTGCTGAGTGATTTCTTAGCTGAGTCTTCTCACAGAGAGCTGTTTGCAGACTCTGTGTGATTCTACAGCTGGTGCGTCCCTACCTGTGTGTGTGCGGCCAGAGGCCAGAGAGCCTAAGTCAGCAAAACAGGGAGAGGGGAGCCCAGGCTAGTGGAGCAGGCAGGCTCAGTGAAATCCCAGTACATCAGGTGGCATCCCTGAATGGGGAGGCCCAACCCAGCACAATTGTTACAATATATCTGATTCTGCAGGTGTGAGTTTCCTCTCTCTTCAATCCGTGTTCTCTTCTTTGCTCAGTTGAGTTCAGGTTGAGCAGTGCCTCCTATTTAAAAGATGACTCTTCTAAGTACTCTAAAATCTGCATGCTTATTCAGATTGTCTTGAAATTGTGTGCCCCGTGGAGGAGCTAGGTAAGGTTACTAGTGCAAATTTGGTGTCATTTGAGCACGTGGTCCTGAGATACACCCCGCTCCCCAGACAAAAGAGCATTTCACAAAATCAGCAGCTTCTTACAATGTTTATTTTTGCACACACGGGGTTCAAACCGTGGCTTTAATCATCCCCCACCAGTTACTCAATGTTCATCTCAGCTTGTGCCCCTTTGGGGGAAGCTCTATTGAGAACATTACTAAAGGAAGAGCTCAGCTCGCTAGAACGGTACATGGCAAGCACTCATGCAACAAAGAGAGTGAAATGTGACTATGGAGCAAGACTAGGCCAGAGGCTTTGCAGCCACCCTATGATCCGATGACGTGGCTGGCTCAAGGGGACATGCTATAGCTACTGAACCTAGCTACACCCCTGCACCGTAAATCTGAACCCTGCACTTGGCAGAGATTTGAGCATGATTTGTAGGAACAGGGCTAGAAGCTGCCTCTCAAGTGTTTTTTAACTTTTGGGGACTGTGCCCTGCTAATTTGTACTCCTACTTTAGGAGGAGTTCAGACCACTTTCTCATAGACAATAAACTGCACATGCTCTCCGCTGATGTGTGAGTGGTGGCAGGGCATGTTGCTACTTTCTCTACCTGCAATATCATCATAGGAGAGCGTCAGCCCCCATGGATCAGTCAACACAGAGGGAAGATGGAAGGGATGATGGCTGGAGGGAAGATGAAAGACAGGATAATGTAATCATGTTTCTTGAACAATGGAAATGATCACTTTAAAGCCAAGGGGTTCCCAATTCACTGCCCCTTCAACAGGAAGTATGCGTGACATTTTTCACTGAGTGCATCAAGGCCTTACCCTCAACTCAGGGGCATTTCTGTTTTTTCCTGTTTGTCTAAATTTTTGAATGCTGCAACTGATCAATTCCAAAATTTCAGGGAAAGATCTAGACATTGGTGCCCAGAACCCTATTGATTTTGGGGAAAATCAGAAAATTGAAAGGGGGGCTAATAGGGGCACATGAAGCCCCCACCAATTCTTTAGCACAGCCACTGCCTCAGGCACCCCCTTCCACTGTCTATAGATCAAACAACTGGTTAATCCACTCGTTAAAAATGTAACAATACCCCATCTCAGCCCTGCCTATCCTCCCAATAGAGTTTAAACGCTGAAATCCTGAGGGACTTATCACCCACCCAGAAAGATGACTAATGGTGAGGGGGAAGGCCCCTGGGCCGGGGTGGAGGAAATGGGGTACTCTGGTTTGGGGGGAGAGAAGGGGATGTGGGGGGGGGAAATGGCAGAGTTAGAGTGGGGTACCGTGGTATGGGGAGAGGGGGGAAATGACAGACCCCCAGGCATGGCAGGGAAGGGGACAGAGGGAAAGGGCTTAATGAGGGTTCATTCAGAGCCCCTGCCACGAGGGAGAATGGGGGACGCTGCTGTGGGAGGGGGGAGGAGCATGGGGAGAAAGGGGAGAATAGGGGCACACACAGATCCCCTGCCATGGCGAAGGGGAGAATGGGGGACCCTGGAATGGGGAGATGGAGGCCACACAGTACCCCTGCAATGGGTAGGGGGGAAGGAAGGGGAATAGGGCTCACACAATTCCTGATTTGGGCGGGGTGGGGGGGAAGATTGAGGGATATGGATATGGGGGAGTAGGGCATGGGGGCATGCAGAGCAGCTAGTATGGGGGGGTAGAATGGGGTGGAGGGAATGGACAATAGGGGGTGAAGTGGGCATAGGGGGCACAGAGCCCCTGCTAGGGAATATGGGGCAGGGTCACAGCTGTGAAGAGGAATGCAGACTTGTGGAGACGCAGTGATAAAACTGGGGTGTTTGGCAGAGTGCAGGGAGGGAAGGTGGATGGGGGTAGAGGGTGTAAATAGGGATAGGTGTAGGGGAGAAGGGTTGGGAGGGCTTAGGCCAGTGGAACAGGGAAGGGATTTGGAGAATGGAAGGGGAGGAGATGGAGTAGGTGAACATGGGAGAGGTGGGGAGTAAGGGCAGGGGCCTAGTCACCTCCACATTCTTCCCTCCCCTGCCACTGTGCTGGCATCTGGAGTGCCCTTCCCCTCTGAGATCTGAGCTGTTCTCCTTGTCCCCTATGCTGAGCTGGGGGTCTGATCTCCTCTTGCTGCCCCCATATGTGAGCCAGAATCTCAAAAGGACCCTACCCCTCTGGGAGGAAGTCTGAGCCCCTCCGCCTATCCCTCCATGTGAGCTGGGATCCAGAGAGCCCTGCCCCTCTGAGGAGTATGAACCCCTCTCCCATGTGTGTGGTGGGACTGGAGGCCTCACCTCTCTGCAGGAAGTCTGAATAATAGATTCCAAGGCCAGAAGGGATCATTCTGATCATGTAGTCTGACCTTCTGTATAACACAGGAAAACTAGGAAATTCTCTGACAAAAAAATTCATTAATGCAGAATTTAAGGTTGCTCAGTAGTATCGCCTACCTTTCCAGAACACTGAGTTCAGCAACATTTAACCGCTGAAACCCAGGGAATAGAGAGTTACGGTACCTGCCAGCGTCACCTTAACTCTGCCCTCTGAGCAATGATGCTAAGACCTAGGTAAGGCAGTAGTCCGAACGAGCTCTCCATCTACTGATGAACTGGAGGAAAAGACCTCACGAACTGACCTTATCTGCACGGATGCACACATCTTGCCAAGGTGACACATTTTGGTTGTTTTGGGTTAAAATTCTTGGATGCAGGGGTAGTGAAATGTTGTTTCCCCTATTGGATGACTAAAGGGCAGCAGAACTGTGCGTGCCCTGATCAAAGCATATTAGCTATAGTCACGATAACTGTCATCTCACTCACTAACAATGGGGCAGGGAGCTCTCTCCGAGTAAAAAACAGAGGGGGCAGGCAGCCGTTACTAGCCAGGCCACTGAGGGACTGTGTCACCACTTGCCCTGCAGCTTGGGGTGCCTCACAATGCTTGACTGCTGTAGCTCCCAACCTGGGCTTCTCACAGCCAGACGCTCTGAGTGTCTGTGGGTAGCCCATAGCCTGGGTCCAACAGCTCTGAGCCGCTGACTGCAGGCGTGGAATTGCATGAGGCCAGGATTATAATCCGTTACATTTTAGACACTGGAAAGTGGGCTTTATTTTGTTATATTTGTAACTCTTTTCGGTCTCTATGATCTCTGCTTAGTATCACTTAACTCTCTGCTCGTTATTAATACATTTATAATAAAACAATAAGTTTATCTCAGAGCAGTTCTATTAAGGTAAAGAGCAGGTCCTCAGTGGAGCTAACAGGCTAGTGCGGTGGTTTTCAAACTTTTTTTTCTGGCGACCCAGTTGAAGAAAATTGTTGATGCCTGCGACCCAACGGAGCTGAGGATGAGGGTCTTGGGGTGGGGGAGGGGCTCAGGGCTGGGGCAGAGGGTTGGGGTGTGGGGGTGAGGGCTGTGGGGGGGAGGAATGAGGGGCTCAGGGTGTGGGAGGGGGCTCTGGGCTGGGGCAGGGGGTTGGGGTGCGGGAGAGGGTCAGGGCTCTGGGCTGGGGGTGCAGGCTCTGGGGTGTAGCTGGGGATGAGGGGTTTGGGGTGCAGGAGGGGCTCCGGGTTTGTGGAGGCTCAGAGATGGGGCAGGAGGTTAGGGTGCGGGGGGAGTGAGGGCTCTGGCTTGGGGGTGCAGGCTCTTGGGTGGAGCTGGGGATGAGGGGTTTGGGGTGCAGGAGGGGCTCCGGGTTTGTGGAGACTCAGGGATGGGGCAGGAGGTTAGGGTGCGGGGGGAGTGAGGGCTCTGGGCTGGGGGTGCAGGCTCTGGGGTGTAGCTGGGGATGAGGGGTTTGGGGTGCAGGAGGGGCTCCGGGTTTGTGGAGGCTCAGAGATGGGGCAGGAGGTTAGGGTGCGGGGGGAGTGAGGGCTCTGGGCTGGGGGTGCAGGCTCTGGGGTGTAGCTGGGGATGAGGGGTTTGGGGTGCAGGAGGGGCTCCGGGTTTGTGGAGACTCAGGGATGGGGCAGGGGATTGGGGCACGGGGTGGGGCTCTGGGTTTGGGGGGATGAGGACTGGGGCAGGGGATTGGGGCACGGATTTATCTCGGGCGGCTCCCGGTCAGCGGCGCAGGGGGAGTGCAAAGGTAGGCTTCCTGCCTGTCCTGGCACTGTGGACTGTGCTGCGTCCCAGAAGTGGCCAGCAGCAGGTCCGGCTCCTAGGGGGAGGTATGCAAGTGGCTCCACGCGGCTCTCGCCTGCAGGCACCGCCCCTCCAGCTCCCATTGGCCGGTTCCTGGGGTGGGACTAGATGACCTCCTGAGGTCCCTTCCAACCCTGAGATTCTATGATTCCACACGTATGCTACCTTTGCAGACAGTGCGCAGCGTGCAGTCAATAGGGCACATGCCCACTGTAGGGCAGAATCAAAGGCAAAACTTGCATGTAGCCGAGGTTCCTGTTCAGTGCACTACCTGCACCTGCCCTACACGCAGACACTGAGCCTGCTCCATAAAACATCCCCACAACTAGTGCAGTTTACAGTCCTTTCATATTTGCATACGGGGTTCCTCTAACACAACACTTTTATGTCTCCACCATAACACCCACACAGTGCTCACATCACACCTCACTGCCCACAATCCCCAGGGGAGGAAGACCCCTCAGTATCGCTACAGGCACAACTACACAATTGAGTGCTGATATGAGGCAAACTGCATCCCTCAGGGTACACACACACCCGTTGCTTTTCAGCACACGGAAGTGCTCAGATTCCACCCCCCCCACGCATCACCTCATGTCATATTCACAGTTCTGCTAATCTGCCCCACCCAATCCCTCCAGCATTCAATACAGCTACACTTAACCCAGTGAATGCAGCTAGAATGCATGCAGATAACTCCTATAGGCTAGTCCCAGCTCCAGGGGGACAGAGTTAAGGTTGCATTGGTGTCCACCTTTCAGGCGTTAAAAGCTGAATTACCTTAATTCTTTATTTCCTGGTTTTCAACAGTTTGAGTTTTATTGAACCGGATGTTGTGGAAGAGCACAAGATACCACCGGGCAACCTTAACGCTTTACATCTTTCTCAGTGAACATATACTGGAATCACCATCCCATAGCTGAAATGCAACCATCTCTAGGGTAGAACACGACAGCTGTTAGCAGCAAACAGCAACACTACACAACAGTTTAGGATGGGGGAGAGAAATTATTCTGTATTAAACTGAAATTGCAGAGGAAATAATTATCTGCAGATTATCATCCCAAATAACATTTCACCAGGACACTGGTTTTAGAACTCCAAATTCTTGCAAAAAATGCCATGGGACATTACCTTGATTTTACAATTTATATCAAATATCGGATCTTCAACCACACAGCCACCTAGCACAGGACACTGATTCAGCACCGTTTCAGAGGAAATTGAATGCACTACTGAATCACCAATACTTTCTGAAGTGTGAATCTGTATGCTCTGTAGCATCTGCGAAGATCATTCCTCCTTGGGATGGCAAGACTGTAGACTACCATTTTATTATAAGGAGCCTTCTGTATTTTTTTGGTAAATCAATAAAGACAGAAAAACATAAGAATGCTAACACCAAGTGGTGCTTAAGATGCTAATGCAAAGTAAGATTAGAATGACATAATGAATTAATTTCAGTAAAAGTGGACACATTTAAATATAGTTCGACATCTCATATTGTACTTAAATGGAAAAGAACATAATCCATATAACATTAAGTATGTGAAGTGACTCCTTGTTTACTTTACAGAGGAGAATTGCTTAACTGCTCTGCATTACAATACTGACTATAGCCATGTGCTGACACAGGAGGAGTTCTTTCTAAGGGAGGCGATCTCTCACGAAGGGTGAATTTCTCAGAAGAAAGCGTTGTTTTTACGGAATTAGGATTGTGCTCTTTATTCAGCTGTTGCAGCAGAAAGTTGTTTGTGGACACTAAAGACCTGGGCAAGATGGCGAAGAGGTGGTTAAAATGATGCATAAGCATACATTCATTGGAATGAACTCTGCTAAGATGTGGAATGTATTCCCCAAAATGAGATACTAATTTCCATTTCTTCAAATTCATAGCAAACGAAAAGTTAAAATGAAGTGTGTAGTTCATGCTTCTGTATTTCAAACCAATTATAATAGCAGTCACACTTTAAGGTTCCATTTATAAATAGTTTATAAGGGGCTAAAATGATTGACGTTATAAACCTGTTACAGGCCTAAGTAATGTGTTATGGACAGCTACAAGCACATCAGTAGAAAGAGTTATATTGTAGATGATAATAAGAAACCTACTGACCTGATGGACAATTGATTAACCACCCATTAGAACATATGGGACTAGATTCACAAAAGGGGTCTGTTCACACCTGTGAATATATTAAATCCACTACTTCCATACTTGAGCAAAGTTCCCATGCCATCGAGAAACTCTCAGTAATGGGTGCCTTTGGTTATGTAATATGCATTTGATATGCAAGTATGATCCGTCCCCACACGCTGATGCATGCAAGCTACCTCTGGTTGTTGTTGTTGTTCTGATCATTACACATAGTAGCTACATGTCTGAGAATTTCCTAGCATAACACAACCTCTGTTATGGTCATTTTAGGGTTCAATAAGGAAAAGCCTGTCTTCTTCCAGTGACTGACTATGGTTTCAAAGAAGGAAGCAGTAGTCTGTAGTACCAACTGAGATTGGTGCAATTTGATGAAAATGCTAGAGTAATTCTATCAGCTACATTAGGCCATGGCAACACTACAGAGCTTACAGCTGCACCTGTGCCAGGGTACCGCTGCTAGTGCAGACCCTCTAAGCGGATGGGAGAGAGGTCTCCCGTCGATTTACTTAATCCACCCCCAACGGGTGGCGGTAACTACGGCATCGGGAGAAGCTCTCCTACCAACACAGCGCTGTCCGCACCAGCACTTAGGTCGGTGTAATTTACATCACTCGGGAGTGGCTCATTCACACCTCTGAGTGAAGTAATTTATACTGGCCTAAGTTGTAGCGTGTACATTGCTTCTAAGTTTTCAGAGTCACTGTTGCAATGAATAAGTATGCTATTTTATATGTCCATAATATGAATGCAGGATTGTCTCTAGGTTTTTGGTTGTTCTATAAGCAGTTGTACAAGATCAGACTTAAGATTACTTGAGTGACATCAACTGTAAAGTTCCTTACTTTTAAGGTTTAGCTCTTTTTTTTTAATGTAATCTTAATTTTGATTTTTTTCCCCAGGCTAATATGTTTGTATTTTAAGAAAACTGCAGTATTCATTCATTTAAATAAAGTGTTGCTTTGGCCTATTAACATATTGAAGAACTGCTCAGCGTCAAGAGTCTCCGACAAACTTATGAGCTGTGCAAACACACCAGTGATACTGGGCAGACCTTGTAAAGTGTGCTTGGGGTCATGAGGCGTTTAGGACTCCATGCAGGGTTTACGATGCACGAGGAAACTGCTTTGAACAGATAAATACTTTCCCCCTGAACTAATCCAAGTCTTTACCGAGATCAAAACATATTTGGAGTTTTAGGCCAAGACATTTTTGAAAATGTTGTAAGTGAGATCATCAAATGCTTTGTCCAATTTGGCTGAAACTCTGTGAAAAATTCTCCTCTGTTTAAAAGTTCATGCTTCTAAAATCAATCTGCTTGAAATTTCACTTTGATTTAAAAACGGGCTTATAATGAAAATTATAGTAGCTCATCACACACTATGGATGAGTCAATCATGTTTCTACAAATGTACAGTGGAGCCAATATAGTGACAAAGTGCGAGTCACCATAATCTAGGTCAATCCCATTTTTAGAAAAGGAGATGAGCCTAAAATCCAATTTGATTTAACGAGTCAGAACTATTACCCCCCCCCCAATGCACTGATGTGTACCCTGATTTTTCAGAGGTGTGGGGCATAGTTTGTTCTCACTGACTTCAGTGAGAGTTGTGTGTGTGACCGGGACATTTGAAAATTAGGCCAGAGGCTCTTTTTCTGCAAAAAGTCTCCAGGCAAGTCTATACTTAAAGCACTGCAGCGGACAATATGGACGCCGACGGGAGGGCTTCTCCCACCAGCATAGGTACTCCACCTCCCGGAGAGCTGGTAGCTATGGCAACGGGAGGGCTTCTCTCACTTACATAGTGCTGTCTACACCAGTGGTTAGGTCAGGTTAACTGAGTCACGCAGGGGTGTGGATTTTTCACACCCCTGAGCAACATAGTTATACTGAGCTCATTTCCTAGTGTAGACCTGGCCTCCAGGTGTGTAAAACGTCTACATCAGACCGTTCATCATACCTCTGACTCTCCTGTAGAAGATGCACAGTCTCCTGCAGTTTCTGATGTTGTTTGAATTCCAGAGTTAAGTACTCTACTTGGACACTCAGCTGCTCGTTCTTATGTAGCAACTCATCTAAAAGAATTACAGTGAGTTGGGGTCAGCAAAATGCAGAGCTGTATGCCTGAACATGCATTTTAAAATACGTAATTAACATTGTTAATAGTAATGATAGCACCTCTGAGTAGAATTAACTACTAGTAATGATTACTATTACTACAGGGTTGCACATTTTGTAGCTTCTGTAGGCCGAACTCATGGAACAAATCAGGGGCTCCTGGCATCTTGCCACTCCAACTCACAAGCTCCGTGTGTCCTGCGTGTTTCCTTCTCCACCATGCCACTGTCTCCCGGTCTCCCCATCCATGCTAGAGTCTCCGTGTATCCCCCAGTTCCCCTTCCCTCATACCAGGGTCCCACATTCTTTCCAGCCATGCCAGGGTTCTGTGTGCTCCCATCGCCCACCCCCCAGGCCCAGGGTCTCCCACTCTGCCCCCTGCCAGGGGCTCCATGTGCACATCCCCATTCTTTCCTTCCACTCTCCCCATTTGTCCTCTTTCTGTCTGGGTGATAAGTCATTCAAAATATCAACATGTTAAAGTCTATTGGGAAGATGGGCAGAGATGAGATGAGGTATTGCTATCCTGGAAAGTGTAAACTGGAGTCATCAACCAGGTCTTTGATCTCTAGGTAATTACAGGGGTGCTTGAAGCCATGACTCTGCAACAGAGAGGAAATGGACTCCGTGTGTCCCCCATTTTTCCCCTTTCTGGTTTTCCGATTTTCACCAAAATCAGTACAGTTCTACTCAACTGGCTGTGATGTTCAAACCCTGTGTTACAGACTGAGAAAGGCCATTACATTGAATGTAGAACCTCAGCTCATTATTACTTTATTTTATTATTCCAAGTCACATTTCTAAGGGGATTTTCACCATCGTTCCTAGACTCTATTTTAAACAAACTGGCAAATAATCTGTGACCTCCCCCCGCCCCCCAGGAGTAGTCAGTTCTGTATTTCCATATTCTGAGTAATTTGATCTAGATTCCAGGTGCATTATTTCAGGAGCAACTGCAAGGGCCATTTTATGGTTTGTCTGTTAGGGGATTGCCTACATTAAAATAGGAGCCCCACAGCATCATCTGCTGGTTGCAAGCTCTGGCCTCAGCCAAATCTTTGGTGTTATCAAATTCCACAACCAAAGTCAGGCCCTGTAGGAAAGCAGATGCTTACAGGTTCACTGTTCGGTACATGAACTTGGCAAAGCTGTTGCTCGCTTACCAGGCACTAGATATTTATGTAAATATATTCCAGCTAGTACAGATACATCCCAAACTAGTACAAGATAAGATAGTTTGACAACATAATGAATAGGGATGTTTTGTCCAAGATATCAGGAACAAGGGGAGGGTAACACCCAACTTCCACATTTCATGGCATTTGTTTATGTTAGTTTGGTTTTTTTAGCCTATAAATGTTGGGGGACTTTGCCTTGATTCTTTGTTCAGCTGAGGTGGCAGCAGAACGTCCAGTTGCTGACTGAGCTGTTCCTTGACCCAGGGCACTTGTGTTAGCGTACCTGTAACCACTGAGCCAGGGCCCTAGGACTGTGTCTTGATGGCAATAAACCTGGCCGAGTGCCTTTGTCACTGAACCATGCCTGTGGTCTGTCTTTGAGTAACAGTGCAGCGTTAGGTCAGCAGGCTGCCATATCTGCTAATAACATTGAACTTCAAGGACAGAAGCACTGAGCAGCTTAAACAGGGCTACCGAGGCAACAATATTCCAGCCCCCAGCACTTAACCACGCTGGGTAGTACTATCAAGATCTGCTGAACCATCTCTCTGCGCAGAGCTGGGAAAGCACACGGAAAGCTCACACAAACACGCAAGCCAATTGACAATACTCTATCGCTAAAGAGTTAAAGGGTGGAAACAAAATGAATACACCTCATCATGGGTTCATGTAAAATAGATCTTATGAAATGAACTCGATATACTTTGACAAGATTTAAAGTCCAATTGTTAAGGGTAATTGTGTTGATAAATGAATTTTAATATGGCCAAGTTCAAGATGCTACATCTAGGAACAAAAAATGTAGGCCACAGAATGGGTGACTGTATTCTAGAAAGCAATGACCCTGAAATTAATTAAAAGCCATTGATGGACCTGTCCTCCATGAATTTATCTAGTTCTTTTTTGAACCCTGTTATGGTCTTGGCCTTCACAACATTCTCTGGCAAGGAGTTCCACCTTTTTCTTGTTTTATTATAAGTGCTGTGTGGTATACAGGAACAGTGATTTAAGGTAAAATTAGTAAACTACTCCTTGGGAGGAGAAGATCTGGGACTCCTGTGAGTAGCCTGTGGCAGGGGCTGGTTATCAGAGGGGAATGTTTCAAGAGGACTTGGGGACTGGAGTGCACCTCTTGTTAACCTGCAAGATGAAGCCAGGACTGGCATAGCCCAGGGGAGAATGCTTGAGTGTCTGAAAGGCTGGTGCTGTTAGGGAGCTAACACCCAGTTACCACAAGCAAGACTCCCTCAGGCTAGAGGCAGGGGTGTAACAGTGACTCAGAGTCCTGGGCACCCCGAGAACCATCACAACACCACTAATTAGATGCTACAGCCTTTCTGGCGGAAAACGGATCCTTCAATTCTCAGGGTATTAGTTTTGAGCAGCACTTGGACTTATTTCTAACTCTTCTGAGCTGCAATAACACCACTTACCAGCAAGGAGAAAAGAGTAATTCAGACACAATCATATTACATAAAATAAGCCAAAACCAAGCCTTGTGAACCTACCGTAAGTGAGTGAGTGAGTCCCACTGAAGCAGTAATTAGAAGCAGCAGTGTAGTCCACTTCCTGTAATTGGGAAGATGACACATGGCTCTCCTCCTGCCCCTTGGCTTGCTGCTGCTTCACACAGTCCAGTATTTGACAAAACAGAACAAAAAAGGTTGAAAAATCAAAACGTTAAGAGAAATTAAATGTTTTCCTACAGTCTGATCCAATGTCCACCAAAGCCAATAGGTTTCAGAAGGGTAGCTGTATTAGTCTGTATCAGCAAAAACAACGAGGAGTCCTTGTGGCACCTTAGAGACTAACAAATTTATCTGGGCATAAGCTTTCATGGGCTAGAACCCACTTCATCAGATGCATGGAGTGGAAAATACAGTAGGCAGGTATAATACACAGCACATGAAAAGCTGAGAGTTGTCTTACCGAGTGGGGGGTCAGTACTAACGAGGCCAATTCAATTAGGGTGGATGTGACCCATTTCCAACAGTTGACAAGAAGGTGTGAATATCAACAGAGGAAAAATTACTTTTTGTAGCGACCCAGACACTCCCAGTCTTTATTGAGGCTTAATTTGATGGTGTCCAGTTTGCAAATTAATTCCAGTTCTGCAGTTTCTCATTGACGTCTGTTTTTGAAGTTTTTTTGTTGAAGAATTGCCACTTTTAAGTCTGGAATTAATTAGCAAACTGGACACCATCAAATTAGGCCTCAGTAAAGACTGGGAGTGGATGGGTCACTACAAAAAGTAATGTTCCCTCTGATACTCACACCTTCTTGTCCACCGTTGGGAATGGCCCACATCCACCATGACTGAATTGGCCTCGTTGGCACTATAAAAAGTAATTTCCTCTCTGCTGATATTCACCCCTTCTTGTCAACTGTATTTTCCACTCTACACATCTGATGAAGTGGGTTCTAGCCCACGAAAGCTTGTGCCCAAATAAATGTGTTAGTCGCTAAGGTGCCACAAGGACTCCTCATCGTCAAAGCCAAGAGGAGTCTTCCCACTGGTTCTGATGGTCAGTATATCAGGCCCTTTGTGCAGTGATGCATGCAAATGCGTGCAGTGCCGCCGTGCTCTTCCCCAAAGCCAGCGCACCTCGCCTTTTAAAGACTTGGCTGAAATGCATTCTGAAAGAAAAACGGTGCTCTCAGCCGTTAACAGAGGGTGGGGAAGTTCTGCCATTTCCAAATACTTTAAAAACCAATAAAATAGAAAAGGCACTTAAGGGACACTGGCAGGTAGTTCAAGGTTTGTCAGGAACTGGATTTAAACAGAAATGTTTTTCTATACGTTGTTTAAAGGATTTAACTGAAAACAGGTTTTAACTTTGGATGTAAACATTTCCCCTGCAGTGGCTGCAACCTGAACACTGAGCATGGGGATAGGAAGTCCAGCCCTGCCTGACTGACCCTGTGCTTTGGGCCAGTCACAAAACCTCTCTGCCCCACTTTCTCCTTCTGTAACAGGGTGTAAACTTGCTCAGAGGGATGAGGTCTGGACTGATGTTTGTAGACTGCTCTGAAGATGAAAATTGCTATGTAAAGTGATGGCTATTCATGCACTGCTGCAAAAGAAGCAGAAAATGAAACCATCTAGCTACAAAGGTAAAAGTGACTAGTCTATTTCCACTGGTCACACTGCGTGAAGCGCAGAAACCAGGCAAACTGCATACATGATAAATTATTATTTTTAATTCTTTCATTTTTAATAATCTGGAGGAAGATTTTCCAGGCATGAAAGGCAGATGGGAGCTGAGTGCCTAGCTACTTTGTGTGCCTCTGAAAATTTGCCCCCTGAAATGGTGTTAGTGACCTAGATCACGGATGATTTTTAATATACATCTTCCCCCGACAATGTCCCTTTATTACATATTAACATGTTACACTGCAAATCAAATGCAATACCATGAAACTCTCGAACCACCAGAGGCACAGCCAAGACAAGTGCGCTCACAAGGCACTGTCAGTAAAAAAGTGCTCCCATTTGACACTTTCACTGCACTGATACTTCCCAGGAGGTCTAGTCTGATGACAGTACGGTGGGACTCAAGGAATACAAATCCCACTTGAATGCAGACAAAAAGGCAATTTGTGGGTCATTTACACCTCTTTGTAATTAGCTGTAGTGATTATCAGTTTTGGATTTTTATGTTACAAGGAAGTTTTCCTTACTGAAAAGTTCATCCCCTTGTTTCAATATGACATAGGCATGGGAAGGAAAGGAAAACACATACCAAAGCCATGTTTGCTCTGTCAAACGGCTCAGCATACTTCAGCTGGGTCCTTTGAAGTCTGGGAGCATTTCCAGCTAAGACTGATGGGCTATCCCCACCTGGTAGGTGAACATCCTTCTGTGGAGGGGTAGAGGCCATAAGGTACAAAAGCAAATCTTGAGCTGGAGCTACAGAAAAACATATGGGTTGGAAAAGCAGAGTCTGAAGAATAGAGCACTGGTTTCATGTTTAGTGACAGTATCAATAGCATTAGGTGGGAAACGGTTTTTCCCATATGGGGAAACTTTCAAGATTTTGAAAAATTTTCCTGCCTTGAATCAGGAGGAAAAGTCAATCTCAAATTTTCAGACTGAAAATCTCCCCCAGAAATAAATTGGTTCCTGTTTGTTTCAATAATTTCAAACTATTTTATTTAGATTTCAACCATTTTTGTTTGAACATCTTTTTTTACTTAAATTTTGAAGAGTACTTAGTTTATAGTATTTTGAAACCAAAAATCATTTTGAACCAAAACCTGGAACTTTTTCATTTAGAAAATGTCAATGTCCCATTTTGACAAATTGGAAACATTTTCCCCTCCAAACATTAACAAAATGGCGATTTTGTGATAGAAAAATGCTTAGTTGAGAAATTCCTGACCAGCTCTAAGTATCAAGACACCTGGGCACTTAACAGTACCACAGCTTTAGAAAAGGCATGGATTCTAAAACGCTGGACAGTTTAGCTCTGACATACTGGTTGGTCCCTAAGGACTAGATTCACAGAGGAGCTTAAGAAGGGTGACTCTGAGCATTGTCACACCTTATTTTCAGGTGACTGGAAAATCACTGGGATTCCCAAAGCCTGAGTTCAGCACCCAGGTTCCCTATACAATGAATGTCCCAGGCCCCGCCCCCCCAGGGACAGCCCTGGCCCTGGAATTTCTGTCAGCAGGCCTGGCTCTGTGTGGCCAAGATCCCTTACTGCAGTTGCATGCCATCTCTCTTGGTCTCCAACCTTTCTCTCAGTCCAGGAGCTGCTGCTGCCTCGTGACTCGGCCCTTTGGCCAGGTCCCTGTGCAGTTTCTCCTTCTGGGGTGGGTATCAAAGTCCCTTCTCACCAGCACTCTCACGCCGTCTTTCCTTGATGCCACTTCCCCCGTGGCAGGTAGGGGAACCCAGGCCTGCCCTCTCCACTCAGCCTATATCACCCTCTTTTGCTGCTTAGTTGGCTGATTGGGCCTGTCTGGCCTAATTCAGCCCTCTCAGAACCAGTGTGGGGAGTGCACCCCATCACAGACCCCAGTCTGGTAGGTGAGGTCTGAGCATGCTTACCAGATCCGGCTCTGCAAGCGAGTTAGGTAGAAGAACCCCTCTCTTCCCCCAGCTCATGCATCATACTGTGGCTTAGGCTTCCACATGTCTGGCATGTGGCTGTAGTGCGAGTGCACAGAGGTAGAAACATACGCACCTAGGGAACTCTTACTGCAAAAATATAGGTGCTGAGTGATTTTTAGGAGCCTACAGGGTTTGGGAGCAGTTGAGTACCAGTTTTGTGAATCCCCATGGGGCCCGATTCTTGGATTTGGATGCCTAAAGTGGTCGTTAGCTCCTTTTGTGAATCTAGCCCTAGATTTATTGCAGCTTTTCTTGACTTGCATTTCTACTATGCACTACACCTGCACAGCATATACTATGCAGCAATTGTAAGGAAAACCACACCTCAGAGTCCCAGAAAACACTACTTACTGCTCAGCAATGTATGAAAAATTATCATATCTTAAGAGAATTCTCCAGAACGTAAGGGGGAGCTACCACTTTGTAACAGGACGGGACTGCAGGAAAAGTTACACTTTGAGCCAGAAATTGCACCAAGTGAAATGCAAAAGAGTTAGAATAACTTCCCATCCACAAATTCCAATTGGGAGCAAGCAGTTTGATGTTTAAGCCAAAGAATTTCAGGTTGCCTGGGAGGATAGGTACAGTAGAGACAAAAACAGACTTAAGACTATTCATTCAAATGAAATAACTTACCAAGAAAATTCTTGTTGAGGAGGAGGGACCCAGCTCCATCCCAGTAACGATCTACCAGCTCCAGGAGCTGCTGTAGGACAACTGCAATATGTGATGCTTTCTCAGTCCTTTTGGGACTTGGACTTTCTGTGAAACTCGTATCATTGCTCAAATCACTGGGGACAGACTAAGGAGAAAAAGGCAAAACAAACTGTTTATTTTTCCAGTAGATTTGCAGTAGATTTGCAAATTATGCAGTAGATTTGCAAATTTGCAGTAGATTTGCAAGCACCTAACTTACGTGCATAAACCAGGTATTTGTGCTTGTATATTTCCAACTGGCACAGAACTAGCCAGGTGCACAGGAAGATACATTCTCACACAAATCAGGTAAGCTGGGGCGCCTGAATTTACATGCACAATTGCATGAGGTTAATTTTGTAAAGGCCACATGTACATAAAGATACATACAATCTAAATAAATCACATAGGGCTTTAAAAACGTAAAGAAAAGAGAATTTTTCCTCTCTTTATATTAAGGACATAAAACCTCTTTGAAGTCGTATGCTGCACATAGGTACTACAAGTAAGATGGGTACTAAGAGAGATACCAGAAGAGACTACTGGGACCATGTAGCTTCTCCTCCTGTATATCACAAGATAGAGAATTTCACACTGTAATTCATTCATCATCTCAAGAGCATATGTTTTAGAAAGACATCTGATCTTGATTTAAAGATTTCAAGTGCTGGACAATCCAACACATTCCTTGGGAAGCTGTTCCAATGGTTAATTACACTTGTTCAAAATTAGTGTCTTATTTTCAAGTTGAATTTGTCTCACTTCAACTTCCAGCCATTGGTTTCTACTTGATTAACAAAGGGGTCTCCACTATTTGCCTTCTCATTTAGGAATTTACAGATCATAATCTAGTAGCCTCCTAATCTTTTTCATAAACTAAATAGTCTGAGCTCCGTAAGTCTCTCATTTCCTGTATCTGAATCAGTGTCTTGGTTCTTCTGAGCCCTTTCCAATTTTTCAACATCCCTTTTAAACTGTGGACACTAGAACTGGACCCAGTGTGTGAAATCCTGGCTCCACTGAAGCCGATAGTAGTTCTGCCATTTACTTAAATGAAGCCAGAACTTCACACAGATTTCCAGTAATGGTCTCACTAAGGCCTCCTACAGAGCTAATATAATCTTCCTACTCAGCATTTCTCTCTCTCTATGTCAAACAATTGCATTTGCCCTCTTACAGCATCGCACTGGGAGCTCATGTACAGTTGGTTTCCATCAGCCATGACCCTTAAATCCTTTTCAGAGTCACTGTTTTCCAGGACACAGTCCCCCAACCTGCAAGTGTGACCTTTGTCCCTACCTGTCTGACCTTGTGTTTGGCCATATTACAACATATGTTTGGCTATGCCCCATTTACCAAGTGACCCAGACTGCTCATTACTAATTATCATTAATGATCACCCAAGCAATATTTGTGTCACCTACATGCTTTGTAAACAATGGTTTTATATTTCCTTTCAAGAGCCCTGAGACATGGAAGAATTCCCAGCCTGTTCTCTTAGAACCTGAGAAAATTTACCATGGGGCACATTCACCACTGCATCATGTGACCCGCTGGTATAATTCCATTGGCTTCCATGGAATTATATGAGTATAATGCGGTGGCAAATTAGTCCCAGTGTTAAGGTACATGGAACTAAGAGGACACAAGAAAGTAGACACAGGCCAAAGCATTAAAGGCTAGATCCTCAGGAATTCACAAAATGCATACAGTCGGAATCAGGACTAGTGTACAATGCTGGCATAAAGTCCCTGCTTGTGTTGTTCTGATTCCTAGTTTTAAGGCCAGGAGAGACCACTAGATCATCTGGTCTGGCCTCCTGTATATCACAGACCATTACATTGCACCAAGCTACCCCATACTGAGCCCAGTAACTTAGGTTTGGCTAAAGCAGATCTTCCACAACGGCCTCCAGTTTGGATTTGAGACATCAAGAGATGGAGAGTCGACCATCTCCCTTGGAAGTTTGTTCCAACAGTTAACCACCTTCACTGCTAAAAAATTGTGCCTAATTTCTAACTTGAGTGTGTCTGACTTCAGCTTCCAGCCACTGGTTCTTGTTCTGCCTTTCTCTGCTAGACAGAAGAACCCTTTAGTACCCAGTATATATCTGGTGCTACTCTGTGCATGCCCTCCACTGTGTATGTTATATTACAGCAGCCTGAGGGCTGCACATGTAATGCCTGCCTGTAAGAGCCACAAGAGCAGCAGGCTTAGGACAGCTAGTATGGTGCAATGCCATCACAACCACTCCTCCTTTTTGGTAGCCCTGTCCCCTTCTCATCTACACTTACAACGAAGAGGACATGTGATGTACAGCCTCTCAGACGGCTGTAGACCACTGCACGTTCACACTTGTGCTTGGGTGATAATCCCCAAACCACGTAGACAAGGTTTGTGTCCAATCTACATGGCCATTGTGGTGCAAAGTGGGCACAATAACTCCATCTCTAAGACTGGACATTCCATATTAATGTGATCCCAGTGCTGCTAGGTTTGGACCCCCAAGTCTGCAAGATCCTGGATTCAAAATTCAGTGCTGCCAGGTAGTGTCAGAGGAGGATCTATTGCTTACTCAAGTTGGGGTACTGTTTTCTTAGAGTACCTTTTGTATGTTATTTTACGTAACCCATTATAAGTAGCATTCTACAGTTTTGTAGTATTTAGAATAATCATACAAAAACATAGCCACACCATAGCTTTTAGAATCATTTTCTGTTACAAACAGGCATATTATAATGAGATGCCAATATAAATCTCCATTAATAGCAAATGCATTTCTGTACAGCAAAGAGGCTAAATAGCAAGACACTTGCCTCCTTATTTGACTCTTTAAAACAATGCTGAGGGGACAGTGATGAATGCAGTCTGTCACTTTGTTTATACCCCATTCTAGAAGGGCTCAAGCACCTGTTAGCTGCCGATTCGCTGTCTTTCCTAGGCATTGCAGATGGGAATGTTTTTCTCATTGTTGCTGGCTGTGACTGCTCAAGCAACGCTTCAGCTGATAAAGGTTGATGCCTTGATGTTAAATCACTGAAGCTGGTAGATAATGTAGAAAAACGAGTGGCTAACAGAGCAGGCTCGCTGGTTAGGTGTGTATTGGTGTTCAGATCTAGGGGAAGGAAAACAGGAATGCAGATTAACCTTCTCAGACATTTTTATCCTCCTTTCCCCCGTGTATCTTTCTGTGCTCTCCGCTAAGCAGTAACTCACATTTACTTGTCAGTAAAGGAAGGACTACGATTCTAACATAAAGTGTCAAGGGGGTCATTCATATAAAACAACAACAAAAAAATCCCAAACAAACCAAAAACAAACCCAAAACACTGAGTGACTGTGTTTCTGGGAAGGGCATAGCATGGGAACAGCTCGGGCAATGGATAGTTGTAGGCCAGGTTGAGTGAATATGTCCAGGCCTGCCAAATGACCAATGATCTGCAATGTGACTGTTGAATCAACATTTTTACACTATATCAGAAATAATCTAATTAAACAAATATTAATTCAATTTTAGGCAAAATGTGGGAGATGCATCACTTTGCAGACATCTTGTCTGAAAGGAGGGTGTAGTCTTATGAGGTTAAGTGTGGAAAAGAGAGATGGATCTACATGAAAACATTTGATAGATATGTTCCCTTAAAAAACCGTCCTAGTAAGTTTAGTCAATGGAGATTGATTATGCTTCAAATTCTCGCCTCCACCCCCTTCAGTCACAGGAAGCACTGTATACACAAGCTGTAAATGAAACAAGCAATGCAAGAATTCCTAGTTAGGTACACAACACTGTAAAGGAACTCGACATAAAAGATTAATAATTGGAAACAAAAGAATTTTGTTATCCCCTCCTTGTAAGTTGTTTAAAGGTACAAGACCAGGTAGCTGGTTATCCCCCCCCATTGTTTGCTTTTGCAATGAAGCCATCTGCAACAAATGTGAGAAACAGTCCCATGGTAAAGGGCATCAAAATGCCTTCTGGATGAGAACACCAAATAGCTTTGTACGTGCTGACAAGGTCTTGTTTTTGCAGGCACCAGAAACCCTGTTAAAAATTATAGAACAATTGACTTTGGAATGTGGGCAGGTATCAGGGCTTCCACATGAACTATAAAAAATCTGATATGGTAGGAATTACTATTCCCCAAAGGGTCAAACCAAACTGTTGTCAGCTACCTGCATTTAAACGGGTAAAGGAATCTTTAAAATATTTAAATATATTGTGGAGAAATATAAAGGGCATTACTGTCCAACGTGGAATAAAATAATAAAAGACTGGGAGGAATGGAAGAAATATGACATTTCTTGGCTAGGTAGTGTTGTACGGGGACGCTTTGGCAAACCAGTACAGTGCCTGAAACCACTATGGCTTATTGCTAAAAGCAGCCAAGTCAGCAGGCTGTAAATTAGCCAAGTCAGCAGGCTTAGCTTAACCAAGGCAGGAGGGGAGGGGGTTTTTTTGGGTGCCACAGAAAGGGCAGCTTGACCCCACGTCCTTCCTGATAAGAATTATGTTGAAATTGCTGATACATGTATCTTAGAAGAGCAGGATGTGCCCCAGGAATGTCTATTGGGGCCTCAAGGTTGCAAACTCTGGAAAAACCCACACCTGGTTAATCGATAATCAGAAGTAACCTCTTGCTTGACCATTGAAACTGCTTACTTAACAAGTTTGCTTTAAGGGACATGTCATTCTATTACTAATGTATAAATAAGGAGAAAAAGTTTGAGGTAGGGGGACTCTTCAGGACTGGACTCTCTCTCTCTCTGGATGCATCTTGTGTTTCCCAGCGGCAGACGGGCTGCCGCTGTGCCACTCGAGAGCCACACTCAGCTTTGGTAATTATCAAGGGTTGGGGGTGTTTTACTAACCTCTTGCGGACGTGTGTATAAGTGCTTGAGACTAAGTAAAGTTTAGCTTTAAGTGAAAGCACTCTGGTGTTGTCCGGTTTGTGCCAACCATCTATCGGTCGGACGGCCGCGTCTTCCGATTTATTTCCTGACACCACCTCACACAGAGTAAAAGTTACCAAGAGCTTTGGGTTGAAAGAACCCCGGGTAACAGTGTAGCCATAATTGTCTTCTTGTCATGTCCTCATACTACTTCCCACCACATCCATGCACATGTGACTGCTGATCACTGCACTCTGCCAGATCACCAGAAGAGCATTTATTCTCAAGCCACTGACATTACAGGAGATGCTTCATATTTTAAGGCTCTCTGCTACAGTCATAGGTATAGGGGCCAGAAAGATATAGCCCCAGTTGAGCATCACATTTTGTAATTTAAAGTCATTTATGCTCATAGGAAGTGGGATAAACGATTGACAAATAGCAGGGTAGGAGATGATTGCATGCTAGGGACTGGTCGTCTGTCCTCGACCATCGTGTCAAGGTGCTTGACTGGAAAAACCAGCTTGCCAAGAAGTAGTGGCGGCTGCAGAAGATGGGGGAGGAGGTGGATGCATCTTGTAATTTCTGCTCTTCTGTCTGGACAGGTCCTGGATACAAGGCATAAAAGCTGGATACCAGTGAGGATGCTGAGAGTGATACCGCTTTGTTTTTGTTGCTGGCATACAGATGCCCAGAGACTTAAGTGTTGCCCTTAAATATTTTAGGCTACACAGCCTATCATCTGTTTTGCCTGAAAACAGCAAAGGACCCTTAGACGGGAGGCCTTAAATGGGCTGTTGAGTTGAACCTCTGGAGGACGGGAGCCATGAACACCTCTCCATATCAATGGCCATAGCCTGAGCAGCAGAGTTATCCCCATCTAGACTGGCCTGGAGAGCCATCCTGGCCACTAATTTGCCCTCATCCACTGTTGCAGCAGACTCCTGTTTCACCTCATCCAGTAGCCTGTTCTTCACCCTTAAAACATTTCCCACAAGGTAAAATCATAATGACCCAGCACAGCCTGCTGGTTTGCAATCCTAAATTGTAAACTTCCTGTGGAATAATTTTTTCTTTCAAATAGACCCAATTTTTTTTGCCTCTTTTCCTTTGAGCACTGATGTCTGGTGGTGCACACTCTCTCTCATTAGTAGCAGAGACAACTAGGCAGCCTCAAGGGATATGGATCATCCTCTTAAACAGTTCTTGATGAGCCTTGTAGTCATGGGGTAGGGGAGAAGTATTATCCAGTTGTGACAGAATAGACACCCTTGTATTCACACCCTACACACGACTGTAATAAGCATTATACAAAATATGCCTTGTAAGGTATCATTTGAACACTCAATTTGCTGATCAGTATTCTCCTGGTAAAATGTGTGGCACCATTGAATGTGAATTTATAAGATTCCTCTGAATGGTGTTATTAACAGAAGATCCAAACCCCACAACACTGTCCAAACAGAAGTTGGCAAACAGGACTGTCCTAAACAAAGGAACATGTGCTCTGCTGAATTTGCATTTAAGCAGTAAACAGAGCCATCAAGCAGGAAGGGAAGACAAAGGAAGTTCAAACAGGTGAAAAAAACAGCAGGGATCATCCTTCCACACAAACTCTTTGGCTCCTGGTTCTCAGCTGGAAATGTTTTTCGAGAGGGGGACTGAAACTATAAACAGGAGGGACTAACACCCTAAGGCAACCCCCTCTCTCTCCCTGCCAATCGCATTAATTACACCTGAAGAGACAAAGGAAGCAGGTGTTGGACTCTGGGGGCGGGACCCTGATTTGAGAATCTGGTCAGTAATCTTAGAATGTGCTGGAAGCATGTGGTGAGAAACTTTGCTTGAATCTAATATAGTTTGGTAAGTTAGGAATTATTAAGCCTTTTTTCTGTATTTTTCTTGTAACCATTTCTGACTTTTATGCCTCATTACTTGTATTCACTTAAACCCTCTCTTTGTAGTTGATAAACTTGTTTTATTGTTTTAGCTAATCCAGTGTGTTTAAATTGAAGGGTCTGGGAAACTCCATTTGGGGTAACAAATTGGTGCACTTAAAGGAATAATGGATTCAATATATTTGCGCTGCCCAGGAGAGGGCTGGGCAGTACAGGAGATAGGTTTCTGGAGCCGACTGGGCGCTCCCCAGGCAGATTGGGCAGCACAGCTCCGAGCAGCACCCCTGAAGCGCTTATGCCTCTCCCCTGAAAGAGCTCGGCACCAGCCAGCGACACCCCCAGGGCCGTCCCCTGCCCGCGTAGCCTGGCTGCCATGAGGTGCTACCAGATGCCCTTACTCGCCGCTGCCCTGGCGCTCCTGACTCTGCTGCTGCTCCTGAGGAGCCAGGTCAGTGGTGCTGGGCTCCTTTGGGGAAGGGGCAAGAGCATATCAGGGGTGCAGCTCGGAGCTGTGCCACTCACCATGCCTGGGGAGTGTCTGGCTGTGCAGAGGCAGCCCGGCTCAGGGAGCAGGGCAGGGAGGGAGGCTGGGCAGCACCCCTGCTCCCACAGTGTGGAGAGCCTGGGGCCCGAGCAGCTCCCAATCCACCGGTTCATGGAAGGATGCAATGATTTCAAACTGTGGGGTTCATCCCACAGTTTGAATACCTCAGTGCTAAATGGAAGGCAGAAATGTGAGTGGGCGCATGACCCCATGTGCTCCCCCAAGCGTCACCTCTGGGGGGCACAAATATGCTTGCTCGCCCCAGGTGCTAAAATGCCTAGTTATGTCTTTGATCAAATTAATGTATTTGTTTATTGTTAGAAGGTAAGCTTTGTATTGCACGTTATTGGAAAGGTGTGACCCCTCCCACTACTGGAGCTGTGGTACAGCACAATATGGACTGTCCTTGTAATGGAAAAGCTTTCACATCAAGTACAAAGGAGAAGCACCAAAAAGAGTATAGGTATTTAGAAATTTGATCACGCTTTTTAGTGCGGAGGAGGGCTCCTTAGCTAAGAAGCCAGAATCTTTAGCCGGCCTCTTTGAATATTAACCTGCTCCTGAATAAATAACGTATCATGCAGCATGTTACCATTTTATTGTAACTTTGCCTTAATAAAAAAGAGAACAAAAGAAATCCACCTGTGCTAGTATATTAGGAATCTAAAAGAGGCTTCAATCTAAATGAGCTTGCGTTCAGAGCTCTGCAACTAGTCAAATATGGACCCCTCAACAGACCTAGAGTCAGCCCATGACACAGGTGGATAGAGAATGGTAAAAACAAGGTCCTGTCTACTCCACAAATAAAATTGTCAGGGAGTCTGGTTAAAACTGGATTTTTTCTTAACATGGTTCCAACTCGTAATGTACCTTGGCCCTTCGCTGTGTTTGTCCAGATCAGGCTTTACTCTGATTATGAGATTCCTCTGCTATCTGGAACTATATTTGCAATCAGCTTAGGGGACAACTGAGTTATAATCATGCTCCCTGACAGGGTTTTATCAAATGCCCCAACAGCTATGTGGGTGAAGCCAGACAATCACTACGCTCTCAAATGAACTCACACAGAAAAGTGATAGAAGACAAACACACCATATCACCCCTGGGCAAACACTTTTCACAAAATGATCACTCCATACCCGATCTTTCAATACTCATCCTCAAGGGAAACCTACACAACATCTTCAAAAGGTGAGCCTGGGAACTGAAGTTCATGCTGCTAGACATTAAAAGCCATGGATTTAACAGGGACACTGGTTTCACGGCTCATTACAAAAACCTGTAATACACACCTGCTAGCTAAACTTTAATGGCCCACTTCAAACTCTTTTTATACAAACAAGCTAACCCTTATTGCCTACTCTATCTCCAGTGACTTCCTACAACGCGTTACCTCTTATGCTTAACTATCTGTCCCAACTTGTATTTCACTCAAACAATCTGATTTCTTTCCTCAGATCGAAGAAGAGTTTTGTGTAGTTTGAAATCTTGTATCTTCCACCAGCAAAGCTGGTCCAATAAAAGATTACCTCACCTTCCTTGTCTCTCTCATATCCTGGAACGAACATGGCTTTTATTTGTAGGTTAGCCAGGGCCTAAAATTCATTTAGTGGCCACAAAAGTAGGAATGGCAGTAAATACAATCCTCCCTGCCATGGCCTGAACCTCTCAAAAGTAAAACCATTAAGACAAGTAAGTATGTCTTTACCTGAATTGAGTTTTAAGAGGCTTCGAGTGCTATTGTCCATCTCAGTGTGCTGTGTCAGTAGATCACTACTAGTGGACTGTGAAGTTGTCTTAATTTCATTAGCAGGGCTTACACTGTAATCTCTGAAATTTGTACTTCTCTTATCTTTTTGAAGTCTCTTAAAGTCCTTGTTCTGAGGGGTGGAGGAAAGGTAGAGGTGGTCATAACTATCTAGACCAGTATCTCTGTGTGACTTGTATGGGTTCGTTTTGTTGGTGTCACTCAAATGCAGTTTCTTGGTTGAAGAAATGTCCTGGTTAAGGTAATAAATATTAGGTTTTTCTATTACGTCCTTCTCAAGAGAGAAGTCTAAGGAATCGTTTTCTGAAAAAGTAACCCGAAATCCTCCTCTTGTGAGTCCGGCTCTTATTTTGTCTGGGGAGCGCAGGGATGAACGCATTTGTGGTGGTGATGGAAGGGATCTGTATTCTGGCAAAAAACAAGCACAAACATAGGAGTTAAAAATTGTGAAAACTGCAAAACATTCACCTAAAGTTATTTTTATTCATATTCCAACTTCCCACTTAAGTTGCCTGCATTTGTAAGCCTCCTATGAAGAACTGGCCCCCACAGAAAGAAATCATAAGAAAGCAGGCACCTGAATGTAACATGTCTTATGTTGTACACACTTATGAAATCATACATTAGAGATGGAAAAGGTCCATTAGATCTCAGCTATCCCTTCTCCTACAAGAACCAATTCAGGATTATTTCTTACAACATATTCCCCAGTGCTTGAAAAATTCCGGTATTAAATGTCTCAAATGATGGGGCTTCCACCATTTCTCTTAAGCCCCACATTTAGATGACCTGTCACCATTCACAATCATGTTCTTTTTGTGATGTTCATTGCCCCCCAAAATCTCCAACAACTTTCAAACAGTGGAAATTCAAAGAGAGTAACATACTTCTCTAGTGGACTTTGCAAGATCCAGTGCTAATGGTTTTGAAGTTTTAACTCTTTTGCTGCGACAAGTAAAAGGTGTGAGAGCTGGGAGCCTGTGCAGTGAGGAGACATTGGTGAGCTGGCAGGGGACCTATGATGGATCATGCCCAGCTGGACCAACCACTATCAACCTCTGCAGTTGTGCTTGTGAGCAGAGAGCAAAGCAGTACTTGTGAAAATCCTGCAGCAGGAAAATCCAGTCCTTGCTCTTCTGAGCTAGAGACAACACCAGCAGGAGGTGCTGGATATAGCCTAGCACAATTCCTGATGGGAAGACAACTCAGAACTGCTGTTCCAACTCTTGATTATCATACACATTGTAAGGAGAGTGATCACTTTAGATAAGCTATTACCAACAGGAGAGTGGGTTTGTGGGGGGGGGGGGGGGGGGGGGGGGGGAGGGAGGGAAGAAAACCTGGATTTGTGCTGGAAATGGCCCAACTTGATTATCGTACACATTGTAAGGAGAGTGATCACTTTAGATAAGCTATTACCAGCAGGAGAGTGGGGTGGGGGGAGAGAAAACCTTTTGTAGTGGTAAACACCCATTTTTTCATGCTTTGTGTGTATAAAAAGATCTTCTATGCTTTCCACAGTATGCATCCGATGAAGTGAGCTGTAGCTCAAGAAAGCTTATGCTCAAATAAATTGGTTAGTCTCTAAGGTGCCACAAGTACTCCTTTTCTTTTTGTTCCAACTCTGGAAAAGAATCTATCTCCAAAGTGGCCAGACACAAAGAGTAGCTAAATCAGAAAAAAGGCAAAAACAGCTTATGAAAACTTTTACAATCAGGTAGACCAGGCAGTTCTCTAAAACCTGGTGACCACGCTTATGTCAAATTGGATAGCCAACTACAGCAATAATAAAGAAAAATAATTCAGTGCTCAAATCATGTGCAGGGCTGGCCCTACACCAAATGGCACCCCAGGCAAGGAACGTCTTTGGCACCCCCCGTCATTTGTTAAACTTTTGAATACCTTATTTTTTATTGCATTTGTAGCCCATTTGATTATTTTGATGAACGATTTGCACACATGATTTATCCGTCATATAAGACAATACATTTGCACATTAGGCTAGGATCTGTAAAGTTGTATTTATTCATGCTAATAACAAAAACGGCACCCGGTGCCCCCTCAACCCGAGCACCCCAGACAGTTGTCTCCGTCTCCTGCCTCTAAATCCGGCCCTGATCATATGTGACTGAGACCAACAGTGGAGAGTTCAACAGAAGCTATCAACATCTACAGTTTGTTCCTCAGAAAGAGCAATCCGAGCAAAATTTACACGTGACAGATGCAGAAGAAGATTCAAGAATTCCAAACCGACCTCTGCCGGTCGTTGCAACTAATGGACTGCCAGATGATCAAGTTGTTATATATTGTTACTAGTGTAATTAGAAAACCAGAACAGAGAGAGTACCAATTCAGAGATACTTAACACATTGATCTGTACTGAACTTTAAAGATAGGGTGATAGTGTACGTTTTGTAAATGGTAGGAATGTAAACCTTAGGAGATGTAATGGAATGCTTAACTGTATTATACTGATGTAACAGAAGGGTAGCCATGTTAGTTTGGATCTGTGAAAGCGGCAAAGAGTCCAGTGGCACCTTATAGACTAACAGATGTATTGGAGCATAAGCTTTCGTGGGTGAATACCCACTTCGTCAGATGCATGTAGTGGAAATTTCCAGAGGCATGTATAAATATGCAAGCAAGAATCAGGCTAGGGATAACGAGGCTAGTTCAATCAGGGAGGATGAGGCCCTCTTCTAGCAGTTGAGGTGACTGTATTATACTGTTCAACCACTAGATGGTGCTAAAAGAAAAGGAGTACTTGTGGCACCTTAGAGACTAACAAATTGTAATATACCTTATTTAAGCTAACCTCTGCCATACCGGATAGAACAGTAAAGGAGACTACAGTGAACATACGTGTGTATCACTGAGCAGGAAGCTCTGTGGCCAGTCCATACCTGGTACAAAATCCTGACCTGTTTGTAGCAGCCCTTCGGCCTATCGTGTACAGGAAATACATGACAACTATACTCAGAGCACCACTTCTACTGGTACAGTCAATTAATAGATTCAGAGATTCCAAGGCCATAAGCGACCACTGTGATCATCTAGTCTGATATCCTGTATGGCACAGGCCATAGGATTTCCTGGAATTCATTCCTGTTTGTACAAGAGCAGATCTTTTAGAAAAGCATCCAATCTGGATTTAAAATTTGCCTATGATAGAGAATCTACCACAAGCAGAGGTAAATTGTTCCAATGTTAATATTAGATTCAGTAGTGCAGCAGGATGAATTTGAAAAAGAATTACAGGATTATTATTGGTATAGGAAAGAATTAAAAGTCCCACTGTTGAAAGAAAATTGAAGATTGAAAGATTTACCATCTTCCAGATGACTGTGATTCAGCAACTGTTTTCCTGCCACTTCTTCCAGCTGAAAAATATTTGAAACATCAAATCATGCACTTCGTACTGACAAACAAAAGGGTCCGAGTCATCCACTTATTAAAAGAAAATTTGAAAATGTGAAGCCATGGGCTTGTCTAGCCCTTGTGCTCCCTGAGTGAAAGGATTGCAACTGTGCCCATCCTGTCCAGGCTACAAGACAGAGAGACTTTCTATGGCTACAGATGGCAACACTGATAACAAATTAGGTGCAGAACACAAGAGTGCAGGCTTGAACACAAATTTAAAAGAAGCTTTTCAAACATGAAGTCACTAGCACCAAGAATTCAAACCCACAGTACGTCTGCGTCATTAGAAGTCTGCATTAAGGTTAAGAATTAAACACAAACATCAGGACAATCAAAAGTAAAGATTCCCACACCCAGGGAACTAGGTCACGCTGCATATCTGAAGTAGTCTATATACCCATTTATGATTTTAAGCTGACAGTTGTAGGTACAATGAATCAGAGTATAGCCTCAGTTCAAGTAGCCCAAAGAGGATGGAAAATAGAGTTTCCCCTTGTGGATGGGAGTCCCCAGGCGGTGGTGGCAAGCCAGTGTGGGGGTACACTGTCCACTCCTGCCAATATGGAGCGTATGGGGAGAGCTAACGGCATGGCTAGAGCATGTGCCACATCGTCAATTTGGGGCTGTTATTACCACGTTAGAGCAAGCCATTCAGTGTGCCCTGGGACCAAGCTATCTATGCTGCCCCCATGTGTACCAACTGCAGTTCTGGGACATCTGAGCTGGCCTAATATGTGGGCAACTTATTGTAGCTGTAGGAACCATAGTTATGAATTTCTTGACTATTGTGCATTTCAATTCCCAATCTTAAGGCTCTATTCATAAAGATTTTTGCACTGAACTTAATGTGCCTTTTAAATGATGTTAAAGTAAAAGGAAAAAGCTAAACTGAACTATGCTATCCAGCCAATCTGCGCTCATATTACATACAACTGCTAAGGAAGGAAGGAGAAAAAAAATTAAAGCATCACCAAAAATAGATACAAGTCACTTAAAAGAAGAGCAGGCAATGTGCAAGCATATTGTTAGTGCTTAAACAACAACTCAAGAGTGTCTTACTTGTGTTCCCAGTGTGTTGCTGCATTGTTTATTCTCTCTGGCTGAGCTGCTGGCCTGTACTGCAGAAGCAGATGAAGTGTTTATTGAGGAATCCTTTGCTTCGCATTTTAACAGAAGTTTATGAGTTAACTGCTTTTGGCTTGACTCTGTTAAAGAGAAAATAATTAGAAGCCATGACTCAACATTGCAGAGGTAACTAGAAAGCGGTTGCTTTATTATGGGAGAAGCGTTGATTCTCAGAAAGAACTACCTGATCATTTGCAATTTTCAAAAGCTCTCCCTAAAAAACATGCACCGTGCACATTGTGCACTCACTAATGTCTGGGCCTTGCAGGATGATTATTAAAGAGTAAGAGAGCTCAAAAAGGGGGCTAAAGGTCCTTGAAGCCCAGAGCAGCCCGTGACCAAAAAGGAAATGAAAATGGTTGGGAGTGCATTCTTTTTTAATACCTTTCAGCCTCATATTTGGGCTCACAACGGGACACCCCCAGGACCCCAACAATCACTCCTTTACAGCAGATTCCAACCTAGCAGCATGGGGGATGCACAAAGCCCAGAGTGTGGATCTACACAGCCAAATCTCAAAGGCAGTGCACTTTAGTTTTGGTACATGGACTGTAGTCAGTAGCTTGAACTTTTTCCTTTTAAAGAGATGCTAATTACTGAGTGATTTCTAAAATTAGTTAGAACAAAACATGAGGCTACGCTTCCTCCTGTATTTTCAATACCTGCGTATTTCCAACCCTTGTATACAGGCCTACTATACATCTTTGTATTTGCTACATTAATTGGTAAGAAGCAACTTACCAGTTTGATTTCTGCTGCTATCAATATCTAAACTAGATACTGAAGAAGTCCCTTTATCTACTGCATAGTTCTTCACTGTATTCTCCCTACAGCTGCAACAGAAAAGAGATTTACCAGGGTTAGATGTGGAGTAATATGAGTAACAGCGGCAGAATCAAGCCCTGCGACTGTACCCAAATGTAATAGAATTTTAGTACCCTGTTTACACTCCTTTTCTTCCTCAAAATGTCATTTCCTACCAGTTACATTTTACAAAGAATACCCCCACCCTCTGGATGCAAGTACAGACAAGAAAAATATGACTGGTTTAAAAGGCATGCCATAGATACCAAAAGTTTCTGATCTACCACTTTCTCTTCTACCAAAAAGAACAGAAGTACTTGTGGCGCCTTAGAGACTAACAAATTTATTTGAGCATAAGGTTTCGTGGGCTACAGCCCACTTCATCAGATGCATGCGGTGGAAAATATAGTAGGACAATTTTATATACACAGAAAACGTGAAACAATGGGTATTACCATGCACACTATAATGAGAGTGATCAGTTACGGTGAGCTGTTATCAGCAGGAGAGAAAAAAAAACCAGCCTTTTGTAGTGATAATGAAGATGGGCCATTTCCAGCAGTTGACAAGAAGGTGAGGAACAGTAGGAGGGAAAAATAAACATGGGGAAATAGTTTTACTTTGTGTAATGTCCCATCCACTTCCAGTCTTTATTCAAGCCTAATTTAATGGTTTCCAGTTTGCAAATTAATTCCAATTCAGCAGTCTCTCATTGGAGTCTGTTTTTGAAGTTTTTTTGTTGTAATATTGCGACTTTTAGGTCTGTAATTGAGTGACCAGGGAGATTGAAGTGTTCTCTGACTGGTTTTTGAATGTTATAATTCTTGACGTCTGATTTGTGTCCATTTATTCTTTTACGTAGAGAGTGTCCAGTTTGACCAATGTACATGGCAGAGGGGCATTGCTGGCACATGATGGCATATAGCACATTGGTAGATGTGCAGGTGAACAAGCCTCTGATAGTGTGGCTGATGTGATTAGGCCCTATGATGGTGTCCCCTGAATAGATATGTGGACACAGTTGGCAACAGGCTTTGCTGCAAAGTAAACCACTGTCTATCCCAGCATAGAAGAGTGACGATTTTCTTAGGGCTGTTCTACTCAAACATTTAGCTCATGGCAATCTGAGGTGTAAATCTATCTCCGCACACTAACTGTTTCTTAGAGTGCTTTGATCCAGTCCCGTTTCAAAGTGGGGTAGATCAAAGCACACTAAGGAACTGTTAGTGTGCATCAGCAGGGTCCACAAACAGTTCCTTAGTGTGCTTTCATCTACCCTGCTTTGCAACGGGACTCAGTCAAAGTGTACTAAGAAACTGTTAACGCTTGTCTACAAAGTGCACTAGTGTACACCAGCTGGGGTATAAATTCTAGCACATACAAGCATATTGCATACTAACTGGCTACATGGACCCTCCTGGCAGGCACTACACATTCCCTAAGTGCACACGGATGTAGGACTGTTCGAAATGGGATGATATCATCATGCACTAGGGAACTTTTAGTGAGTGCCATCAGGGTCCACATGGCCAGTTAACGTGCGACACTATGGTGGACACTAGAATTCACACCCCAGCTAGTGCACTTTAAAGCACCACATAGACAAGCCCTCAGTGTGCATCAGCAGGGTCCATATGGAAAGTTAGTGTGTGGCAGGTTAGCATGGGGTAGATTCATATTCCAGCTTGCTGTGAACTAAATGGTCATGTACACAAGCCCTTACATTAACTTAAAATGGATTCAGATCGGATGGTCTAATCTTGCTTCCTTTGAAGACAATGGTAAAATGGCCAGTCCTGGAAGTGGCTGAGATCCCTAATTTTCCCCTGAAGACAATGGGAGTTGGGGAACAATCATCACTGTTCAGGAGGCACTGAGAACCTCATGGGATGGGGATCACAATGGGTTTAGTCAGAGACAGGGCAGAAAAATATGCTGAATATATCTCAGGGTTCAGGCACTTTACCCTCTCTCTATACTGTTTCAGCTATGTAAATGCGATCAATATTTTGTTGAAATATTTGTAAAGAGTTACTGGTATGTAAACAGATTTTCAAGACTTGTATATGCCAATCTGGAACAGAGCCCTTTGCAGCATTTAAAATATTGTTGATTGTTACTTTGGTGAAGCAAGGCGAGAGAAGTACTATGACTTATGCTGTATGTTGAGTGGAAAAAGGAAATCCCTAGCACTGTTGTATTTGGGTCTTTTAGGGAAGTTGGGCTACAGACAGAGTTACTTTATACCGGTGAAAACTCAGTGGCCATGTTGTATAAAATTACAACCACTGAACAGACTGGTCTTTGTGCTTGAGTCTTTGGCTTTAATAAGATGAATATTCAACGGTTATACTGCAGCTGAGAACAATGGGAAGCAGCGGCCATTATTGCTAAGGGCAATCTAACTTTCTTCCTTATAAGACCTGGGGAAATGGCAACTAATTATTTGAGGGCAGTCTGAGGCAACAAGCCTACAGAGAACAATGGGAGATGGGAGCCATTTTGTAAGTGGACAATTCTTTGTGAGTGTCTCCGAAAGAGAAGATTCATTGACCGAGTCTCTGCTGACAGATACATTTCCTTCTATGAAAAATGGAGAAAAATTCCCTTAACCCAACATATCCCCCCCGAAAACTACCTGTTGTCTCAGATACGCTCAAATTTTTCCTCACAAGTTTTGTGTAGATAGTCAACATTGGTTTAAAGATGCACCCTAGGCCGGATTTTCAGACGTGTTCTGCACTCACAACTGGCACCCGATTTTCAGAAGTGCTCAGTGGCCAGCAGCTCCCAGTGAGAACAGTAGGAGCAGTTAGGTCCTGAGGTCTTTTGCAAATGTGGCCCATCAACAATAAAGAGTTAAAATCCCTGCCAAATTTTAGCCAGAGATTAATTCCAAAAACACTTGCATTAGAAATTTATGATAAGAAGCTAAAAAACCTACAAAAAAAAATTAAAAGGACATGAATTATCATGGTGTAAAATTTCCCACAGAAAGGCAACTACACGTAGAGACAAACAGAAATAGAGCCCCCATTTTAAACCTATTTTAGCATGGAATTGCATCTATTGAGACATGACAAGCACTTGCATGTCTGGTGTTAATAAGATATTCTCAAAACACTGCTGGCCCAATTTTTAAAAGAGCTCAGGTCCTGTTTAGGCACCCAGCTGAAGCAGCCAGATTTTCAAAAGTAGAAAATCTTGCCACTTGAGTTAGGCACCTAAAAGGAATCTGGGCTCTTTTCAAAAGCTTGCCTTTTATATTCAGAGAAATTATATACTTCTGTGTGCCAGTTAATCATGTTGCATGTTGCCTTTGGTAGCATAACCCAAAGCAATATATTTTGTAAGTACAGGTACAACTTATGGTGCTGTAAAGAACTGAAACAATTTAGAGAAAACTTGAGTTGAATAATACAAAACCCTATGAATTAGCAAATTGACACAGAGCAAAGAAAGACAGATTTCCCAGTGACATAGCTAAGGTGTGTTCCATAATATTCCTTTCCGTTGTAGTGCTTAGTCATTTTTTAGATAATCAGAGTTGAACAGATTTTAGGCAGAACAGTAAAGTACCAATCATTTTTTACAGCCCTTGATTTCTACAGGAGATAATTCCAAGGGATAGTAACTATTTACCATCAGGGCCAAACTGAAGTCAGTTGAGTGGCATCTCCTTACCCAAGCTGAATTTGGCCCAGAGACTCATAGGGTATGTCTACACAGGGATAAAAGACCCTCAGCACAGCTGTGGCTGGCCAGGGTCAGCTGACTCGGGCTCATGGTGCTAAAAATTGCTGCATAGACATTCGGGCTCAGGGGAGCCCGAGCTCTGGGATTCTCCACCCTCGCAGAGTCCCAGAGCTCAGGCTCCAGCCTAAGCCCAAATGTCTGTACAGCAATTTTTCAGCCCCGAAGCCAAAGCCCCACGAGCCTGAGTCAGTTGACCCAAGTCAGCCGTGGGTTTTTTATCCCTGGGTAGACATACCCATAGATTCCTGATGGCAGGGGGTTTGTTATATTTATTTCCAGGGACTTTGTCTACCTGGCAAAGGAACATCAAATCACTATGTAGGGCACTATCAATTAAACACAAAACAAACATTCTTACCTTACGCTTTCTTTTTCAGAAAATAAACAATCCTCTTTTCTCTTTAGGCCAAAATGCAGCATGGCAGATTTTCTTTCACTCTCCCTCACTATTCTGTCATCTAAAAAGAGGAAAGATTAGTTGAACATTTCTAGATTTCCTTTTGCGTATAAGCACACTAGCGTTACAGTGTAGCCTGGACGTCTGTTATCACAAGTGTAAGCAAAAACAGACTCTCTTAACTGCCACAGCAACAGCCTGTATACTGCATAACCACAACTTGGGGAAGTAAAATATTAACAATTAAAGCCTTTCTCACACCAGGTGAAATTCCATTAATGATTAGAAAACTGACAACATATTAACCTAACCAAAGAAAAAGATATATGTAACCCCATTTGGAATGTATGGGATACGCTCACAGTGCAGCTGCTAATATTATTACAAAAGTATTTCCATATGAATATTCAGCGTATCACTTTATTAGCAAGTTAATTCAAAATCAGAAGGGAATTAATTTCTAAGATTCTGATAAATTGCTTTATCACCCATTGCCCAAATGTGTGCATTTAGTGTCATCAAGAAACATAAGATGAACGCTTTGAATTTTTTTTGTTTGAGGGAGTGGTAGCACCTGTTTAAATGAAGATTACACAAACAACTCCACTCTATCCCCCCTCCCCCTTTCAACTGCTTATGCCTTTCTTAAACTTTCACTTTTCAGGCTGTAATTTTCAGACATTACACTAACGTGTGCTATCTACACTTACGATAGCTCTGCCAAGCTGGCCTAGCTCGAGTAAAAGGAGCCACACGGCAAAGTAACACTCCAGTTGCTGTGTCCACATAGCTGGAGCTTCACTCACTCATGTGTGGCACTAAAGATTTGTCTACGTGGTGCGGTAATGCACTCTACGGAGGTGTGATTTCTAAAGCGCACTAACATGTAGTGCATTAATTGAGCGGCACAAACCCTGCTGGGGCGCTTTAACGTAGTGCTGTCTGAAATAGTATTACGTTAAGATGCATTCTGGAACTTTTAGTGTGCATCTGCGTCATCTACACAGATCAGTTGATGCACAACACATTAGCGCGCTTTAGAAATCACAACCCCGTAGAGTGCATCACTCCACCAGGTAGTCAAGCCCTTAGACAGCTGGGGCCATATCCCATGGTTCTTTGCACTGCAGTAAGCTGAGGGTGGTGGTTTTGGCACAGGGACAAAAACCTGTGGCTAGAGGGGTGTTTGTAGGGCTAAGGGCAGAACATTTGAAGGGGAGGCTACTGGAAGAGTTAGAACACAAGCAGGGGGGCCTAACAGCCTCCAGCCTTTTGGAGTGAAAGTTCTATCGACACAAGACTGAAAGAAGTTACAGTCTGCTCCCCTTCCTGTCACTGGGTGTGCTGTCTCCAGATCACATTCTGTGACTAGTAAACAGTGAGATCTCACCTTTCCCTGTGTCAGAGTTCAAGGCTGAAACATGGAGATCTCTGACTAAACACTACATTAGCTGCTGGGACTCTCAGCAGTGTTCTGGACTGGGGCTGTGGGTAAGTAATACAACGTGTGCTGTGCACATTACTAGCACTTTGGGTGCTTCTATAGCTCAGAAATACCCAGGAATGTTTTGCCCATAATTCTGAAATTATCACCTCATTATCACTTCATTCATTCAGAAATTTATATCAGCACACATGAGCAGGCACCCCTCCATGATAAACAATCAGCAGGTCTGAAGAAGTCAAAATGCAAGTGTCTCAAGCCACTGAAAGGTCCACCAATGGAACCCCTGTTCCTCAGCAAAACTCCAATCCCTGTTATGTTAAGCCAAAGATTTTCAAATGGCTGTCCAATTCAATAAGTCTTTTAGTCTATGTCATGAAGCTTTCCAGACTCTGGCTCTGGCTGACCACTGGAGGGAAAAGGCCCAGAGGCGTGGCTCTCCACGGAGAACACCCCCCTGCCCACCACAGACAGTCTAACCCAAGGATCCAAGAAGATTGTAACTCCTGCAATAGGATATATTAGAGAGAGAACACCCAGATGGGAGAGTCCCATTCAGGGCTTTAAAGACCATAACTAACACCCTGAATTGCACTCAAAGAAGAATCCGATATCCCAGTACAGAGCACTGGTGTTACATGCTCATAGCAGCTCACCCTCCTTAAGAAGTGAGTTACACAGGATTCTGCACCAGTTGGAATCTTCAGGTGTTTTTCAAGGACAGCCAGAAGTAGAGCACATTTTCGTAACTTGGCTAGGCACGCGGTGAGCTGTGACTGTCCCTTTCTTTCTGTTCTTGTTCCCTTATTTTTATTAACTCCTCTTTCCTTGCTATTCATGGTCACCCTACCTCACCCAACGTGAAATAAATAGCTCAACAACAAAACATGTAACTAGCACAAAATCAAGCCAATTTATCATTACATTCATTGGTTTATATGTTACAGCCCCATCCCCACCCCTTCATTTGTTTAGGTCTTTTAAATCCTAATCCCTCCAGGGCAGGAACAGTCTGTGTTTGTAGGACCCAACACAGTGTGGCCCAACTCCCCCAGTATGCTACAGAGCTACCTGAGCCAATTTTATGGTTGTTACAGAGGCCATGAGACCCCAGATGAATATAATAAAATCAACGTAGACATTTGTTACAGGGTGACTGACCCTTTAAGAGGGAGCAGGGCCAGTGTACTTGTGCTGCACCAGCTGACCCAGGGCTGGTCTACCCCTAAAACACTGTACAAGGGCAGCTGTGCCGCTGTAGCACTTCAGTGAAGATGCTACCTATGCTGACAGGAGGGCTTCTTGCATCAGCATAGATATTCTACCTCCCCCAGAGGCGGTAGCTCTGTTGATGGGAGAAGCTCTCCCATCAACATAGCACTGCTTACACCAGGGGTTGGAATGCTTTATAGCAACCTAATTTCTTAGACCTGGCCCCGGATTAGGCTTTAAAGGAGGGCCCCTGACCTGGGGAAGTAAGAAAGACCTAATGAGTCAGAAGTAGGAAGCAAGGTTTCCAGTGTCCCATGGGAGAGGAAGCAGAATGAGTGCCTGAAAGGTAAAGAGGAAACATCCCCTGGGAGTTATAGCCCAGCGTGAACTGCAGAACTGTGTTTGTTTGGTTTGCTTAAGTTTGGGAAAATAAAACCATCTAAAAGAGACTCTGGGTGTGGCAATGGATCCTTTGCAGGGTGAGGAGAAGCCTGCCTCGTTACAACATTGAAATCGATGTCCACAGCAAAACACCTGATGATTCCAAAGCCAGGCCTAAAAAGATCTAAGTCAAGGTGGGGAGGAATTTAAGGGAGCAGAGTGGTGCTGTTCATTACCATGGCTCCAACAGAGATTTTAAGCTAGGATCTAAATACCAATAGTAAACTTTTCAAGTGTGCCTCTGAATTAGGAGCTTAACTTCCATTGACTTTGAATAAGGTCTAGGCTCTCTTGTGCTGGAATCACTTTTGAAAAGGAACTGAGGCCTGGTCTACACTACAGGGTTAGGTTGACATAAGCTGCCCTGCATCTTGTGGGAGGGTCTTCACTTAAATTTGGCTCCCGCCGACATAAGTGCCTCTCTATGCTGATGTAGTAAAACCACCTCCCCGAGCGGTGTGGAGCCACGGTCGATGTAATTAGGTGGGCGCAGTATCAGTGTAGAGGCCACATTACTTACAACTGTTACTGCCTTTCAGCAGCCATCCCACAGTGCCCCATGCTGGCAATACAATCGATAACAAGCGCGCCTGGTGAGGACGCACACCACTATTACAAAGAGCCAAGCATGCATGCACACCAATGATTTAATAACTGTAGTGTCTGTATGCTGTCGTAAGTTAGGTCGACATAGTTTTGTCATGTAGGCATGGCCTAAGTTACTCAAGGCTCTTTAAAATTTTAGCCCAAGTATACATACTTACCTTAGTCCACTTTGGGGTCAGAGTGCCTCAGACATGCCAAGAGAGGGACAGAATTATTAGCCACACTCCTCCCTAACTCATAGTAGCTGTGCACTGAACTGAGTATCCAAATGGAAAAAGGCTAGCCAACATAGGGCATACTTCACTTTCCAGTCTACTGCCATGGCAACAGCCTGCTTTGACTTCAGCTTTTTCACATGGATTCTGTAGTGAAATCATAAACCTGCTTTTGTCTTCAGTTATTTCCATAGCAACAGACTGCAACATGATAAATTCAGGATGAAGACTTAATTCCAGGTCGAGCATAAAGTGATGCTGAGGTCTAATCAAGTACCTTCAAACAGTCGGAAAAACACAGAATTATAAAACATTTAACTGGAGTGCAGCTCTGCACAGACTGTAGAAACAGTCCTTCTTACACACGGCAGAAAAGACTGTAGACCAGGGATGAGCCTTTACAAAGCAACACTTTGTGGCTGAGTCAGCATTACTAGGAGTGCCTTATGTTTTTCATTTCCTATGCTGAGGATTTAAATTTGTAAAGTTACATTTATACAATTGTTTGTTTGGATTTTCTAGGAGAAGGAAGGAAAAATACTGAGCTGTTAAACTTGAAGAGCTTGTAAGGTCTCTGAACCACAACTATGGGAACTGTAGAGATGACTGGTTTTGCCAGCTTTACCTGCAGAACTTGGAAGAACCACAATTTGCATGGTTATAAACTCAGCAAGAAGGGAGGAGCCTGTGGAGCTGATAAACGACATGGGAGAAAGGCTCCTTCCCATGGTGTGTATGAACTGCCACAACAGTTTATGACACTGATCCAGTAATAACAGATTGCTGCTACTGAATACCTTTTTTTCAGCATTCAACAGTAATATCTCTCACCCAGTTTTTCCAGGGCTTGTAGCGTATAGACAGCGAACAGTCTATAATCGGATTCTTTTCTGGTAATGGGGTTGAGGCGCAGATCCAGCTCTGAGAGGACTGGTAATGTTTGGAGGCGAGACACTTCCAGCAAGGATGAGATATGATTGTAATATAAATTCAGATTTTGTAACAAATATAAATATTCAATACCCTGTAAGGAAAAAAACAAAGTTATATATTTAATAGAGTAGGAGCATGGTATAGTCTTTAGAGCCCTAAACAGAGAGACTTCCACAAGATTACTGTGGCACGCTGGTCAAGTCTTTTACATTCTTTGCACTCGATCTCCCTATCTGTAAACTGGTGATAATTATACTTACGTATAGCTCTGTAAAGCACTGGGAGATATTCAGATAAAAGGCACTCTAAAAGGATTATTATCCTATGATCCAAATAGAGACGGAAAGCAATACAGGATAACCTCTGATAAGCAAACATCATTTAGCCAATCAGTTCTGAATGGCTTCACTTTCTCCCAGTTGCCTTTCACAGCACATATGATTTACCACACACCCATTTGATTGAATAGTTTGGAGGGCTTCAGTCACAATCAATATTCATTTCTGCAGAACTTTTTTTTTTTAACTTTTGTTACCTGGAAAGGTGATTGAACTCTGAGAGTGACCCAGCTGTAGTAAGTGGAAACTGAGGCAGGGAGCTGTAGCACCGCAAAGGGGTGCTTGGGAGGTGGGAAGCCAGCCATGCTTGCTAAGAGAAGTTTGATTGCAGAGAAAGTCAACCCAGAGGAAAACGAGCTAAGAAAAACTGTAGAATGGTTACTCTGAACCTGAGGAGCTGGACATCTTTATGAGTGCTTGTCTACCCTGCTGAAAAGGGAGGTACAAGTTCTTTTGGGGTTTTTGGTTGATACTATGTAGTCAGGAGCGAATCCCTTGGGGTTTTTTTGGTTCGTTGTTTTTTCCCCTTTGCTTTGTCACAAGGGAGAACTGGAATTGCTTTTACAGGTCCCAAATTAATTTCCCCACCTAAAAGAAGGAAACAGAACTCTTTGCCTGGAGGAGGGAATGGAACTGCTGGGTTACCAAAAGGGTAATCATGAAAAGTTTTTCCCTGCCTGAGGTGAAAGGAAATTAGTTTGTTTTAGTCAGGTTATCAGATTGACTAGATTTTTTAAAAAATAAATTGTTAATCCTTTATAACAGCAAACCTCTTACAAAGTCTCTTGAGGTTGTAGAGAGTTCAACAGAGAATGGGGAACTTACCTCTAGACTGACAATCATATTTCTGGACAGATCTAATGATTGGAGACTTTTAAAATTTTTGAAGGCATCTCCAAGGGAGTGGATTTTCCCTGCATATGTTCCCTGCAGTGAGAGGGACTCCACCTGTTCTGAAAGGAAAGAACTTGTAAAGGCCCTAAGGTCTCTCCTAGTTTTCTAAAAACTGAATGTAACTTATATTTTAGATTGTTCAATAACCCCAGTTTCATCAGCTCCTTGTATGTGCAAGAGCCTTACTTTTTCATTTTTAGAGGTCTCTCTTGTTCAGTAACAGTGAGCTGAAGTGCCCTTTTTTTGAGAGAAAATCTGGCCCCACTAGAATTCTGTGGTGAATGCCCCCTAGAAGAGGGGGGAAATCACAGTAGTACTTCCTTTAAAATAACCCTTATTTCAGGACTATAGTGTCCAGACCCACCATAGAAAACTGACTTATGTTGTGTCATACCCTTTAGAGCTCCACAGGGGAACTAACCTGGAGGGGAAATAGGAAATTTGGGCTTATATAGCACTCTATTCTGCTGGTGTCTGTTACCATGACCCAACATTATCTACATTAGGGGAAATACTCTGCACTGGTAAAGTAAGTGGGCAAGTCCTTATTAAAAAAAAAAGTGCCATAACACACTTCTGGTACTTCCTCGAAAAGTGCCAGAATGGTATTCCAAAGCATTCTGGCATGTCTTGATCCCTGGGTAGAGTGTTTATTCCAGGTCTGCCATGCCCTGCTGGCTTCTCACCAAGTTTCTCTTCCAGTTGTCTATCAGCATCTGGACACACCTTGGGCCAATCTTCAGCTACTACGGTCATTTGAGTCACAACATGAAGACGGTGGAGGCCTTGGGGCTCTGTGTCTCACTGCCCCAGAATAGAGCAGTGAGAAGTCCTCCAGGCAGCCTAGAGTGGATGCAGAGAAGCAGCCAATCAGAGGGGCCGCTGGAGCGGAATAAGATGGAGCGACCAACAAGGGGCCAGATAAAAGGCAAGCAGCAAAGCAGAGTCTTCAGTTGCTGTGTGGAGCTTGATGAGGGAGGACTGGGTGCCTGGCTGGCTAGACAAACAGGAGCAGGACCATGGACAGCTCACTGAAGAGAGCTCTCCTGACAGAACCACCCAGGGAAGGTTGTCAAAGACTGGGTGCCTGGCTGGCTGGCTAGAATAGCAGCAGGATCATGAAAAGGTCAGTGTGGGAACTGAGCACAGAACCTGGACAGACCAGATAAGGGTATCGAGATGAGTCCTGCTAGTCTGGTTGCAGACTGAGCCCAGGGAGGGCTGCTGAAAAAGACAGCAGCTGAGGGTACCAAGATGGGCTCCGGCTGGGTGGTTGAAGAAGGCAGTGCCTCTGGGAAAAAGCCTAAGAACTACAGCCCCATTCCAGGGCCAGGAACTACAGCCCCATACCAGGAACTGGGGACAGCGTATGCAACTTGGCTGGAGGGCTGAGTTGCCGAAGACCTGTTGAGAGAACCATTGGCTGGGGGTTGCTCACAAGAGGTGGGTGCCATCCTGTTGAAAAAACTAAACCCAAACGCAGGATCACACCCAACCAACCAAGGGGGGGCCCCCCCGCATGATGTGAGTGCCACCCCTGAAAAGAACTGTGACTGCAGGTACATTGGCCAAAGAAAGGGGGAACTCATGAGAGGCGGGTGCCAACCCCATTACAAAGACCATGCATGGATAAGCTTTGCAAGAACTCAGTTGGAAGAGAGCAACGTTTAAGGGATTTTCTGCAAAAGGATTTTGCTGTATATGAAAGACTAGGAATTACCTCCACAGCAGCTCAGCCTCAGCCTGGAGTTTGTTTGCATTGAACCTTAGAAGATTTGGTCTCCTGACAGCAGGTGAGAACTGTAAATTGTTATGATCACTCCCTTCTTGTGTGACGTGATCATGTTCTATACCTGGCTTAATGTTCATCCTGTCTGAGCATCTCTGGATGTCTGTAGCTCTCTCTCCGTTGGTATGGCTAACATTATGCTGCTACAGCACTGAAAGAAATACAGTCCTTGCCATTCCAGCTTTTTTAATTAACCTGTTGATTGCGTACACTCAACTGATCTCACTACAGCCGAACTACCATAACCACACACTGACTGTGTAGCCAGCCTTGGGAACATTCAGCCAAGAATTAATTTCTGTTCAGAGCAGGGCTTGACAGCTCCACTTGACAGTGTTGCTAGTAGGCATATTTTCCGGGCAACTGCCATCAACTACTGCAGAACTGAGTTAATTTAAAAATAAACTATAGCTTCCAGCCCATATGGCTACAAACAAAACTCAGAACCAGAGTGTAACAGATGCGGTGCTGTCGGTGTGAATTTGCAGATAGTGCCAGTGCTTTTGCTGCTGTTCAGAGCTATTCCACACAGCAGCTGAGTGAAAACTAACCTGGTTCTCCTCAGTTTTCACTACTGATATTCAGTATCTTGTGGCCAATCATGAAACTGACAAAAGTCTAATCAAGTTCTCTTTTCTGCTGCTTGGCAGAATGAGGGAATGGAGCTGTGTGCTGGAGAAGAAAACAAGATGAACAGACTAGGGAAGGATAAAGTAAGAAACCTCCATGCAACAGCCAGAAAGCTGAGGGAGGGATATGGGGACACAAACCAACCCTTGCAGCAACCAGGAAGCTTCTGAATGAGAGCAATGAACAGAAAAAGACTATTCATGCTTGCTTCACACAGCAGGCTGGGGGCTGGAGGGTGTTGGCTTCTCACCTGGGTAATGACATGGGACAGTAGGAAGTTCTCATCTTTCACACAGGCATTTTGCTAGCGGGATTAGTCCTCTGTCTGTGATGTGTATGGTGAAATTTCACCACTTCTATGTGTGAGTAGGTGTGCTGTAGTGAGTGCATGGATGGGTGTAGAATACGAAAGGGCACTGGAGGGAAGTGAGAGAAGAAAGATGAGAGAAAATGTAAGGGCTCTGAATCAGCTAGAATAGGGATTCATATCTGGATCTATAGGAGTGCCCTAATGACTAGTCCAGGGCTACACACATGCCCACAATGACTGTCTTTTATGTAGGGCTCAATCTGGTGGACTCAGGTCATGCCTACTGGATTGGGCCCTGCACGGGAAATAGCTGGGGAAAAGCCTAGCTTGAGAATCCTGCCAGCGCTTAGTTGCCAAGTGACAGGACGTAGGTGGCTCTGCTTGTACCCCGTGGCAGAAGGTTAGGCACCTAGGAACTTCAGCTGGCAGTTGAGCAATGTTTTTTGTGAATGGGAGTGGGCCTAAGTGTTGGTCTTAGGCACCTTAAGAGGGAGTTAACCACCTAAGTCCTTTTTTTTTTTTTTTGTGAATCTAGCCATTAGGGGGTGGTGCCTTCCCGCTGTTTATTGTTGTCCTACTCAGCGCTGATAGTATTTGCAGCGTGCAAATGAGTGTGCCAAAGGAGAGACATGTTTCTCTGACTCCACAGACCACCAGAGAGATTGAACAGACTATGCATCATAATACTGATTGTCAGATGTTCCCACTTCAAAGATCCCTCTGAATCATACTGCTGTTTTGCGTCTGTGCACGCTACTGCGTGACGAGCTAGAAAATGCTGCGAAGACTGTGCAGGTCCTGTTTGTTCCCCACTCTGTGCTTGCAGCACTTTGTCTACAGGAATGTGTCCCTTCAACAGGGCTCGTGCATCTTACGCAAATGATACCTTTGTGCGGGTCCCGCTGTCCATCACTATTTCAGCTATTGCCATGACCTTCAATTTTGTTTATGGAAGTAAGGAGGTATTAACAACTCCCAGATAATGTATCAGAACCAGCGTTGTACACTTCTATATACCCTGATGCTGACCTCCCCCTACGACAATGGGCTGGCATATGGTTTCATATCAAAGGGACACCTTTTACTATTACTAAAATATTTAATTGGTCAGACCCCGAGGCATCATAAAAACCAGGGTCCTATTATGGTGGGCCTAAGCAAGCACAGACGTTTCCTGTTGACGTGGAGCCTGGGAAACGGGCCACCACTTATCTTATGTGCCTGGCTGCGGCGTGCACCTGCACGGATGGCTACTAGCGCTCTTGCCCCGTTGAATGAGCGTCGTTTCCCGGGCGGTCGGTCCTGATACTCACGGGCGATCGCTGCTCCCTGGGGTCCTGTGCTTCCAGCCATGACGGTTCCACAAACGCCCCTGCCTACCCCAGTGTCGCCCAGTACCCGTGCTGTGCGCTGCCGGCTGCCCCAGTACCGCCCCCTGCTGCCGCCCCCAAATACCCTGGGGCCCTGATTACACCCCAAGTCCCTGCTGCCGCCCCCCAAATACCCTGGGGCCCTGATTCTCCCTCCCCAGGCGCATGCCTCAAGCCCCTGCCCCCAAATACCCTGGGGCCCCCGTTCTGCCCCCAGGACCCTGGTGCTGCCCCGTCAGCATTTCCCGCATCCCCAGGCCTGCCGGGGGCGGTACCTGGGCCAATTCCCCGCAGCGCCGCCTGCTCCCGGATCCAGGCCTCGCTGAGCTCCAGCTGCAGCGCCATCCCCGCCTGTTGCCGGGCAACGCAGCCAAACACCCACCGCGCGCGCGCGAGAGAGAGCCCCACACCGCGCGCGCGCGCCTAGGACAAGGGAGGGCGGCGGCACGCGCAGAGATCGGAAGATGGAGGGCGCGCGCAGCCCCGCGGCGGGGCCCGTTACTGGAACCTCAGTCCAGCGCCCTCCCGCCCCGCCCCGCCCGCGCGGGAAGAGGGGCCGCCGCCGCCGCCTTCACCATGGTATGGACCATGAACGGAGAGGAGCGGGCGGCGCCCCCTGGATCAGAGGGGGGAGAGCGGCCCCGTCTGGGATCAAAGAGGGGAAAGTGGGCCACCCCCGTGGGATCAAAGTGGGGAGGAGAGAGCTGCCCCCCATGGGATCAAAACGGGGAGGAGAGAGCTGCCCCCATGGGATCAAAGGGGAGGGGGCAGCCAAAGGGGGGAGGAGAGAGCGGCCCCCCCATGGGATTAAAGTGGGGAGGAGAGAGCTGCCCCCCATGGGATCAAGGGGGAGGGAGCAGCCAATGGGCGGAGGAGAGAGCGGCCCCCCATGGGATTAAAGTGGGGAGGAGAGAGCTGCCCCCCATGGGATCAAGGGGGAGGGAGCAGCCAAAGGGGGGAGGAGAGAGCTGCCCCCCATGGGATCAAAGGGAGAAGGAGAGAGTGGCCCCTTATGGGATCAAAGGGGGGAGGAGAGAGCAGCCTCCCTGGGATGCAAGGGGGAGAGGGAACAAAGGCCCACACGGGATCAAAGGGGGAACAGGGGGCATCCCTCCTCTGGGAGCATTGTGGGCGGAGGAGGGAGAAGTTGGGAGGGTTGCCAACTTTGTAATAGCACAATCTGAGCATCCCTGTCCCGCCCCTTCTCCGAGGCCTCACCCCGCTCACTCCATCCCCCCTCCGTCCATTGCTTGCTTTCCCCCACCCTCACTCGCTCATTTGGCTCGGGCTGGGGAGGGTACCTTTTCGCCCAGGTGTTCCGAGCAATGCATGAGTCGATGTGCAAACATTGTCTCTATTGCTCTCCTGTGATGGAGATCTAATTGTAATGGATTCCTCATGTCACAGTTGAGGGCATCATGGTTGGTGTCTGCCCAGCCAGCTTGTCCCTGAGGCTTTGTATGCACAGAGACTGGCACTGCGTCATTGCAGTTGGGTTTAATCGGAGCTTTCAGTGCCGGTCCATGCGTAGATGCTCTCAAATCTTTTTTGTTTTGTTTAAACTGACTTGAGTTTGGGGCCCTCTTCTCCCAAAACTGGCATCCACATGCAGACTTGTGCTGAAATAGTTGGTGTGAATTGCAGCTGATTTCATTACTTCACTTTCTGTTTCTGGGAAGTCGAGGCCTGAGTGTTGCATTCACTGATGCAGAGCAGTTCACGTAATTGTCATATTACAGGCAGGGAGATTGGAGCACAGAAGCCACACAGCTGGAGATTGGAAGAGCCAGGTGTGGAGCCCACCGTTCCTGTTGGAGTTGATTGGGCTGTCCTCAAACAGTTTTGTTCCTTTCTTTCTGACACTTCCTGACTCCAGAGATTTCAGGCTGCAGGATGGTCCATTGGAGAGCCTTTGAAACCAGATGCAGTATAGAGCAGCTCAGCTTCAAGTTCACTGAGTTTGCTGCAGTTTACTGTGTGGCTGTTTCAGGCTGGACCTTTAAATAGTGAGACTGTGTTGGAAGTGCGTAGATGTTAAACAAACAAAAAAAAATCCATGATGCATTTTGTTAGAGTAAGAGTTCATTAGTTTGCCCTGGAGTAATTATGTAGTGCACTCTGTGCCTGTCTGTTGGCTGTTGCTCTCCTCCACAGCGGCTGCTGCAGTTCCATGATGCTTTATGTGTATAAAATGAAAGGTGCTATGTAAATATAAAATATTACTACAGCATACTCTTCTTCAATGGGACACACTATATGAGGATAGCTGTTTTATTGGGACATTTCAGAGTGTTATGCTGGAAAGTGTAAATGGCTGCTGTCAGGTGTGTCTTTGATAAAGAGACAATCACAAACTTTGTTCAATGTGTGGAGCAACTAAATGCTGCTTCATGTAGTGATAACTGGAAACATTAGGAAGCCATTGCCCAAAGCAATGGGCTATATTATGATGCCAATCAGAAACTAAGGCTATGGCTACACTAGCACTTTTGCCAGTAAAACTTTAGTCAGTCAGGGGTGTGGAAAAAAAACCTGACTGACAAAAGTTTCACCAACAAAAGTACTGGTGTGAACAGCACTGTGTTGGCGGGAGATGTTCTCCTGCTGACATAGTACCTCCACTCGTTAGGGGTTTGTTAATTAGAGCAGCTACATGGGAGACCTTACAGCGGCACAGCTCCAGTGGTACAGCTGTGCCGCTGTAAGGTCTGTAGTGTAGACATAGTGTTAGCCTTGTTTTCTGCCTGTTGTCCTGTGTTTCCTGGGACTAACTGCAAACACAGAGGTGAGGGGATTGATTGGCTGCAGCTGTGTGTATCTGTGTGTGGTAGAAGCAGAAACCGAACAAGAAGTGAGAGAGAAGTCATGAGTGTGGACCAGACATGAAGCAGAGATATGGAGAGGCAGGCTTTGAAATAGTGAGCCAAGAAACTGCCTGTGTTGGTTTTTTTCCCACTGTGTTCAAGGAAACAAGATTTTACGCTTGGTAAATAAACAGGATTGCACCAAAGTAATACCTGACTTACATAATCAATATTTTTTCCCTCATGGAAACAGTCTGGCAAGGCCCTAGGTATTGGCTAACTGCTCAGGCCAAAAGGGGCAACAACAGGAAAATGACTCAGGGCTTGTCTACACTTAAAATGCTACAGTGGCAATTCCTGCAATTCCTTAGTCTTAAAAAGCCAAAAACACCAGGGAATTCGGCACCAAAAAGTATGTTGAGAAAACTTTTAAGAATATAAGACTTGCTTAACTTTTGAATGCCGTATCAAAGTTAAGGTTGCTTGCACAAAACTTTGCAAACTAAGGGCAGGTTTACACATAAAATGCTGCAGCTGTGCTGCTTATTCCTGGGGGAATTCTGTGCTACTGTGCAAGTGTAGAATTAATATTCTCCCCAGATCCCCCTCCCCACAGAATAATTTATTTGGAGGCGGAGGCAAAGGGAAGCTGCGAAAGGGGTCATGCTGCAATTGCATCTTTCACCCACTAGTGGCTGATGTGGTGCCAGAAGAGAGAGCAGCTGGTTCAGAGGCTGGAGCAGCCAGCCACAGAGAGGGAGGGGGCAGAGGCTGCCTTCCTCACAGTGCCCTGCCCCCGTGGCCAGGTGAGGAGTCATGGGATATGGGGGAGGGATGGACAGAGCGGGGCACATGGGCTGAAGGGGGTTCACAAAGACTGGGGTTCAGAAGGACTAGTGGGGGGACAGACTGGGGTGGAGGCACAGACAGCTGCAGCGGCACAGGAGCCAGCAAACAGAGCTGTAAACAGGGGAGTCTGTAAGGGGAGTTTGTCTTGTGGTGCTTGTTTTTTGCTGTGGGGGGTGGTGTTTTGGTGTGGTTTGTGTTTCCCAGATTAACAGGGTTTAGGTGGGAAGGCAATGACAGATACAGAGGTAGCAGTGGGAGTGACCCATGTAGCGGAAGACACAATGAAGATGACTGGATGTGGAAGCTGCGGTATGTACATGATCCTGGAGGGGGAACCTGGTAAGAGTTTTGTCTGTATGAAGTGCCGTCTGATAGAGCTGATGGAGGAAAAGATCCGAGGTTTGGAGATGCAGGTGGAAAGTCTGGTAGAGTTTAGGAAGGGGTTTGAGCAGATTATGGAGCAAAGACATGAGGTGTCTGAAGGGAAAATCTCAGACTTGCAGATGGAAGCAGGACTGGGAATTCTGAGGGGAGACTGGGTGAGGAAAGTGGTCAGTGGAAGCATGTGACTAAAAGAACCAGGCAGAGGAAAAGACGGGCTAGTGAAGGAGAAATAGAGCTTAAGAATAGGTATGCAGAGTTGGAAAATGAAGAAGGGGCTCAGCAGGTAGTCACTGAAGGTGGAAGGGCAAGGAAGAAGAGAAGAGCGCTAGTCCTATAGGAAAAGGGGAAGAGTTAATGGAGATTACACCAAATATGAGCCCCAGGAGGATACAGGATGGGTTAAAGAGGATGACAAGGGAGAATAGGAATGGAAAGAACTTGCAGCCAGAGGGAACAGGGGATAGACTGGAGAATAGCACCGTCACTAGGAAAAGACAGGTCTATGTGATTGGGGACTCTTTACTGAGAAGAATAGATAGGCCTGTAACCAGAGCTGATCCGGAGAATAGGAGGGTGTGCTGTCTTCCAGGTGCTAAGATACGGGATGTAGACCTGAGGTTGAAAAGGATTCTAAAGGGAGCAGGAAAGAATCCCCTAATTATCCTTCATGTGGGAACAAATGATACGGCTAGATTCTCGCTGGAAAGTATTAAGGGAGACTGTGCTAGGCTGGGGAAGACGCTTAAGGATTGAGGCTCAGATGATCTTTAGTGGGATTCTGCCTGTTCCTAGAGAAGGGCAACAAAGGTGTGACAAGATTATGACTATCAACAGATGGCTTAGGCAGTGGTGCTATAAGGAGGGCTTTGGGATGTATGGCCACTGGGAGGCATTCATGGATAGAGGACAGTCTCTCGGGATGGACTTCATCTGAGTAGGGAAGGAAATAGACTTCTAGGATGGAGGCTGGCACAACTGATTAAGAGAGCTTTAAACTAGGAATTAGGGGGAGATGGTTGGGAGATGTCCAGGTAATCTCCACGCCAGAATTTAGCATTGAGAGGAAAGAAAATGAAGTAAGAGTGGATACAGCCGTGGGTAGGAAGAAGGGCAGTGTAGATACCAGTCTAATAGGTTATACTGGTAGTAAAATGACCGTGCCTAATAGGGTACAGAATGTGAGTGAGGCCAAACAGCAAAAATTAAGATGTTTGTACACTAATGCGAGGAGCCTAGGTAACAAAATGGAGGAACTAGAGCTACTGGTGCAGGAAGTGAAACCAGATATTATAGGGATAACAGAAACATGGTGGAATAGTAGTCATGACTGGGCTACAGGTATTGAAGGGTATGTGCTGTTTAGGAAAGACCGAAATAAAGGTAAAGGTGGTAGAGTAGCACTGTATATCAATGATGAGATAGAATGTAAAGAAATAAGAAGCGATGAAATGGATATGACTGAGTCCGTCTGGGCAAAAATTAAATTGGGGAAGAAAACTATTAGAGCCTGCCCTGGGATAGTGCTTGGGGTGTGCTATAAACCACCGGGATCTGATATGGATAGAGCCCTTTTTAATGTTTTTAATAAAGTAAATACTAATGGAAACTGTGTGATCATGGGAGACTTTAACTTCCCAGGTATAGACTGGAGGATGAGTGCTAGTAATAATAATAGGGGTCAGATTTTCCTAGATGCGATAGCTGATGGATTCCTTCAGCAAGTAGTTGCTGAACCGAGTAGAGGGGATGCCATTTTAGATTTGGTTTTGGTGGGTAGTGAGGACCTCATAGAAGAAATGGTTGTAGGGGATAATCTTGGCTCAAGTGATCATGAGCTAATTCAGTTCAAACTGAACGGAAGGATTAATAAAAATAAATCTGCAGCTAGGGTTTTTGAGTTCAAAAGGGCTGACTTTCAAAAATTAAGGAAATTTGTTAGGGAAGTGGATTGGACTGAAGAATTTATGGATCTAAAGGTAGAGGAGGCCTGGGATTATTTTAAATCAAAGCTGCAGAAGCTATCGGAAGCCTGCATCCGAAGTAAGGGGAAAAAAATCATAGGCAGGAGTTGTAGACCAAGCTGGATGAGCAAGCATCTCAGAGAGGTGATTAAGAAAAAGCAGAAAGCATATAGGGAGTGGAAGAAGGGAGGGATCAGCAAGGAAAGCTACCTTATTGAGGTCAGAACATGTAGGGATAAAGTGAGACAGGCTAAAAGTCAAGTAGAGTTGGACCTTGCAAAGGGAATTAAAACCAATAGTAACAGGTTCTATAGTCATATAAATAAGAGGAAAACAAAGAAAGAAGAAGTGGGACCGCTAAACACTGAGGATGGAGTGGAGGTCAAGGATAATCTAGGCATGGCCCAATATCTAAACAAATACCTTGCCTCAGTCTTTAATCAGGATCTTAGGGATAATGGTAGCATGACAAATGGGAATGAGGATATGGAGGTAGACATCACCATATTTGAGGTAGAAGCGAAACTCAAACAGCTTAATGGAACTAAATCGGGGGGCCCAGATAATCTTCATCCAAGAATCTTAAAGGAATTGGCACATGAAATTGCAAGCCCATTAGCAAGAATTTTTAATGAATCTGTAAACTCAGGGGTTGTACCGTATGATTGGAGAATTGCTAACATAGTTCCTATTTTTAAGAAAGGGAAAAAAAGTGATCCGGGTAATTATAGGCCTGTTAGTTTGACATCTGTAGTATGCAAGGTCTTGGAAAAAATTTTGAAGGAGAAGGTAGTTAAGGACATTGAAGTCAATGGTAAATGGGACAAAATACAACATGGTTTTACGAAAGGTAGATCGTGCCAAACCAACCTGATCTCCTTCTTTGAGAAAGTAACAGATTTTTTAGACAAAGGAAACGCAGTGGATCTAATTTACCTAGATTTTAGTAAGGCATTTGATACCGTGCCACATGGGGAATTATTAGTTAAATTGGATAAGATGGGGATCAATAGGAAAATTGAAAGGTAGATAAGGAATTGGTTAACGGGGAGACTACAACGGGTCCTATTGAAAGGTGAAGTGTCAGGCTGGAGGGAGGTTACCAGTGGAGTTCCTCAAGGATTGGTTTTGGGACCAATCTTATTTAATCTTTTTATTACTGACCTTGGCACAAAAAGTGGGAGTGTGCTAATAAAGTTTGCGGATGATACAAAGCTGGGAGGTATTGCCAATTTAGAGAAGGACAGGGATACCCTACAGGAGGATCTGGATGACCTTGTAAACTGGAGTAATAGTAATAGGATGAAATTTAATAGTGAGAAGTGTAAGGTCATGCATTTAGGGATTAATAACAAGAATTTTAATTATAAGCTAGGGACGCATCAATTAGAAGTAACGGAGGAGGAAAAGGACCTTGGAGTATTGGTTGATCATAGGATGACTATGAGCTGCCAATGTGATATGGCTGTGAAAAAAGCTAATGTGGTCTTGGGATGCATGAGGCGAGGTATTTCCAGTAGGGATAAGGAGGTTTTAGTACCGTTATACAAGGCACTGGTGAGACCTCACCTGGAATACTGTGTGCAGTTCTGGTCTCCCATGTTTAAGAAGGATGAATTCAAACTGGAACAGGTACAGAGAAGGGCTACTAGGATGATCCGAGGAATGGAAAACTTGTCTTATGAAAGGAGACTCAGGGAGCTTGGCTTGTTTAGCCTAACTAAAAGAAGGTTGAGGGGAGATATGATTGCTCTCTATAAATATATCAGAGGGATAAATACCAGAGAGGGAGAGGAATTATTTAAGCTCAGTACAATTGTGGACACAAGAACAAATGGATATAAACTGGCCACTAGGAAATTTAGACTAGAAATTAGACGAAGGTTTTTAACCATCAGAGGAGTGAAGGTTTGGAATAGCCTTCCACGGGAAGCAGTGGGGGCAAAAGATCTATCTGGCTTTAAGATTAAACTCGATAAGTTTATGGAGGAGATGGTATGATGGGATAACATGGTTTTGGTAATTAAATATTCATAAATAGGCCCAATGGCCTGTGATGGGCTATTAGATGGGGTGAGATCCGAGTTACTACAGAAAATTCTTTCCTGGGTATCTGGCTGATGAATCTTGCCCATATGCTCAGGGTTTAACTGATCGCCATATTTGGGGTTGGGAAGGAATTTTTCTCCAGGGCAGATTGGAAGAGGCCCTGGAGGTTTTTCGCCTTCCTCTGTAGCATGGGGCATGGGTCACTTGCTGGAGGATTCTCTGCTCCTTGAAGTCTTTAAACTACGATTTGAGGACTTCAATAGCACAGATATAGGTGTGAGGTTTTTTTTGTAGGAGTGGTGGGTGAAATTCTGTGGCCTGCGTTGTGCAGGAGGTCAGACTAGATGATCATAATAGTCCCTTCTGACCTAAATATCTATGAATCTATGACGTAGTGGGGTGACGACATTGAGCCTGGAGCTCAATGGGAGTGGCAGTGCAGGGCCACACGGAGACATGTGCTGCTATGCCTGGCTGAATCGTTAATGGAAGTGCAGGGACACACGGGGACAGGGTCAGATGTGCCTGACTGAATGGGAGAGGCTAGGGGTCAGCCAGGGTCTGCATGGGGAAGGCTCCCCAACTCCCTAACAATCCCTCCCCGCCAAAAAACCTGTGCCACAATTCTACCACCTACACCCAACAACCCTCCAGGTTCATTCTCAGACTCCTTCCCCTGACTCCCCAAGGCTTTGCACTGCTTCTGAGGGGTGCAGGAAATATGTTTTTGTATTGTAGTTTAAATGAACTATTACTCTAAGTTCTGTATTAATATGCCTAGTCAGGATTCAATTTTTCAAAAAACATTTCCCGAATCTTTTTTGTTGCCTGTATTGTTACAGACATACTTGCTGACAGGTAATTTGAAACAAATTACCAAACTAATTGAAACTGGCAGGATTATATTGTGTTATTTTGACAAGTAAATGTGCAGCATTTTGCAGAATTTTAAAATATTGTGTGCACAATTTTGAAATTTTTGATGCAGAATTCCCCCAGGAATAGCTGCTGTAGGGCTTCAGGAAAGATGCTTCCTATGCCTACAGGAGGGCTTCTCCCATTGGCGGAGGTATTCCACCTCCCTGATAGGCGTTAGCTATGTTGTCAAGAGAAGCCCTCCCATTGACTTAGCGCTATCTACACTGGGGGTTAGGTCAGTTTAACTGTGTTGCACAAGAGGGGGGGATTTTTCACACCCCTGAGTGACAGTTTTACCAGCCTCATATCATAATGTAGGCATGATCTAACTTTAGTCTTTCTTGATTAAAGAAATTTGCCATATGGATATAAATTTAAGATATATAAATTTTCATCTGAAATTTCTAGTTAAAATGATCTTAAGAAGGCATTAGTTAACGTTAAGTGTATATATAAGAAATTAGAGTAAAAACTTTACAGGGATGTTGTAATTATCTCAAAAACAAGCATTAAAATACAGGTACTTCAGGGTTAAAGTTCACCTTAAAAGAAATCCAAATGTGTTAACCTCTGGAAATTCACAATTAGGGTACCCAGGCAATACCCCCCCCCCCCCGGCCCCTTATGAAATAATCAGAATTGTGACTGGACATTCCATAATAATAGTTCATATATGCATTTCTAGATAGGAACAAAATATTTTTCTGTGATAGTTGTAAGATGCATTCATGTGTTATTCAGAGTTGTTTAGGATAGTACCTTATTAGCGCTGTTCTATTTTGGATTTTACTGCTATGTGTTTTCTGCTACTACACACACTGGGGCCAGGCTGATCTCACATTAATATAAATCACTGAACTTTACTGAAGCCAACTGAGTTACAGGTCTGTCAAACACCAGTGTAAGTGATTATAGTCAGGCCCATTGTTGTCAGACATGTAAGTACTTACTAGATGCTCAATTTTATTTGCGCATCTACAAATGATATGATTCTTTAAATTTTACTTTTCATTCAATGGTAACAAACTCACTATACATTTTGGACCTGACTTTCGAATTATGTATTGTGTGCCTAATTTGCATGCACAGTTACCATACTTGTGTGAAATATGGTGTTTGTATGCACAAGTGATTGTGTAGGTAAGGTAATTGGTCATATGCATACTTTTTTCATCAGGCCCAAAATGTGTACTAAGTGTGCTGCCACTAAATAGAAAATCCAAAATGTAAAGACCACTGGCATTTAAAATAAATTATTATAAGACCCTGCTTCAGAACTTACCTGTTCACTCTAGCCTATTGATATGATTTTCTTTTTCAATTAGAAGGAACCAGAGATAGTTAATGAATCTACAGAAGAGGACTCAATTCATTTTAATGTTGGCGGCTGGCATTTCTCTATTCCTAAAAGTAAAATTGCTCAGTTTCCAGAATCTCTGCTTTGGAAAGAATCTTCTTCCTTGGTTCCGTCTGAAAACCCAAGACTATTCATCGACAGAGATGGATTCACCTTTAGGCACGTCCATTATTATCTGCATACCTCAAAGCTGTCTTTTTCCAGCTGTGCTGAATTGAACTTGTTGTATGAACAAGCATTAATTTTGCAGCTGACACCTTTATTGCAGGTACAGTGTGATGTTATGTATTACTTTTATACAGCTTTTGTTAATTCATAAATAATAATGACCATATAAAGATTTCAGAGTATGTGTGAATATATAGATGCTTGGAATGGATGCCTAACAATTAATTTCGATGTACACTCATTCATTATGGGCTGCTGAGTACAGAAATAAATCCCGAATATGACATTTGACCTTTCCATCAGAGGCCACTGAAAGGTCCGTACTCATATTAAAAACACAGATTCATAGAAACATAGGGCTGGAAGGGTTCTTAAGAGGTCATCTATTCCAGCCCCTGCACTGAGGCAGGACCAAGTAAATCTAGATCATCCCTAACAGATGTTTGTCCAACCTGTTCTTTAAAACCTCCAGTGAGCGTGTGATGGTTTTCAGGGTACCCAGGACTGTGAATAACCTGCTTGCTCCCTGCATCTAGCTTGAGAGACTCTTGCTTGTGCTTAACCCGGTATCAGCTCCCTGACACCATCAACGTAGCCACTCACACGCTTTCCTCTGGACTCTGCCAGCCCTTAGCTTGTCTTGCAGGTTAGCAATAGGTGCACCCCAGTCCTCAAGCACCTTTGAAGCATTCTTCTGTAGTGTCCAGCCCTTTTCCCACTGAACACTGATAGAAATACCAGGTCTGCTGTACCTAAGGGAACAGTGTACCTACCAGCTTGTGTGATTCAACTCAGAAGCTGAAGTACCTTGCTTAATATCACAGCACTTAAATATATTATAGGGAAAACAAGGAGAAGTTTATTATCAAAGATTCAAGTTATAGTGAGTAAGGATATTGGAAACAAAATTATAACACTTTCTAGAGACTAAACTTAACAAACAGGTTAACCTCCTGTCTAAAGACATTTATCTCACCCAATGTCTTTTACTGTATCTTCAGCCAAGGTTGGCTGAGATCCCGTTTTCATGAGTGTAAATGCACTGCCCATTTACTTCCTACGTGCAGGATAAAGGGGTGTCTTGTTTGCCTTCTTCTTATATCCCTAAAGTTCATTGTATGTACTGTGGTTAGTTTCCCTTTTGTGCTTCTGCCCTGTTGACTTCCAACCTCTTTGATAACTTCATATGTAAATGGGCATCCATTTTATTAGCTTACAATGCTTAATTTAAATCTGACCGAGAGATAAATAAACATCTTTTGTCTGACAGAAAACTTGTTTCTTCATGTCTGCTGGTGACTTATACCTTGATACAGAATTTAAGAACACATTTTCAGTGTATATATCTAATTCCTTACATAGTATCTGTCTATGCAGTGTTGTTGTGCCGTGTTTGTTCCAGGATATTAGAGACAAGGTGGATGTCTGTTGGACCAACTTCTGTATTGTAAGCTTCTGCACTTACATAGAGCTCTCCACACCTAAAGAAGAGGTCTGTGTAAGCTCGAAAGCTTGCTCTGTCATCAGCACAAGTTGATCCAACAGAAGATATCACCTCACACACCTTGTCTCTTTAATATACTGGGATCAACACAGTTCCAACAACACTGCATATGTGATTCCCATGTCTTATCTTCATGTACTTGTGCAATGTCATCTTCTGTGTCCTCTTCCTCCTCCTTGTTATCATCACTTTCTTCAACGTCCCCTACCTCAACTTCCTCTACCTCCCGTACCCACGCACACAGATCCTAAACCCTGTGCACACAGCGAAACACCGCGCGCAGAAAAATTTGCACAGAAGCACAACAATTTGCGCACATGGACTGTCAAAAATTAGAGGGAACATTGGTAATCACTGTTTGGCACACAGGCTAGTGCCTCTTCCTCACTGACATTTAGCTGGGATGAGCAAGTATATCTGAGCGTAATTTCAGTGCTACATGTATCACTGAGAGAAATTCATCTTCCAGCTCAGTCTTGTATATTGTAATAGTTGATACATTTTCTTCTCCTGCCCTGTCTTAACAGTTTAGAGCGGAGGTTTTCAGCCTGTGGTTCCTGGACCCTTGGGGGTCCACAGACTATGTCTAAGGGATCCGCAAAAAGTGACTATGAAAATAAAGTTTCAAATCCCAGAAAAGGCATTCCATTTTTCTGATCAATCAAAGTATGTGAATACCCTCCCCTATCAGGTCAAAACCCAGAAGTGTTGTCATTACCATAGAAGCCCACAGTTTAGCACCCTTTCTCATGTGGCGTCAAATTCCGTGCAGAGCATGTGCAACATTTATAGTTGAATTCTGTTCAGTCAGTTTTCAGTCTAAGACTCTATGGTAGGGGTCCGCAGACCACAAGTTGTATTTCCAAAGGGGTTTTACCTCCATTTTAGGGGTCTGCAAATGAAAAAAAGGTTGAAAATCACTGGTTTAGAGAAAGGGATATGGTGGAATTTGAAAGGCACTAATAATGTTTGTCTCTCTGAAGCAGGTTGATCATGTAAGACAGTGAACTCGTAAGCACCATCAAGATGTAGAATATGGGGGGGGTTGTTTTTTTTTTTTTTTTTTTAAAGGTTGCCAGATGGCTTACAAATGAATGTGGACCTCTCCACTGGCTTCACTTGAGAGAAAACTGTAAGGAGTCCATAAAAGGTTCAAACTGCCTTTTTCTGCAGTGTTTTAACCCAGTACTAATTCAGACCACTGGCAAGTCATTACCTCGCTGAGTGGTTTCATGCTTACTTTTTGTTACTTTTCTGAAGAGATGTTTCTAGCAGTTAGGGTGGTATTTCCCTTCTGAGGCTATAAGGTTCCTTACACCCGCTCTGCATACACAGAGCTCATGTTCATACTTTGGTGCCTCACGGATTTGTTTGTTCATTTTGAATGTTGTCGGACTGAGGTTCACTTACTCAGCAGATGGGTCTAACGAATATTTATTAAGGCAAAACACTCAGAATAGTGATCAATTACACTCACAAGTGAGAAGCTCTGAAGCTTAGCAGGACGATCTCATCACAGTTTGCCTCCAGCACCAGACAATACAGCATCAGCTTCTCTTTGTTACACACATTTATTTATCACTTTTCTTTTCTTATACATACCTATTAGTCTCTCATTTCCATGTTATCTCTCCTCCTCTCTCAGTACAAGATTAGTGTTAGTGCAAACTGGTCTTTTCTAGTTTTATAGTTACTGTATCTTTTCTTGTTTTCATAAATACGATTACTCTGCAATTTCTTACACACGCGCAACACTAAACACGATTAGTCTGCATTTTCTTAATATACGTAGTTCTACTTAGGTTTATGCTGTTAAATGTTATCAGAACAGACGCATAAAATCCAAAGCAGGCTTCTGTTAAGGCCTAAATATGCCTTCGCTCTCAACAGTTTTTACAGAAGAAAGTTTTTGTTTGGAACTTTCACCCTGGCAGAAAATGCAAAGACTCCAGTACACTGTGGGGAACTTGCTCTGAAGTACTGTCAAAGTTTTGATGATTGTAACACAAGGCTGGGTTTGCAGTTCACCCTGACTGGGTGACGAAGTACCTTCAATGGATTTCCAAGTCTGCTAATTTGACCTTTACCTGTGCACATTGCATAACGGTTTTTATGCCAAAGTAATGATTGCCTGCATTCAGATTGAAGAGCTGACAGAAGTTTATCAGTTGCATCCCTGTTTTGGAAATCCCGGAGTTTCTGTCTTGTATTGGTTGCCTCTTGTATTATAGCCAATCCCTGTTCACTAAAAGCAACAACACTGTCCTTTTTCACTTGCTGGCAAATAATGCATTGTTCATAAGATACAGTTGAGGAGTGCTTCATATTCAAGACTGCCTCCATATTTTGTCTATGGGATACCTGAGGATAATAATAAAAATAATTAATAAATACCATACAAATATTGAATAAATAAATAATCAGTATTTACCAGTATGTAGCTTATGCCATGGCCTAGGTATCCAAATCGATACTCAACCCACACTGTAAGCAAAAGTCAGCTTTAGGTTAGCTTAGTGGTTAGGGCTAATAATTAGCTACTAATAATTTATATTTTTGAAAGAGGAGAACTTTCAGAAATGAACTATAACATACTATGTTGTGGATGATACTTCCGTTTACTTAATCTTAAATGTCATCCTGACTGCAAAACCAACAAAATTCAAGTGCATAACATCACATGATCAGAAGAAGCAGAGAGTCTGATCTTCGACAGAGATTGTTCCCTGCATTTTCTGATAGCACAGTTTCCAAAATTAGGAACATATTCCATAATTAGTACCTCTCCTTTACTTTCTGTTTTTATGTTACAAATGGTAACCGTTTTCTTTTTTCTTTTTATTTACCTGAAAATTCAAAATTCAGCTTGGTAAACATCACTTTCAGATTCTGCACATCCAAATTATGAAATAAAACCTGTTTATTAACTTTCCTCAGAAATGCTTTCTTGTTTCGTTAATATTAACTTGGTTTACTCTAGTTTTTAGGCAGGGGTGTGGCCCCAGTTGGTGGATACATGCTACTTTGTTGCATTTTATGTACCCTTTTTCCTGCAGGAAAGGAGGTAGACATTCCTCAGGACGTCTTTCCTTTGTTGTGAGTGATAGAGCTGAATTTAGTCAGAAGTTCAGGATGATGGTTGCATTCTGGTCTGGGTTAGGACAAGTTCTACTGATTTCATTCTGTTGATCATTTATGTGAAGTAGGATGAGAGCTCTTTGTAATGGTGGGTGCTTGGAACTGATGTTTGGTTTATGTAATCCAGGTAGAGCTGAGCGAACTACAGATTTTGTTTGCTTCAGTGGCCCCCCCCCAAAAAAGAAGTGTTTGGGTCAAACAAAAAGTTTTGAATATAAGATACTATTTACTACTAGCACCAGGGCACTTTTTATATGAAGCCAAACATTTACTCCCCTTCCTAATCCCTTAATTCCAATAACCTACCTTCATGATGTCATCAGAGCCCAGCAGGTCCTTCGGCCTTTGTGTTGGGCCTGTTTATTTCTCATTTTCTAAGCTAACATTGCCAAATCGAAGTGTTCAACATTCATGAGTTAGACAACAAACAGGAGAGATTTATGAGAGTTTTAAAAACTAATATAGCACATTGCTTTTCACCTGTCTTTTGATTTTCATCTTGAGGGAGAAGTTGCTTACCCTCACTTTGTGTGTGACCATCTTGTTTTCAAAGTTCAACTTTAAATGTACACACAAAAATGTAGGCCTCCCTGTTAGCTACTTGAAGGGGATTTGCCTTATTCTACCCTCCTGCCTGGTGTGTGGGAGCTACAATCCTATCCCCTGCCCTACCCAGGTAGAATAGATCACTGCCTATTCCACTTTCTCCCTCAGTTTCCTTACTGCTCCCCACTCCCGCCCCCTGTTTATTCTCTGCACCCCTGCTCAGTCCCACTGACAGTAATGGGAGATGGAGGCCCTTTGGAGTAAGGGCCAAACTTCACAACCTTAAAGGTAGAAATCAGAAATTCCTAAAAGCCTTTATCCTCCTCTCCCTTCCAAAAATATTTGTAAGATTTGTGATAAAACTGTGAATGTTGGCTGTACTGTACCGTCACAGGGCTAGGCATGTCGACCCAAATACACTTTTTGGAATATATGAGGGTTCTCATTAGATTACATGTTCCTATGAAAATCCACCTGCCATTCTTATTTCTACAGAAAATAGGGACATTCTAAGTTTGGATCTGTTCACACCCATAGAAGCTATTGCATACTTATTGTACAATATTCCATGACATTTTTTTATGGCTGCAAAGGGCTGTTCACCATGCATTAGAGAATCATCTGTGGCTTTTATGTTTTGAACTATTTTATTTGCATTTAAAATAGTCAATAACATTTCTATATCTTAACAGACTTTAGACAATTTGAAGGAAGGGAAACATAATCTGCGAGTGCGACCTGCAGATATACCAATAGCTGAAAGAGCATCCATGAATTACTGGAGAACGCAAAAATGTATCAGCAAGCCTTTAGAGTTTCCTATTAAAAGCCCAGCATTTACAGGTAAATGTCCCAGTCCTCCTCTCTGTGAATGTACCTGGTGCTTTAAATTACTCAGCACACTCTGTAGGTCATAAGCACCCACTCGTGTTCAGCCAAGACTAGGATTTTTAAAATACTTTAGAATCTGAAGGTCCTTAAAATGTTGTGCTTTGCATGCACATGCTCAACTTCCAGACGACTGATTACATGAAAGGAAAGCTGCACATTTAGTTACGTGCACATGCAATGGGGGATTTTGGTGTGTGCATCCAGGCAGGCATGCATCTACCTGGGTGCAATATCCAGTGTGGGTCTCACCAATGCTGTATACAGAGGAAACGCCACCTCCCTACTCCTACTCAATACTCCCTTGTAAAGAGATCACATCAGCCCCATTTGCCACAGCATTGTCATGGGAGCTCATGTTCAGCTGCTTAGCTACAGTGACCCCTAAGTCCTTTTCTTGGTCACGGCTGTCCAGGAATCAGTACCCCATCTGACAAGTGTAGCCAGTTAACCAAGTGATTCAGATCATTCTAGATCAGTGACTGGTGTTAGTCATTATGTGCCACCGTACCAATCATGGATTCATAGATTCCAAAGCCAGAAGCGACCGCTGTAATCATCTAGTCTGCCCTCCGGTATAACGCAGGTCAGAGAACTTTCCCAAAATAATTCCTACAGCAGATCGTTTAGAAGAAGAATCCAATCTTGATTTAAAAATTGTCAGTGATGGAGAATCCGCCGTGACCCTTGGTAAATTGTGTCATCTGCATACTTTATTAGCAGCAATTTTATATTTTCTTTTGTATTATTGATAAAAATATAGAATAGCTTTGGGCCAAGAACCAATCCCAGCAAGACCCTGCTAGATAGAGCCTCTCGCAGCCCTGGTAAAGCTCCCCCTGCTGGACACACATCAGGCTGCTGTGCCTGGATCCCATATGCTGGACCGGTGTGTTTTTAAGTTTCCCTTGGTCTGGGGAGGTTCCAGCATTGTGTCTTTTTTTTTGGCCTCTCTGGTGCACTTCCTGGTTGCAGGCACTGTCTGTTACTCCTTCATGGAAGTGGGACCTCATGGTTCAACTAACCTAGGCCCCCAGTACCAGTGGTGATTGTCTCAACACACTCCAAGTGCTTAATCACACCCTTTCCCAGAGCTCCGATCTTGTGAACATTCTGTTATAGTTTACCTATCCAGGAACACATAGTTGAAGGACGTAACAGTCAGACTTTGCAAAAGGGATTCTAAAACAATTACTCTTTATGTTATGCAGTACAAAAGACATGCAGCTCTAAATACCTATACACCCTTTCCTCCCTGAGATTCCTCATCACTCTGGGGTGTTCTTTGGGATATGAGTCAGAGTCTTCTAAGGAGTCCAGGATCTTCCCTCTCCCCCTGCTCTCCTCCACTGGCTTTTCATTTTGAGCATGAAGTCTCACTGGTCTCTTATCCCTCTCTCCAAAATGGCCAGTGACTCCTGATTTAACCTCCTTTTTGTAATATCCAGTCCCCATGCCAAGTTATCCATTGCTGAGTTAGCAGCCTACCTAGATGGACCGGTTTTCTTAGTCTGCCTTCTTTGTCCCAAGGGTGTTTCCATAGAATAGAAAACTATCAAGCTCTAACAACCCTCCTTTGTTAACCCTGTGTCACCATCCCTTGAAATTTCATTCCAAAATGAAGGTAAAAAGACAACAGAGAAGGGAGACAAGCCCCACATTCAAAATTGAGTTTGCAGTCTGGCATAAATACACACAGAGAATCCCCAGAGTCAAACAGAATTAATATGTTGTACATAAACAGATCCCCCAAATTGTCTCACACACACACCCATTAGGTGATAACTCCCCATTAACAACTATATAGTCTATAGTCTATTTCCCACTATTAATCTTTGATATGTGCCATATTGTGTTTAGAGAGGAGACATGAACACCCATGCTAAGAAGAACTCTTTGTACCGTCCTCCAATACAAAATTAACGGCAGTCTTCCCTGTTTGTGTATTGATATCCTCTGATTTCGCTCTAGGATTACATGATAAAGCTCCCTTGGGGCTGATGGATACACCATTACTTGATACAGAAGAGGAAGTGCATTACTGTTTTCTGCCATTAGACTTGGTGGGAAAGTACCCTACTTTAGTCAATGATGATAATTTGCTGTGGCTCCTGGAGAATGCAGCTCTGATAGAGTGTGAATGCAGTGAGTTCCGTTTCATAGGTAAACCTCATTCTTTTCTGTTTGGAAAGCACCTTGCACATTTGAGCACTATCAAAATAAGTTACAAATAATTATACTCTACCCCTGTCTCTCAACATCTTCAGTTTCATTCTGGTATCTGTATTATGTTAAACACACAACATATTGAGAACAAATATAAACTTTTACTGTGCGTTAAGTATGCAGCGTTGTTGTAGCCGTGTTGGTCCCAGGATATTAGACAAGATGGGTGAGGTAATATATTTTATTAGACCAACTTTTGATGGTAAATGAGACAAGCTTTTGAACATACAAAGAGCTCTTCTTCAAGCCCAAGCTCGGAGAAGAGCTCTGTGTCAGATCAAGAGCTCGTTTCGTTCACTAGCAGAAGTTGGTCCAATAAAAGATATCACCTTAATCCACAGAGAGTGAGGTAAGGGAGTTGGAGGAATGGAGAGAGGGCCTTGGAATTGGGGAGTTAGGCTGGGCATTGAGGCTGAGTAACTGTACTCGCTTGCTTGCTAGCTACAGCCCTTGCCAACCCTTCATCCTACCTGCCTGTAGTCCCTCATCCATACCCCTTCAGTCTTCCTTGGATATTTTAAGCTTCAGCAATGGGATTCCCAGTCTACAGACCTGGTAAATTTAGTCAGACCAGACGACTTCTCCAGTGAGCTATAGAGAAGCTGCCTCTGTAGCAGCGCAACAAGCTTCACTTGTCAGACAACTTTGCCTACAAGTTTACTTCACACTCTCTCTCTGGCTTTTTCCCTCTGTTTGCAGGTAGACCAGGGGTGGCCAACCTGGGGCTCCGGAGCCATATGCGGCTCTTCAGAAGTTAATATGCGGCTCCTTGTATAGGCACCGACTTTCCAGTGTGCTGGGGGGTGCTTGCTGCTGAACCCCTGACTCTGCCACAGGCCCTGCCCCCACGCCACTCCTTCCTGCCCCCTCCCCTGAGCCTGCCGTGCCCTTGCTCCTCCCCCTCCCCCTCCAAGCCTCCTGCACGCCACAAAACAGCTGATCGGGAAAGGCAGGGAAGGAGGGGGGGGAGGTGCTGATCGGTGGGGCTGTCGGTGGGTGGGAAGTGCTGGGAGTGGGGGGAGGGGAGGGAGCTGATGGGGGCTGCTGACGTGTTACTGTGGCTCTTTGGCAATGTACTTTGGTAAATTCTGGCTCCCTCTCAGGCTTAGGTTGGCCACCCCTGAGTTAGACCATTTCTAGAACTAGTTCAGCTGCAGCCACTGATGACATCCATTGCTGGCAACTGGTAATTTCCTCATGCAGACAAGACTCATGATAACATTAAAACATTATCCATAAATGTATGTGTTTGTGTGTGTATATATTTATACTGTAATTGGCTGTAGAACACAAAATGCTCCATGAAGCATATATAATGCCAGTGAAGCTTTCTAAAATTTAAAAAAAAAGAAAAGTTTAGATACTATATTAATATATATTCAAAGGGGTACCTTTCTTCACTTCATGTGGAAATGTATATACATGCAAAAGGTCAGGTTACAAATCCCAACTGTAATTCCAAATGTTACTGGAAAACCAGTACCAGCTGTATATATCAGGCTCCTGGGGCTTGTGCTACGGGGCTAAAAATAGAAGTGTAGATGTTCCGGCTCTCAGACCCACCTCCACTGGGTTTCAGAGCTCGGGCTCCCGTCCAAGCAGGAACATCTACACTGCTATTTTTAGCCCATAGCATGAGCCCTGGGAGGTCAGTCGATCCAGGTCTGAGACTTGCTGCCATGGGGTTTTGTTTGCGATGTAGACATACCCTGACAATGTTAAATCCTTTCTGCCACTGCTGATTGCCAAGCATAGAATCCCCTTGATATGGATGGAAAAAGAAACTTATAACAAACCATAGCCTCGCAGTGTGCTGAAAGCATCATCCAAGGAACAAACTAGCTATTGAAAAAAGGAAAAACATTAAGATATACCACAAAATGTGGTCAAAATATACAGATTACTTTGAAACAGACAAAATGGTCTAAATATTTTTAAACCACTGCTTGTAGCCTTAATAGAAGGAAATATATATATATATATATATACTGGAACAAATTTCAATTAGACTGCAAATCAAACTTGTTATGCAGGTTTCAGAATATATAACACTAATGGTGAATAGTTTGAACCAAAAGAAAAGCTTATATTTGTTTTAATGTAATTCTCAACTAGTATGATATACTGTATATTAATACAATAATTTGTAGATGTTAATGTAAGCTTACCTAAGAATCAATCAGTAATATAGATTTAAAAATATTAATGTCAAAGTTAAAATAATAATTTAAAATATCTTAAACTCAAATACGGGATTAAAGCATGTTCCTATATCTTTTGCTTCTGTAAATAATCCCATTAATATGCTGTGGAACATGTGGAAGAAGGACGGTGGGCCTGATTCTCATTTACACCAAGAGCCCTTTACACTGCCAGAACAGTATAAATGGATCTTAAGGTGGGAATAAACTTCACCCCCTTTTTAAAGCCTCTTTACACTACCAAAGCAGTAGAAAGGGGTCTTACTGTATATGAGAATTAGGTTCTTTATCTCTCCAGTAGTAACAAAATAATTTTTCATTTATGAAAGGATCATCTAGCTTCAAAAGAGTTATGTACCCTTTTAAAGTGTGGCAGAAAACCACAGCTCCTCCACTGTTTCATTCTGATATTGCCACAAGTTTGCCCTGGTGTTTTTGAAGGACCTGCTGGCATCAGATTTCATCAGCCCGTGGTAAACTATGTTGAAGCATACTTCAGGAAGGATTTCTGCTTGCAGAAAAGCCCATATTTGAGTCACGTGGAACATTGCTGCAAATAAAACCAAACTGATTCCTGTGGATTGTACTACCTATCATTTTGCTATGCTTTAAAGTAAACTGACATTTGATTTTACATCTTGATCTTCAAAAACTGTTACAAATATATTAATTTTCAGGTATTTATTTTCAAACACCGAGGATCTCTTGGTTTACTTCTAGAATATAAAACAACTAATGAATATATTGTTGTTGGGGGGAGGGAGGGAAATGTCAACAGCCTATTGTTTTGCTAGAGTGAACATTGGACAGGTAAATGACAAAATTAACACTTCGGGTTTTGTCTTTATTTTTCAAGTAAATTTTCTTCGCTCAGAGAAGATTTTGTTGCCTGATAATTTCTCCAACATAGATGTTTTGGAAGCAGAAGTTGTAACTTTGGGAATTCCTAACCTTACAGATGCAGTGAAGCTTTACAGGGGTAATTTGGTGTCACTTTGTTTTCAGTGTATTCTTCCATTCACTTCCTGTCTCAGCTAAGGTGTTTGAATATTGAGGTGATACATAGATTCCAAGGTCATAAGGGACCATTGTGATCATCTAGTCTGACCTCCTGTGTAACATGGACGTAGAACTTACCTCAAATAATTCCTTTTGAACTAGAGCATTTTAAAAAAAAACCAATCTTGATTTAAATTTTGCCAGGGATGGAGACTTCACCATGACCCTTGATAAGTTGTTCCAATGGTTAATTGCTCTCATTGTTAAAAAAATTTACTCCTTTCTCCCAGTCTGAATTTGTCTAGCTTCAAATTCTAGCCATTGGATCATGTTAGACCTTTCTCTGCTAGATTGAAGAGCTCATTTTGGAATATTTGTTCTCCATGTGGGTACTTATAGACTGTCATCAAGTCACCCCTTTTCCCTTTGTTAAGCTAAATAAGGTTGAGCTCCTTGAGTCTGTCACTCTAAGGCATGTTTTCCAGTCCTGTAATCTTTCTCATGGCTCTTCTCTGAACCCTCTCCAAATTTATCAACATCCTTCTTGAATTGTGGACACCAGAACTGGACACAGTATTCCAGCAGCAGTCACACCAGTGCCAAATAGAGGTAATATAACCTCTCTACTCCTACTCAAGATTCCCCTGTTTATGCATTCAAGGATCTCATTAGCCCTTTTGGCCACAGAGTCACACTGGGGGCTCTTGTTCAGCTGATTACCCAACCTCCCAACGCCAAATCCTTTTCAGTCTCTACATCCCAGGATAGATAACCCATTCCTGTAAGTATGACCTACATTCTTTATTCCTAGATGTATACATTATATTTGGCCACGTTAAAATGCATATCGCTTGAGTCCAGCTTACTAAACAATCCGGAATGCTCTGTATCAGTGACCTGTCCTCTTCATTATTTATCCCTTCCCCTATTTTTGTGTCATCTGGAAATTTTTAGTGATGATTTTGTGTTTTCTTGCAGGTTATTAATAAAAATGTTAACTAGCATTGGACACGACCTGACCCCTGCAGGACCCCACTAGAAACACACCCATTCAATGATGATTCTCCATTGACAATTACATTTTGAGATCTATCAGTTAGCTAACTTTTAATTCATTTAATCCGTGTCATATTAATTTTATATTGTTCTAGTTTTCAATCAAAATGTCATGCAGTACCAAGTCAAATGCCTTACAGAAGTCTATTACATCCACACTATTACCTTTTATCAACCAAATTTGTAATCTCATAAAAAAATGAACTTAGTCTGACAAGATCTATTTTCCATAAACTCATCTTGATTGCCATTAAGTATATTACCCTTATTTAATTCTTTATTAATCAAGTCCTATATCAGATGCTCCACTGTCTTGTCTGGGATCAATGTGAGACTGACAGGCTTATAATTACCCTGGTCATCCCATTTACCCTTTTAAAATATTGGCACAACATTAGCTTTCTTCCAGTCTTCTGGAACTCCTTCGGTATCCCAAGACTTATTGAAAATCAAAATTAATGGGCTCAAAAATCTTGAGCTAGGGCAATTTCTGACATAACAGTTGCTGGAGACAAAAACCCCTTTGAGATGATCTCCTCAGATGCAGAATTACAAGATAAGTAATTTTACCTTCCTTGGCTTGCCTTTTGATCAGACAGCATCACTTCCCTCTTGGAATCCCTCAGTTAGTGCCCCTTGCCCATGAAATTATATTTAAACTTCTTACCCTCATCTTTATGGCCCTGAACAACTTTGCCCTGGCCTGCAACTTGGATCTGAATTCTTATTGTGTCTCTTGTTGCTCCTTTGTGCCTCTCCATTAACAGTGGTCCCTACATTCTCTTTTCCCACTCCTACTTATTCCATGTTGCCCTATGCATGGATCTACTTCCCAACCCCAGTGTGTCAGGTCCCCTTATATACAGCCCTCCTAAAGACTGCCTTCTGAATTTCTCTTACAACATTAAAGATACACCTGCACCACAAATTAAGGTGTAATTGTGCCACAGGTATCACTACCCATGCAAGTTTTAATCTAGCTAGTAACAATAATAGTGAAGATGTGGTGGCATGGGTTTTAGTGTGGTCTAGGCACCAGAGTACATACCCAGAGTTCTAGCGTGTAATTTCTCTGAGCCATTTAGCTGTTTAGGTATCAGAATGACAAAATAATTTTATGGTACCAAATTTTTGCAAAATTTGAGAGTGTACAGAGTAATGATTAGGCACCAAGCAGTCTGCTAAGTCACCAATAACAGCATGAAATAGAAACCTATTGAAATGGTTATTTAAGGCATACTGTATTTCCATCAGCATAATTAACCAGAATTTGGATGCTCCCTTCCCCACCCTCTGTTACTCCTGGCAGACCATGATGACATGTCTTTCTTTCATGAAGGAAGAAAGATTAAATGAATGCTCCCACTCGGAAAAGATGTTCCTTTTGTTTTCAGAATTTGCATTTATAACTAACTCCAGTATAGCAAAGGTTTTGTTTGCTTGTTTAAGAGCAGGCCCTGCATTTCTTAGTGACCTGGTACCGAAGGGCTCTAGGAGCATCTTGAGCAAGCACTACTCCTTGTAGTTATGCCAAAACAGCTGTCATGTTTTTAACATTCATTTCTTATGGACAGAAAAATGTATTACATGAATATTTTGAACCCAGAGTCTTCTCAACAGATTGCATGAATGCTGAGAGAAGGGCCAAGTGTTGCTGTAATTATTCATAGAATCATAGAATATCAGGGTTGGAAGGGACCTTCTTGGCAACAAGGGCACATACAATTAATCTTATATCTCATATTAATATTAATGATATTAATCTCATATCAATCTTTTGCTTGTTAGAACACAGTCTTGATACTTTTATGTATTTCCTTTTCATGTAGGAAATTGCTCTATGCTGACCTCTAACCTTGAAGATTCTGTGAAGGGCATAGTAAACAAGATGCTGGAAGTTCAGGAAGCCAAGAGGCCTCCCTTGTATGTTATGGCACTTGGTGTCTTAGTAAAATACCCTGATTCAGCACTTGGACAGCTCCATATAGAAAGTACTTTAGACAGAAACCAGCTGTACATTTCTGGGAATGGCGTCCTCTTCCAACATGTCAAGTAGGTTTTCTTTTATAAACTAGTCTTCATTAAATTCATGAGGTTGGGTTCTTTTTCTGTTTGAGTTCTTCAGCCATATTGCATACTAACTTTGGAAGAGCAGTCCTTCAGCCTTTCATTTAATTAGTGCTGCTCCTGAAGACTGTTACTACTGTCTAATCTCCGACAGTGGGGCTCTGCACAGGCAACTGCATAAGGAACAAAGGAAAGTTACTAACAATAGCTGGAGTTCTCCAAATATACGACATGGACTTCAGTTGGTGCACATCAGGCATGAATTTGGCTCATTGTATTGCATATATTTGACTTAATGAACCTAGCTGAGTATAAGTATATAGAGTGGTCTGTTACACCAAGAATGAAATTTGAGCCTATTTTCCTACTGTTAACATTCAGATAAATTGCTAACACTGAATATTGTAATTTCTAAACTGCACTGAAAGTGCTAAACTCTGCTTTGTGACAAAGTGACCCTGTATGCCTAGAGAAGGGCAGACATCATTACACTAGACAGAAGGAATGACTCCCCAAGGAGCACTAAAGAGGCATTGAAATGCTTTCCAAAAAGTGTATAAATGTAAGAAACAAAAAGGATGAAAGGAGGGAGTGAAACGTTAAAAACATACTTTTTCAAAAAATTGTTTAATAATTTCTTTCATTTACCTGTCTTTCATTTACCTGCTGTTACCCTCCTCTCAGCATTCTGCAGTCCTCTGCTTGTATCACTGATCACTAACATTGCAGAGTAAGGAGACAGCTCTTAAACTGGTTTAGGTGTCTCTACTAACAGCAACCGTTGCCAGGTCTTGGCAGTTGAAAGGCCCATAAGTTCACCTTCAATTTATATTTGTTTAAATTTTTCAGACAACACATATAGTCTGTTAGGGCCTGATACTGCAGACCTGTTCTAAGGCTGGTAAGGAGCACTCATGTGAAGGTTCTAGTGAATTAGCATTATTTGTCAAGTGGAAGAAATGCAAAAGTATTCAATGGGAAAAATCTTATTGAAAGCTCAAGTATCAATAGCTGGAAAAGCTTTCTACCAGGTGTTCTTAACAATGGCTTGGCCTGAATTAGTTAAAAATAAATCATGTAAAAGTATTTGGTAGTATAAAAAATAGACAAAGATCTAGTGACCTATTCTCATTTAACTTTGGATGGATAGGAACTGGCTAGGAACTTGCCGCCTCCCACTTACTGAAAATATGTCTGAAATCCATGAACTCTGTGATTACTTGGACAAAAGGGACATCACATATGAACCAATGAAAGATGCTTTGAAATCATATCTGAAAAAAAAGATACCTGCAGAGATGAAGGGACACAGTAAGTAAACTGATTTAAATAAGTAATTATATTGTTTTAAAATATGATGAGTGGATATTGGCTGATTAAGAATAAAGACTCAATAATCCAGTGCTAGCTAGGAAGAAAAGGTAGGTTTCAAATTAACCAGGGTTTTATGTGACCAACAAACTCCTCATTTTCATAAAATCTAGTATAAGCCAATAGTTTTTAAGAAGTGGCTACTGCTACCCCACAAGCTGTATAATTATACATACAACAAAAAGCTTTAGAAGAAATGCACAGTAACTGCACTACAGTGACACTTATTTCTGAAGAGGCATTCATATTTCTGTTTAGAATATAACTGCTTGCTTGAAAATTCTGTCTCTCCCCCTCAAAAGAGACGGAATTAGTGAAAACCCTTCATGGCACACAGCATATTTCCAGGCAGATATGCAAATAAGCCTTACATTCCAGTAAGTCTCTGTGAATTGAGTTACTCCAATACATTTTCTGGTTAATATTAGATGTCGTACATATGAGACTAGGGGATTGATATTCAGAGTGGGCTCCTGTGGGAAATCTCTGTACCTACAAAGGACTGAATCCTACTAATTATTTTGATGGAATTAAAATCCATGATAACAGGGCTTGGTATGAAGGAGTTCAGTCATCTCTGTGGCATCTTGATGTCATCATGACATAGTGTGGTGCATAGCTTGTGTTGGAGAAATTAAATGGGAAATAATTGTAACAATCTCAAATGCCTAACAATTGAGTTGTTGTTATTATTATTTGTATAACAGTAGCAACTAGGGACCCCAGTCATGGACCGGGGCCCATTGTGCTAGATGAGATACTCTACCACTCATTTTATTTTACATATTCCCGTTCCAGAGTTGTCTAATCTTTTCATGTTATTGTTCACGTCCCTCCAAACATCACTTCTGTGAGTTTGTGACTGCTACGTATATCTTTCAGTACTGACGTGTGCTGTTGTAGGCACACAAATCTTTTCTTAATGGAGGCGCTTTTCAAATATTTTTCACCATTTTGATTTGGGTGAATATTTATTTAAACTTTCCAGCCAGCATATCACAGGACAATACAGTAACTATCTCATGGACTATTCCTGTGACTGATTTCAATCTAAACTTTTCCAGAAAGTCATTTCCGCATTCCGATAAAATCTAGAGGCTAAATACAGAGGCTAAATTGTGCCCAAGCTTGTGCAGGTCCACAGGAGGGAATGGAGCAGGCACCATAGCACTACTTCCATTCCTTGCACACACGAAGTGAGTGAGGCTAGCCTAATGTCTCCAGAAGTAGTGGTAAAAGGAACACACAAACAGTGGTGAAGAAATAGCTTTGCTTCCCGTGCGCTCCCAGGAGTTCCCTGAGCTTAAACCCACAGTCAAGTCCAGTGAAAGCTTTCTATCAGTCGTAACTATCAAAGCAAACTCCAGCACACCTCAGCTTTTCCCACTGCTGAATTTTGACGTTGTGTACCTTTTGGGTGCAGGTTCAACAGCATATCCAGCTTTATCTACATTGGGCAGCTAAATGTACCAGGTTGGAGAGCCCAAACAGAACCAGACTTATGTTCACAGATGCAGGCCAAGACTTTTGACTGGACTAGAGAGAAGAATACTGGCTGCAGCATGGGTGTTTGCTGTTGTACATTTGCATGCCTGGTTTATTTTTTGACAATGCTTATATCTGAGCCCTGGAACCAGAATGCAAGGCCTGAGCTCTGTGTGTGTTTGCTCAGAATTCTCTACATTCATTTAGCATACTAAAGAATCCATATTATTATTATTACACTATTGTGATATCCCCTCAGTAGCTTACAACTGTCATATCCACCACCAAGTTTCATTATTATTTAAAATGACTTCCACTGTGACCTTGACATTTTGAACCTTATCCCTTAGATGACGACTGGAAAGCAGAAGTAAGAGTCTACTCCCTGCATCAGATTGTGAAAATTTATGTAGGAAGCCATTGGTATGAAACATACTTACAAACCTTGCTGAAGGTACAGTCAATAAGTATCTTTATATTGCCTTACTGTAAGTCTGCCTAAGACATTTTAGTTTTGGAAAGGTGATGAGATAGCATTTGATGGGGTTGCCTGGCAGCCTGGGGCAAGCAGAGCTTCATTTCTGGGCTGGGAACTGTATGAAGGCACCATGTTTAGCCCCTTGAGGAAATAAGCACCTAGAATTATTCATGAGAGAAGAGTTCCCCTCCTGGCCAACAACACAAACAGCATTGACTGGGGCTGATAGGACCTGGTTAATTCTTCTTTCATCGGGTACATGGACTGCCAAAACCATGTATGGGGGGCGGGGTTGCCTTCCCTCAAAATTAATATTAGAAATCCATAAGAACAAATAGAAGCTCATAAGCATGCGCTTAACTTCATGGATGATCTTAAGTTCCATTGAATTCAAGTCTATGTTAAGCACATGCTTAGGGGCTCTGCTGAATGGAGATGGACTTAAGCACATGCGTAAAGTTAAGAAAAAGCCTAAGGGCTTTGCTGAATCAGGGCCAAAAAGAGCCAATCTAAATCTCAAAATGTGTACACAACACTCCAGGACGCATTTTCAGAAAGGTGGCCTACCTTTGGCTCTACAAGAATTGCACTGAATTGTGGGTTCGTAATTCAACTGAAGGCACAAATTTGAGCAGGTGCCCGATTCTAATTTCCTGACTGCAGGAGCGCTGAACTAGAAGTGTAATTTACAGACACAAATTGCACCTGTAAGCAAGGAAGACAGGCCTGAGTCTGACTGAAAAGTTTTGCCCTTCACAGAGCCATTCTTGCCCTCCCTTCATCCCCACTTGTCTATGTAAAGGCAGGTAGAGAAGAAATGAGGGGGGTGGGACAAATGAGCCTCTTTTATAAAGGCAACCTTGACATCAAAGAACATACATGGGGCTCTTTCATAGGCCTTGCACGTTTCCAGGTCCAGGCAGGCCGACGTGATTCTAAGAGGGGAGGTCTCTGGAAGTTCTATGTTCAGAGAACCCCCGTTTTCCGGTGAGTCACCTGCTATGCACTGGCCTCAGAGGCTTTAAATGACAAGAATCAACGGTCACCCTGAGCTCATGGTTAGCGCTGAGCTTTTGTGTTGCCACAAATGCCAGAGCAAGCAGAGCAAGTCTGGATATATTGCAGAAGTAACAAGCTTAGCCTGGGAAGGGACTATCTCATGTTATAAATCAGTGGTCCCCAAACCATGGAGTTTGGAGGGGGGCCTGGAGAATGTTTCGGGGGCACATGGTGGGACTCTGGCCAGCCCCCAGGGGTTGTGGGGAGGGAGCGCCACCCACCCCAGTTCCGGCTCCAGCCACAGCTCCTCTTCACCCCCAGCCCCCTTCCAGCCCCAGCTGCACCTCCACTCCACCCCCGGCCAGCTCTGGCCCCAGCGACACCTCCACTCCGGCCCCATCCGCACCTTGACTCCACCCCCAGCTGAGCTCTGGCCCCACCCACAGCTCCTCTCTACCCCCTGCTCTGCTCCCAGTCCCCCTCCAGCCCCAGCCACACCTCTGCTCCTCCCACAGACCAGCTCCACCCCAGCCACACCTCTACTCCTCCCACAGACCAGCTCCACCCCTAGCCACACCTCCGCTCTGCCCCCTGCTCCACCCCCAGCCACAGCTCCACTCCTCCCACAGACCAGCTCCACCCCCAGCTGCAGCTCCACTCCGCCCCCTGCTCCATCCCCAGCCCAGCTCTGCCCTTATTCCCTCTCCCCCACCAGGCCAGCTCTGCGTCAGCCCAAGCTCCTCTACTGAGCCAGCTATGCAGGAATGGAGGAGGGGGCACAGACAAATTCCAGTACTGGCAAGAGGGGGTGCAACAGGAAAAGTTTGGGCACCGCTGATATAAATGAACCCCATCGGCAAGCGAAGTAGCATAATGTTCTAACAACTCGCTCTACATTTAGCTACATTCAACCTTCCCTGGCTAGAAGGAGAGTTGCTTTGATATGAGATTTGGAGGGACATGGTGGGAAGAAAAAAGGTCTTAAAGTACCTCTGACCTCCTAAGTTACGATATATATTTATTTCTCCAGTGTCCAGAGCTCCTGTCAAACTGCAAAAAAGTTTATTGGATTACATATGGTCAGAGTCTCCTAATCCATGGAGATGGGCAAATATTTCGACACATTCTCAACTTCCTTAGACTTGGCAAGCTGTTTTTACCATCTGAATTTAAGTAAGAAAAGAGAGATCATGCGTTTTATTAGTCTTATTCCAGATATCTATAGGAAAAAAGGTATTAATCTTTTATTCCACCTATAGGTTTTCTGATTTACCTGGTGATTAAAGCATTAAAGCAAGATTTTTAGTTCCAGTAGTATTTGTTATCAAATTCGTACAGCAACATTAGTGTGAGAAAAATTAGCATAAGGCTTTGTGAATTTAAAGAAAACCTGAGCAAAAAATTGTAGCCAATAATTTATTCACCAAATTTAGCTTCTTTTTTTTGTGTGCAAATTGACTGCAATCAGGTTATGGTTTACTTAAACTCGTTTGTTGTTCAAAATTATTTGCTGTATGATTTCTACACATAAATCTTGCTCTGTTGAGTGTTCATGATCAGTTTGTTTTCAGTGTCAGATATTCAAAGTTTGAACTGTTTTTCTCAAAAGAGTTCACTTATTTTGGATATCTGGAATGAAATTCTGGTTCAACTGAAGTCAATGGAAGTTTTTCCTTGATTTCAGTGGAGCCACAATTTCACCTTTCATTGTTTGGGTTCCCAACTTGAGATGCCCATATGTCATCCAAAACACAAGGCACCCAAAAGTCGTGAACACTTTTGAAAGTTTTGGCCTCTATTTTTTCCATGTGTTAATATTGCATCAGTAGCAAAATAAGAAATGACTCAAGTTAGGGAGAGTGCATTTTGCACGATCACTTTGCATCGTTGATTACATAAGATGATTTCAAAAATTGACTAGTATTTAGAAAAGATAATCTAAATGTATTTGAGAGAATTACTGTACAGTTATGTTTATTTACAATTTACAGAGAATGGTCTCTATTTTGTCAAGAAGCAGAGGAGTACAGAATTCCTTCTCTTTTTGAAGCACTGTATCAGTGCGATGGATACAGGTAAAGAAGATGCCTGTCTATTTTCTATCGTTTCATAGGCTCATAGATTCCAAGGCCATTAGAGACCATTGTGATCATCTAGTCTGACCTCCTGTATAACACAGGACATAGAACTTACCCCAAATAATTCCTTTTGAACTAGAGCATGTTTCTTTAAAAATAAAATCACATCTTGATTTAAAATTTTCCAGGGATGGAGAATCCATCACAATGTTTAGTAAATTGTGCTAATGATTAATTACCTTCACTTAAAAAAGTACCCCTTATTTCCAGTCTGAATATGTCTAACTTCAACTTCCAGCTGTTGGATCATATTACACCTTTCCCTGCTAGATTGAAGAGCCAAATATTTGTTCCCCATGTAGATATTTAGACATTGTAATCAAGTCACCCTTTAACCTTCTCTTTGTTAAAATAAATAGATTGAGCTCCTTGATTCTATCACAATGAGGCAGGTTTTCTAATCCTTTAATCATTCTCCTGGCTCTTCTCTGAACCCTCACGAAATTTATCAACATCCTTCTTGAATTGTGGACTCCAGAACTGTACACAAGATCCCAGCAGTGGCTGCATCAGTGCCAAATATAGAGGCAAAAAAACCTCTTCACTCCTACTCGAGATTCCCCTGTTTAAGTATCCAAGAATCACATTAGCCTACTGCAGTTTTCACGCCATACATCTGAAGAAGTGGGTCACAGCCCACAAAAGCTTATGCTCGAATAAATTCGTTAGTCTTTAAGGTGCCACAAGATTCCTTGTTGTTTTTGCTGAAACAGATTAACACGACTGCCCCTCTGACAGCTATTTGCCTTTTTGGCCACATAATCACACTGGGAGCTCATATTCAGTTGATTATCCACCTGCCCCCTCCCAAACTTTTTCAGCCCCCCAGCCTGTAAGTATGGCCTGTATTCTTTGTTCCTAGATGTATACATTTACATTTAGCCATTTAAAAACTTATTGTTTGCTTGAGTTCAGTTTACCAAGCGATCCAGATCGCTCTGCATCAGGGACCTATCCTCTTCTTTTTTACCATTTCCCCAATTTTTGTATCATCTGCAAACTTTATCAGTGATGATTTTATGTTTTCTTTCAGGTCATTGATAAATATGTTAAATAGCATAGGGCCAGGAACCAGTCCCTGCAGGATCCCATTAGAAACAGACCAGCTCAGTGGCAATTCCCTGTTTACAATTACATTTTGAGACCTATCAGTTAGTCAGTTTTTAATCCAGTTAATGTGTGCCACGTTAATTTTGTATTGTTCTAGTTTTTAAATCAAAATGAACTATTAAGTCAAAGGCCTTACAGAAGTCTAAGTATATTACATCAACACTATTATCTTTATCAACCAAATATGTAATCTCATCCAAAAAAATATATCAAGTTAGTTTGACAGGATCTATTTTAGAGTAACCCGTGTCAATTGGCATTAATTATATAGTCCACCTTTAATTCTTTATTAATCAAGTCCCATATCAGCCACTCCATTATCTTGTCTAATAATTCCCCAATAATTAAAATTCATATAAAACTAATTTTAACATTCATCAGAATGCACACACAACCCAACAACCTTAGGCTGTCCCTGGAAAAAAATTCAAAGGTTCACAAATGTAGCAAAACTGAAAAATATTCATTTTACAGATTGTGGGTCAAAAAACATGAAACTTACGATGAAGCTTCTTTTCCATTTAGAAGATTAAATATTGTGACTTGGGATAAGGAGCGTGAGTTCAGCAAAGACCCAAAAGAAGTAAGATTTTTTTCAGAAATACCTCAAAACAATAAGTTTTAAAAAACAGTTCAGACCTGAATGTTTAAATTGTCCAGTTGCAGCTTGGGACAAGTTGTCTTAACTCTTACTGCAAAATTATCAACAAAAATGAAAGTCCTGAAACTTCTATGTGAAGAGGAAATCTTTCTTCCAAAAGTGCAGTAATTTCTAAGAATCTACTCACATCAAGATGCCAGTAGCAGTTCAGAAAAAATAATGACTTTTTTAATAGAACCAGGGGTGCTGGAACAATTTGTATAGTGGGGGTGCTGAGAGCCATTGAACCAAACTGTAAACCCTGGATATGATGGAAACCACTTCAAGCCAGGCGGTACGGCAGGACCCCCAGTCTCTCGAGTCCCAACACCTATGTATAGAACGACAGGTTTTTGAGCATCAAGAGATACAGATTCAGGGTAAAACAGCTGAAGGTATTTTCTTTAAATATTAGAGAAATGTGAGAAAGAAAAATAAAAGGAGAAAGAAAATCTCAATCATTTGCAGCTAATTATTGTAGTTTAGTTTGTTTGGATAGTTTTTCAGTGTTCAGGTTTAGATAGCTTCTGTGCCATTGCCATTTTGAGTTCCCAGAGCAATTTGTGCTTGTTTTCTGGAGTAAACATGCCTGATCAAGACCTGTCCAGTTTGCCGCAGGTAAGGCCACTCCCTGTCTCAGTGTTCTCTGTGCTAGGTTTTTACCCATAAGAACAGGCACACTTGCCCTACTCCACATTCAGGCAGAGAGGATTTGAACCTGGGTTTCCCATCTCCTGGGTGATTGCTCTAACTAATGGGCAAAAGGGTGGCACTTCCTCCACCTGTGTCTGTTTTATGCAGGGTCTCATCTGGTAGGCATGCTCTGAGCATGCCTACTGGACTGGGCTCCACAGGTGAGATAGGCAGGAGAACGCCTAGTTGGAGAATTCCACTGGGCCTTTGGCATGAGTTGCCTAAAGTGGCAGTTAGGCACCCAAATCCCCTTGTGGATCTAGCCCACAATGCCTAAGTACCTCTGTGGGTTTAGCCCCATGTGGTTATAGCTCTGGTAGCATGGGCAAGGTTCAGTGTGCGGCCTCTGCAAGGTCTAGATGGACAAGTGCTCAGAATGACCAGTTCTCAGCTCCTGCTGCCTCACAAGTTTATGTCAATACAACTTAGACCACAAAATGGCCCTGTTTATGCAGTGCTAAAATCTAAGCGATCAGGTAAGGCAAAACTTACCGTGCCTTTGGGACAAATAAGAAGAGTCATTTAAAAATAACCGCTTTCCACTCCGTTTTCAGGAACGTTCCTACACTGCTGTGGATTTCAGTAACTGGTGTGTTAATACCTGGAGTAAAATAAAAGACATGCAGGATAGCAAAGGAGAGAATGAGAAGTATACCAGAATGATTTCACAGACCAGAGGCACAAAACGAAGGAATAAATCTGGAGGATATCATCAGTCTACAGACATCGGGGAAAATTCCAGCTATTGTAAACATTCAGCAAGCCCTCCAAGGAAGAAAGGGGAAAGAGGCAATTTAGCAAAAAAATCAGAAAATAGAAACTCAGCCACTCCCATTCAGAAATTAATTTCCCTGGTAAAGGAATGGGACATGGTAAACTCCAAAAGATGTGAATTCCGGCATGTGACAATATCCAGCAGTAACCTTGCAGATAATGTATCTTGTCATAAAACACTTGAAAATGGGGGTGACATCAAAGATCCTGCTGACAGGTCTCCTGCGAAAATAAGTCATGGAGTTCAGGAAAATGACCAGACTATTCAAGCTGCATTCAGTGCCGAAGAGAAACATTCGGAGCAACACGCATCCAAAGAGAATTTGCCAGTTACCCTACCTGCTGAAAAACACAGATTCAGCACCATAAGGGAGACTTACCCAGTGGAAAAAACGGCGGCATTCAAAGAGCAGAGGGGCCAGGAGCAAACAGAAAAAGGTAAGTGTCATGTGCTCATTACTTTAACAATGGCAGGAGAAATTAACGAGTAAATGTGATGCTTAAAGAAACCAGAAATGTCTGGTGATACTGATTAACAAAAAAGAAATGTCAGGATGAAAGAATCTCACCTCTTCCTCTTGCTCTTCCACAAACCAGAGGGGTTCCCACTGCAGTTAAGGGCAGCACCTGGATGACTAAATTCACCCCGTACATAGCTCTAGTCCTATGCCACTTGAGGCCCACTTCAGATTCCAAACTTGGGGCAGATCTACACTTAAAACTGTCCTGCTGTAGCACTTCAGGGAAAACACTACCCACGCTGACAGGAGGGCTTCTCCCATGGGCGTAGTTACTCCACTCCCCTGAGAGGCAGTAGCTCTGTCGATGGAAGAAGCCCTCCCATTGGCATAGTGCTGTCTACGCTGGGGGTTAGCTTGGTTTAACTGCATTGCTCAGCAGGGTAGATTTTTCACACTCCTGAGTGACATAGTTATACTAACCTAATTTCCTAGTGTAGACCTGGCCAAGGGCTTGAGTGCGACTGAAGTGATGCCTGCTCCTTGTGCTGACCCACAACATGTAAACTAATGCAGATTGCTCAGAAGGGGTGCGAAGGTGGTGAAGAGCAAATTTCCTTTTCCTTCAGAAAAGAGTTTAGATTCCCTACCAGGTATTAATTATGATTTATTTGTATTACTTTATCGTGTGCCAGATTTTAGCCCTTGTTGCAGGGATATGAGCATCAAAGCGCCTGATGTCGCACTGTGCTCAGCATCTGCTGCAGTATGTTGTGCACCCTGGACTCCTCAGCACCTTGCTGGAGTGAGGCTGGGCCTGAAGTTCACAAGCCTGGGGAAAACAATAATTAATGTGTCTAGGGAAATGCAACATGGGAGGATGCACCTGGGCAGCAAGATGTAAAAAAGGATTTGAGACGAACCGGAGATTAAAAGGAAGGCGCTGTGCAAAAAAGACCCTATTTCTTATTTGTGTCACGATTTCCCCTCCCTAACAGATCCTCACCCAACCCGCCCCTGGCTGAAGCAGCTTGTAACTGGCAAGTTCGGCGTGGGGATGAGCAGTAGCACTTGCCCAGGTACGATGTCCTCTTCTTAAGTAACTACTTTCAAATTATTGTTAGTTATTGAGAGCTGTCAATCAATGTACACACCACTGTGTAAAACATAGAGAAAGACATAGGTCCTTCCCCAAGGAGCTTAATATAAGAACCAATGCTGCAAGACACTACCACCCAGATTCACAAAGGGACGTAGGCATCGGGATGCTGAGTGTCACAATGCCTAACTTTTAGGCGCCTAGCAAATCACACAATAACACTGTAATCCACAAAGCCTGAGTTTGGTGCCCAGGCTCCCTATACAGTGGATGAGGAGAGGGACGGGATCTACAAAAGCCAGCATGTTAGGCGGGGAACTGCCTAACCTAGCCAATGGGAGATGCCCATGAGAGATGCGTGCTAAGCCCTGCCCCTCTCACGGGGCTAGGTGCCTAAATCTGGGCTGCAGGGAGGCACCTAGCTCTGCTAATGATTCATGAACTGTGGTAAGGCAGATGCTCCTCCACCTAATTAATGTGAGGGGCCTGATCAAGTAGGCATGCTCAGAGGCCGCCTAGATCTACACAAAAGAACTGGGGAAGAAGGAAGCAGGAGCAGGTCTCTTATGATCTTTAGCCCAGTGGCCAGAGTACGACCAGGATATGAGGGATCACTTGTTCAAGCCCCTCTACTGCCTGATGAGAAGGGATTTGAATGTGTGTGTGGTCAGAGGCAGAAACATAGATGCCTAGGTGCCAAGTGAGTTTGTGTGTCTACAGAGGTAGGTGGCTGTCAAGCGGGAGTTCTGTGGATTGCAATGGAGCCTAAAAATGGGATGTTTTTCTAAATCCGACCCTAAGCTTCTCTTGTGAGGGGCTGAGTAACCTCAGTTCCTCTTGACTCCATTGGCATTGAGGACACTCAGTTCCCCAGGGAAATGTTCAGCAATTCATAGGGGCCAGACAGAGAGAACAATTCAGACACATCCACCAGATGACTCTAGAGTGGGCTAATCTGAAAGTGATTCTTTGAGTGGCTCTGCTTATTCACACTTATGGTAATGTGCTGCCCAGTGATGCCTAGCAGCAGAAACACCTCTGAGCAGTGGCCGTTAGAGCAAATGCATGCGCTGTCCTACCCGTCCCCTAGGAGTTTTGGAATGTTCTGAGGGAAAGGCTCTATAAGGGGGCACAGCGCCTTCTACCAGCTCAGTTCCTTCCAAGTGTTGCACCAGATGGAAGTGAAGCACTCCAGTCCATATGGATGAATCAGATAATTCATTTATTTTCCCCCAAAATCACATACTAATGTGTGTTACATACTTTGGATGCTGGAAGGATTCTAGCAGATTATTTAAATAGAGCCACAAGGTTTTGGAAGTTCATCTACGTCGGTTGTTTCTTAGGCTAAGAATCCTGTGGGTCATCATGTATCTATGCAGCCTATTTACAGATGGGTTAGGTAATGTATCATTGAATGTTACAAGTTGGTGACAGTTCCTGGGCCTACTGTTGTAAGATATTATTCGGCTCTTGCTTACCTTAAACATGGTCCTACTGGGGGAGTCTGTAAGACTGACTTGGAAGTTGATCCATTACCAAACATTATGCTTTGGATTTGGCTTCAAGAGCCGATGCCAAATTAGGTAGAATGGTTTGTCAGTCTTTATTTAATTACGACTCTGCTTCCTCTTTCTGAGTTTTTCAGCCCTGCTTGTCAACCTACCCGTAAGTGGGAATATGCAGACCCACGCAAAGAAGAGGTGGTTACTTGCTTGTAACTGGAATTCTTTCTTCCGCCACCTTTCCCCTCTTTCTCAGAGTCCTATTATGATTTGTAGCGGGGAAGGAACTGAGGGGGTAGAGCGCTCTTTCTCACAACTTTTGGACACCCTGAAGGAAGGAGTAGGAAGGGGTGCACATGTGCTCCAATGGGCAACTGTTGGAGAAGGTTCTACCACTAGGCTGCGCCAGGCAGCGCGTTACCATTACTGTGACTTCGCAGTGCTTGCAGAGAACTCTGGTTACAAGTAAGCATTCTTCATTTGTGTAGAACTGCCTGTTGGTTGTACCGGCATGCTTCTTTTGGTGTCACGCATTTCTCAGTTTGGTGGATGATTGCTGAAGTGCTCTGCAGAAGATGTGGTTTAAGGAGGGATTTGAGTGGTCACTGGGAACTCTGTGTTCTTGTGCAGTAAACACATGAGGATGTGTGACGAAGGTGTGAAGATATGAGTGGGAGAAGGACACAAAAGGGCTTTTTGGAGGTGGCTTGGGACAAACATAGTCACTGGAAGCAGGAGGCTGAGAAACGGTTACTGAGGGAAGAAGAGTGGTGGAGATGTTTACAGGTGAGGACAAGGTCCGGGAACTTGAGGCAGAGGAGAAGCCAGTGAAGGGAACTGGGATTGTTTAGTCTACAGAAGAGAAGAATGAGGGGGGATTTGATAGCTGCTTTTAACTACCGGAAAGGTGGATCCAAAGAGGATGGATCTAGACTATTCTCAGTGATAGCAGATGACAGGACAAGGAGTAATGGTCTCAAGTTGCAGTGGGGGAGGTTTAGGTTGATATTAGGAAAAACTTTTTCACTCGGGGGGTGGTGAAACACTGGAATGCGTTACCTAGGGAGGTGGTGGAATCCCCTTCTTTAGAAGTTTTTAAGGTCAGGCTTGACAAAGCCCTGGCTGGGATGATTTAGTTGGGATTGGTCCTGCTCTGGGCAGGGGGTTGGACTAGATGGCCTCCAGAGTCCCTTCCAACTCCGTTATTCTATGATTCTATGATCTGAAGCAAGAAAGGGGCGATGTGATCAGAGAGGTGGGAGAGACGATGATTTTGGTGACAGCCCTTTGGTAGCGTGATGTAACAACAGCAAATTGTGCAGGAGAGTTGTTCACAGTGAGACAAAGAGAGCTGAATTAATCACTATTGATTTCAGTGGACTTGCAATTGGGAAGAATTTGGCCCAGTGAAATTAATTCACGGATATTAATTTCCCTGCTCCTCCTCCATTACAGACATTGGGTAATTCTGACCTCCGTTGCAGAGGTGTAAATCCAGAGTAGCTCCACTAAAGTCAATAGTTACTTCACATTTTCACCTGTGTAGCTGAAAACAGAATCTGGTTTCCTGTGCTTAAAAACACTTACTCGTCCTCCTGTCTGATACAGTTGGAATCTCAGTAACATATTATTGTCTCCGGAAAGAAATTGGACCAATTACTTTAATAACACTCAATGACTACTCTATGCAAACCACTCCCCCTCGGCCAGTGTCCATGCAGTGTCCATGCATGGGTGTATGATCGCTGCCTAATTAGAGACCCAGACACCTTGTCTACCTGGGAGCTCTTCTGATCTTCCAGCTGTTCAACCAGCCCATTCATCCCACAAGCATTCCAGGAGGGAGGGGGAGGGGGGAAAGCCACTTCACAGGTATTCAAAGAGGGAGAGGAGACAAAATGCGGGGGAGGTGTAACAGACCTTTTGAGCATACAGGTTATACATAGCATAGTCATACAGAGCATACAGATCACTGCTGCTTCTACAACACTGATGTTCTGTGTGGAAGTTGGGAGCGTGATGAAAATGCAATGGGAGTGCAATTCTAGTCCTCGTTCAGAGGACTGCGAAGGTTGGTCCCAGGGCTTTTTGAGCAGAGGGAGAGGATCTGACTGAGTCTTCTTCAAAGTTTTGTGAAGATACTAGTACAATTCCTTTTAAGTATTGGAGTTATTTTATTCATTAGGCTTTGTCTGTAGTACATGCCTGGCACTGTACAGAACCAATAAGGGTACAAGACCAGCTCAGAGGAATTTATTTTCACAACAAAATTGAAAAGCCTCTATGATTTGTATGCTTCTGAGTTTCAGATGCAGGGCATTACAGTAAGCCCAGAGCACACAATCATTAGTCTTGTGCTAGTCTGAATTGAGATAGGCTCAGCTGATGCCAGGCTGTAGTGAGAACATTTTGCAAGTCTCTGCTTGCCATGAGCTACTCCTGGGGAAAGACTGGAAGAGCTAAAGCTGAGGTTTTCAAAGGCACCTAGTGGAGTTGAGGTGGGTGGAGCAGGGCCTAAATGGGGTTCACCTGATCTCAGTTCAGTTTCTGTCTTAGCTGCAAGCTTACCGCATGGCCCTGCACAAGTCACAAAATGAACCCTGTGCCTTGTACAAAGGAGATGCTAGCACTGCCTACCTCCTGGGGGTGGTGTAAAGGTAAAATGTGTTAGTGATTGCAAAGTGTTCCAGTACAATGGTGAGGAAGCCCATATGATTACCTCAATAGCTAGAACTCTTTTAGGCTCCTCTGACCATCCCAGGCTAAGTCTGTTTGGGCTTGGTTAAGCAACAACTAAGGGAGCACATGATAACCATCACTAAGTATTTCCAGGATTTCAGTCCCAAGGAGGGAGATAATATTTGTGGTTTTGTACCTTCAGTTTGTAAGCTCCTTGGTGCAGGGACTGCCACCTGTCATTTATAATATGGTTGTTCTGCGCCTTGCACCAGACTGGTAGACTCTAGTGCTACTGCAGTATAAATGTTTAATAATAATTCCTTAATAATAAAGGGGTACAACTAGAAGTAAGGGGGCGAAAATGCTGTGCCCCTCATTTGCTGTGAATAGATGTGCTAATCCTGTTAGAAGTTTTGCAGGTTTTATCGTCTGAAAATCCACATATTTTTTTATCCCCAGAAACAACCGTCAATGACCAAACCAACATGGTAACCAAAGAATTTAATAATGTAGGATTCATCCTTAAAGTCGAACATCCTCCAGTTGTAGGCAGTGACGGATCTTGCACTTGGCATGAAGAGAGTGTTGTTTACAGTGCTGGCATCAAACTGGCTAATGCAAACACTCAACCAGTGGCTAGAGGTACAGTAACATTGAAAAGAACTGGAAATCTGGCAGCTTATTTAGCGTTTCGATGGTGCCACAAGGCTTTTTGTGTGACAACAAATGCCTCTGATACCTTTTCCTGGTCTATAGTATGAGGAGCTAAGTACCAAACTTCTTGGTAGCACTTTTATAACTATTCTTGTTTAATTTTTGCGCTGGCACGAAGGCCAACAAGTTTATATCATTAGTAGAGGGAAGACAAGACCAGATGACAGTAGATTACCAAAATATCATAAATCCCTAACAAACTATAGATGTGTGTAGTCACAGTTGGTTAGAATAAATCAGTCCTAGCACTTACAGTACACCCCGAGTTCTAACTGACTTCCCCAAAGGGCAAGTGTGATGGGTTCCCTGCAGGGTGTCACCTGGAACTGGGGTACCACTGAGCCCTCTCACTTACCAGCCTGGGCTCCCTCTCACACTGTGCTGCTGTGACAAGCTGTAGACCACTTCCGGTCCTACACTCCCACCAGCATTTACACAGGTAGGGACACACTCAGCTGCAGTTACATGCAGGCTCCAACCAGCTGCTGTATGAACCAGCAATAGAGAGGCTACAGCCAAGATAATACCCAGCTCCCCAGGCACGCACCCCCCACTGAGTATAAACCCAAAATTATACCGTGTTGCACTGCACAGGGATCTGTACAATGCAAGCTCATAAATGGTTTACCTCTCCCTCAATATGTTAACCAAGCTGAGATTTTTCCCCAAACACTTCACTTAAAGGCATGCTGGTTTAGATAAACCAAAAAACAAGTTTATTAACTACAAAAGATAGATTTTAATTGATTATAAGTGATAGCAAACAGACCAAAGCAGATTACCTATAAATAAACAAAATTGCAAACTAAGCCTAAAATACTAGAACGATTGGATATGAATTAGCAATTTCTCGCTCTGGCTGATGATACAAGCAGTTCACCAGGTTTCCATACACAGGCTAGAAATCCTTTTAGCCTGGGACCAGCACTTCCCCCAGTTCAGTCTTTGTTCCTGAGGTGTTTCCAGGAGTTCTCTTGTGTGGGGAGTGAGGCCACTAGATGATGTCACACTCCACCTTATATAGCTTTAACATAGGGCGGGAACCCTTTGTTCCAAAAACAGTTCCCAGCCTAGAAAAATACAGGTACTCAAAATGGAGTTCAGTACCATGTGGTCTGGTCACATGCCCTTGCTGAGACATAGCAGCCATTACTTAGAGGCTGGCTGAAACCTTTGCAGTAAGACAAAGCTTTTCCACAGCCCATTGTCTTTGCTGATGAGCCATCAGCACTGTCTAACTTCATCAGTGTCGTACCTGAAAGGCTGGCTGTGGGTGTTTCCAGAGTAAGCACATTTGAAATACAGATCCATAGTCAATATTCATAACTTCAGATACAAAAATTATATATCTTCAGCAAATCATACCTTTTCCAATAACACCTTACATGACCCATCTTGTAAAAAATGCATCATAATTATGCCATAATCATGTTATATCATCATAATATTACTGTGACGAATATGGGGTGTAGCTAGAGCCTGCTCCTGGAGTACAAACTACAGGTAAATTTATAGATTGAGTCCCCACTGTTAGTGCCTGGTGACTAATAAGCCAATCACTAATCTCTTCAATTGTCAGTGAGTTTTGGGGACTACTGGGTAAGGTGCTGTCCAGATTGCAGCTGCAATGTGCTCTTTGTTCCTTGTGAGAAGTCCAGAGGGGCCAGGGCTACACACACACACACACACCCACCCACCCACCCATGATAGACCTCTCCAGGTATGTGTACACCCACAGAGCTGCTTTCTTTGGCAGATCCCTGCAGCTACATTGCTGTAGTTGCTGTTGTACGGGCCCAACCCTGTATCAGTCTGAGTGAAATGGTCAGTGTGGCAATTCAGTACCTATTGGAAAACTTTTTTTAGAGACATTCTGCTGTGCCAGAGGCTTTACTGCTTGAAATGTACTGATGCTGTTTGTAGCTAATCCCAGTGGCCTTGTCACGCTCCCCAACACCTCACCAGGCAAAGCTGGGAATATTTTTAGCAATTAGAAAAAGCCAGGGTAGAATCCTGAAATGCTTGGTCAGTTTTTACTCTGCAACGCCCATTGACCCTGGATCAGAACATGGTGTGTTACAGGATTCTGTTGCACCCATGACAATGGAGACAGGTGGCTCAGTGGCCAGCTAAATGAAAAGGGCTGGAGCTAGTACGCTGAAATAGGGTGTCTAATTCTGTATGTTGTGTTTGACACTCTCCTTGTAGATATAGTTTTCCTAAGTTTTGCTTTGGCACGGGAAGAGATATTTTATGCCAGGAAGTGCCATTGTTTTCTGACTGACATCATCCTGAATTCCATCAGGCAGAAGGATGCCAGAGAGATCACAGCCAAAGTTGTGAGGCTTGTGCACAGGCTTTGGGTAGGTATGATTTCCTAACAGTGCTGAAGCTGGGCCAGGTATCGAGGTGCCTACTGCGTCTTTCTGTGCCTACGTCCATCACTTAGGTGCCACTGACATTTAATCAAAGGTGCCTAAGTCCCCATGGCACCTACGTTTCTGCCAGTCAGCTTTGCAAAGCTGCCTAAGTAGTGATGCTGCCCCTGCAGCTAAGAGCCTAGCTCACGTCACAGCCCCAGAGGCGCTGAAGGAGGAGTCGCAATCTAGGCAGGGGAACGCTTAGCTTGCCACTGGGGCATGATCCCATCGGTGTGCTTTAAGTACACTGGGCACCTGATACCTCCCCGCCCCACATCAGGCCACCAAGAGGTGGAAGGAGCAGCAGAGTGCCTACATAAAAGCTAGCCAGAGCCACAGGGAAAGGTAGGGTGAGGGTCAGAGCATTATCAAGCATGAGTAGGAGAGAGATATTCGGCTGCTAGGACTTGGGCTACTTAAGTGGCTGAGCTGGCTTAGGTGCTTAAATCCAGGAGAGAGGGGTCCCAACTGTGAATCATGAGCCAGAGGAAGAAAATCCCTCCTTGGGCTTGTGGAGCAAAGGGGAAGAGTAGAGAACCAGTGTCCAAGGCAGCTCGCTCCTCTGGGCCAGAGAAGGAGAGAGGAGATGCAAGGAATCACAAAGGCAAATTTCCCAGTTGAAGCAGTGAGTGCAGAAGCTCAAACTGCCAGCAAGAGACAGGGCATCTGGAGCTAGATCCACAGAGGGACCTCGGCACCTAACTGTCACTTTAGGCAGCTGAGGCCACCATTCCTGAGAGCCTCAAAACTCCTGCTTAGATGCTGCCTAGCCCCGTAAGCACCTAAGTGACTGCTGGTTAAGGCCCCGAGGTGGCTACATGCCAACCCATGTGCATGCACAAAGCCACCAATGTCCTAACACCACCAAACTGCTCAGGGCCCTAGTGCACACCTAACCCCTGGCTGGATTCTCAGCCTGGGTGTTTCCCTCCCTGGCTCACCCGTAGGGCTTCATCAGGTGGGCGTGTTTTGAGCGTGCATAGGCTGCACAAAAGCCTGCTGGAGGCAAGCACATTGGGACTTTGGGGGCAGCTGTATGGCCCAGAATACCCACCAGTGCAATGGTTAGGGCCCGCAGCTATGATCGGTTTTCAACTTCCTGCTCTGGCTGTGTTAGAGCAGTGACTGGCAGCCACATGCCCCGCCTCCCAGATGTGTGCTCTGCACCTGAGGCTTTGGTGCTCTCCTGTTGAAACCATTCCACTTTGTATAAATAATTAACTAGTGGGTGGGCCAGAGTGAGGGTGACGCTGTAGCCTGGTGGGCAGGGCACGTGACTGGGGTGTGAGAGACCTAAAGTCAAGTCCCAGCACCAGTGCAGGGATTTGAACATGGGCTTCTCCATGCCTGCTGAGTGCCCTGCTCACTGGGCTACTGGCTGCAATGGGCTGTGTGGTGGATGCGGGTCTCTGACTCCAAGAGCGGGCTCGGCAATGAATCCTGTGGAGGGAGATGCCCAGCTACCTTTAAGGGGCAGAGGGGGTAGGATTCCTGCTCAGTGAGCTGGCTTCGTGAATTGCTTTCGTAGGATATGTTTAACTCTGCAGTTACTCACCTGCAGCTGGCCCACGCTTGGGCTGCGGGGCTGTTTAATTGCGGTGTAGCCCTTCAGGCCCAGGCTGGAGCCCAGGGTCTAGGACCCTGCAAGGTGGGATGGTCCCAGGGCTTGGGCTATGCCCCAGCCCAAAAGTCTACACTGCAATTAAACAGCCCCTTAGCCTGAGTCAGCTGGCGTGGGCCAGCCGCGGGTGTCTAACTGCAGTGTAGACAGACCCTTAGGCACCTCACTCTCCCCATGTGCATTGTAGGGAGTCTGGGAATTACACTGCATGGCAAGGAGACGAAGTCTCTCTGTGGCTCTAGCCCTAGGCTACCGCACCTTGCTGGTCAAGGCAGGGGTGAGAGGCGGTGGCATAGCTCCACCTCTAGACATGAGGGTTCGCTGTGGGCTGGCCAGGTGTCTATGGCTGGACATGTCATCTTGGGTAAATCTGTTACTCGTCCCTGTTTGTTTCTTAAATCACTGAGTGAACCATGTCAGCTAGGGCTGGGGTGAGCAAAGAGCGACCACCTGCCTCCAGCACTTTCCTGCAGTCTGTGCGGCTCTGTGAGCTGGGTTGGAAGCAGCTTCTTTTCAATGGCCAGTGTTTAAAAAGTGTTTCCTGTCAGACTGTGGGGGCCGCGTTGCTTCTCACAGGTCAGATCTAAGAATGTAGCAAATCTGCCACTCTGGGAGCAATGCGTTTTCTCTCCTGGTCCTGTACACATCAGTATTACTGGGGGCTACCCGGTCTGGATGCAGCTCTGCACACGAATAAGCCCGAGGCTCATTGGCAGGACCAGGTAAGAGTACGACTGAGACAAACCTTTTATTACATTAGACCCAGCGGATCACACCAAGGGAGTTTGTTGCTGATGTCTTGAACACAAACCCTTTTAACGATGACGGACCTGTTCATGAAAAGCTACTTAGATGGGTGGAAGTAAGTACAGAGCATTCAAGAGCCTTGTGTTATCACTGAAGACAGACTATGCTGAACAAATTTATCCGCTTTTATATTAGTTTGTGCTTCCTCGGCTTTCCTTGTGGGATGGTTGAACTCGGAGCTAGTTTGCAGCATATATGGATAAAAGTTGTACAGATGTTAATATTATTAGTTTAAAATCATACCACTCTTGTCAGTTAAATCCGAAGCCATTCAGGGAACCATTTTCTCCACCTGTAAAAGGGACACGATGATACTTGCCGTCTCTAGAGCTAATGAGGCCTCAACTGGAGTATTGAGGAGTAGTTCAGGGAAGATGTGGACAAATTGGAGAAAATCCAGAGAAGAGCAACAAAAATGATCAAAGGTCTAGAAAACATGAGCTATGAGGGAAGATTGGAAGAATTGGGTTGGTTTAGTCTGGAGAAGAGAAGACTGTGAGGGGACATGATCACAGTTTATAGTACATAAAAGGTTGTTACAAGGAGGGAGAAAAATTGTTCTTCTTAATCTCTGAGGACAGGACAGGAAGCAATAGGCTTAAATTGCAGGAAGGATGGAAATACCTATGCCTAACTGTCAGGGTGGTTAAGCACTGGAACAAATTGCCTCAGGAGGTTGTGGAATCGCCATCACTGGAGATTTTTAAGAGCAGATTAGACAGTCACCTCTCAGGAATGGTCTAGATCAGGGGGGGTCTCAAACTCAAATGACCACAAGGGCCACATGAGGACTAGTACATTGGCCCGAGGGCCACACCACTGGCCACCACCCCTCACCGCTGCCCCGATTCCATCCCTTCTGTGAGTCCCCGCCCCTGCCCTGCCTCTTCCCACCCCTTCCCTGCCCCCATTCCAACCCATTCCCTGAAATCCCCAACCCAGCTCTGCCCCCTCCCTGCCCCCAGGGGGTGCAGGAGGGGTGCAGGGTACAGCAGGGGGTAGGGGTGCAGGAGGGGTGCGGGGTGTGTCAGGGGGCTCAGGACAGGGGGTCGGGGTGCAGGGTGTGGCAGGCAGCTCAGGGCAGGGGGTTGGAGTGCAGGAGGGGTGAAGCAGGGGGCTTAAGGCAGGGAGTCAGGGTGCAGGAGGGGTGTGGGGTGCAGCAGGGGGCTCAGGGCAGGGGTTTGGCTGCAGGAGAGGTTTGGGGGACGGGTCCGGCCAGGCGTGCACTGGGGGCAGGGCGGCTCCCTCCCTGCCTGCCTGCCCTGCCCCCGTGCCGCTCCGGGAAGCCAGGGCAACACACAGACCCCCCCCGCCCACCCCATGTCCTGGCTGCTTCCCGGAGCAGCGCGGGGGCAGGGCAGGCAGGCACGGGGAGCTGGCGGGCCTCAGAAAATAACCCCGCGGGCCGCGTGTTTGAGACCCCTGTCTAGATAAAGAGTCCTGCCATGAGTGCAGGGATGGACTAGATGACCTTGCAAGGTCCCCTCCAGGCCTACAATTCTAGGACTCTGTTAGGAGCTGTACTAGTGCACTACTCTGTATTCTGATTGATGCGTAACTGTCTCTTTGATTATTCCTTTCAGTTTACACTGCCATTTGCATGGAAGTACAGTCACTGCATTGATTTACTGGTAAAGAAAGGGTATTCCAAATCCATCTCATATTTTGGCTTGGGAAAATAATTTACAGGAGCTTTAATAAAGTTTGACCTGGCTGTTTCTTGCTGTGAAATGTCTGTCCTTGCTTCTGACAGCTCAGCTGGTAAATCAGACATTAACGCTGTGGAAGGTTAGACAGGTCCCAGCTGAAAAGCCTTTCTAAGATGAATTAAGGTTGAGAGAACCAGGCACTGAAGCCCTAGAAAAACTTACACAAAACTTTTAGTGAACGCAAACCAACTACCGAAACCCAAAAATATGAAGAAGCAGGAAATGCAGAATTAGGTTAAATTTACCAGAAACAAAACCAGTTGAAAAAGACCATTGCGAGCTCAGGCCTCTGAACGCCTGGAACTGTCCTGGGAGAGACGCTGGCCTCTCAGCTTTCCTTCTGTGTGGGTGGAGGAGAAACCCTGTGATCACAGACTGTCGGTTTTCTGGTGTGTGTGTCTCTCTCACCGCCCCCCCCCCGTGCTGCCACCCTCACCTTGACCACAAGGCAGCGTAAAGGTGACAGACCCTGGCCCATGTGCGCTAATGTAATGCCCTGGTTCGTATGTGGAAACACGACCTGCGGCTCTCCTGAGCCAGGTGTGACTGACAGGCACGTGGCGTCAGCGCACCTCCCCCTTTGCCTCGCTGAGCCGCCCTGGGGGCTTTGTGGGGCTGATGAGGCCTCCACTGCACGGCTCGGTGACCTGACTCCATTTGGGCAGATTAGGGTTGAAGAATTTTCTAACCACCTGCACCTTGTTAGATTAATGTCAGGCTTGTGGGGGGCGGGCGGGGGATTCAGTCGCCAGAGAAACAGCCCTGATGCCAGGATACAGGCTTTGCTAGGCCTGCTCTGAATGAAAGCAGAGGGGTTCCCCCAGCAGTCGTGTGACTCCCTGTTTTTAGCTGGTTGGCGCAGCCTTACCATGCTGTACAAATAGTAACTTTGAAAATGTGCATTTGAGCAACAATGGGCCTGTGCATTAGAGCCCAAGCAGCTTAGCCCCGTAAACTGACTCTGCCCCTTGCCTGCTATGGGGAGAAAAGTTTAGTTTCGGCTCATACCTGCCGTAACATTTTGGCCAGTTGGCCTTCGTTTGCGGCTTTTATGGGAGACAAACGCTGGCCTTGGTTGCAGCCTCACATTAAGGGCAGTGCCTGCTGCTGTCTAATGTGTATGTGTGATGAAGTGGGAATTCTCCAGACTGACCCCACTGCGTGCCTCAAGTGCCCTTCTGTGCTGCATTAGTACCCATTGGAGGGAAAAGGGTGGTTTTCTCTTCGAGCAGACTGGGAACTTTAGGTACGAATGTCGTCTACTTATCTGCGCCTGAACGGGCCTTTACAAAAAAAGACTGAAGGCCCCGCCCCCCCCATCAATGAAAAATCCAAGACAATGGAAAACCCACTCACTGAGACATGACACCCAGCAACCAGTGCCCCAGAGGGAGGAGGATTCCCCCACCTCTCAGGAGGGAAGCTGGGCACAGACCCCCCGCTCGAGAACAAAGGCCTGGGTATGTGTGAGGTGGAGGGCGTTGGGGGCTTGGCCCTGGGAAACGCACTAAGGAGGTGAGACTGAGAGACAACGAGAGCCTGAACAGCTTGGCTGTAGCAGAATGGACCAGGCTTTAACCTTCATTTCTCGATGCTACCCTGAAGCCTCCCTATGCTGTGTTCCAGTTTAAACCCGGCTGCTTGAGCGTCACTGCAAATACTTGCTGAGGTGCATGAATCCCTGAAGAGTGCACAAGCCTCTCTCAGCTGGACCGGCTGAACAGAGCTTCTGGCATGAAGCAGGAGTTCTGACACCCCCCAAATCCCGTTTTAGGATGCAGTGAGGCCATGTGGCCTACCCTGAAGGAAGAGTGAGACCCCCTTGGACTGTTCCAAAGCTGGGGGGGTGGGGGGTGGGGTGTAACACTAATCCTGTGGCTGCGTGACAACATGCATTCCACATTCCAGCTTCCCGTCTCCTGGCCCCAACATGGACATGCAACACAAATCAACCGCATACGAAGAAAATAACCTTTATTAGGCTGTGAAATCAAATCCTGGAAAACCAGGAGGCAGCTGAACATTTCTAAAGATTCTTCCAGCAATGCAGAAACCTCTGTAACAGGAATTTCAGAAACTGGTCACAATGGTAGTTCCATGTGCCCTTTGGATTGTTGGTAAAGTCTTTCCCTCGTTAGTGGTATTCGCTAGCACTGTGTTGAGGCACAAAGCTTAGAATTAGCTAGAGATTTTTACACAACGGGTTCTAAAATCGTCCCTGGCCAATTGTTCACCACACATTATTGTACCAAAATGTCAATCATCTTCCATTTTGACATCTAAAAAGGAGTAAGACTGAAAAAGTATCAGCTTATTAATGGAACATCAAAGAAGTGTTCTATGTACATTTCCGAATGAAAAGGAACAGGGCTGATATGCAAAGGCTAGATGTGTGCCCAGGAGGGTGAGCGTTTCTGAGCCTAGAAAGCACTGAACTGTGAATGGACCCAAACCAGCAGCTATGCAGAGAAACTAGTTACGCAGTTGGCTGCTCCCTACTATTATTAAGGCCAAGTGTGGTGTGTGTACGTGTTGCAAAAGCTGGGGGCTAAAGGTTTGCAGCACTTGAAGAAGCCCTAAGTAAACATGCTCTCAGCCAGCAGGTTTGCATTTCCCCCACTACATGTTAAATGAAAGGATTCCAAGCCAAACAAGCCCTTGCAGCGTCAGTAAAGTCCAACTTCCCTGACCGCGCTTACCGAGGAGCTCAAACTGTCCTAAGGGGCGCATCACACACAGGCAAATGCGTGTCTCTGCTGGGATTACACTGCGTTAAAGCTGGGGCCTTGACGGTTTCAGTGGCATAATGATCTGGGCTCCACACACTCCGTAGCTGCTGTGCTCAGATGGGGCTCTGGTCTGTGCTACTTTGATTACCACCACCGCATGCTGGGGCTGGGCATCTGAATGGGCCTAGAACACACGACAAAGGCAACGGCAGACCAGGCCAGCATACCTCTATTCCACCCAGCCACACTGGGCACGCCCCCATTCCTTCTGTAACAGCCTCTCCACAATGCTGACTTTGCCCCTTATGCCTCATGCCCTTAGGCCCGGCTGCCGCCTGTGAGGTCTGCCACAAAGACAGCAACTGAGCTGGGACTGGACAGCATGAACGGTTCCCTTCTTCTCTCCAACAGACGTGCTGCAGAGCCAGGAGAGCATATCTGGCTTCTGCAGGACGGCTCCCACTGACGTCGCCTCTGACCTGCTCTGGCACCGCTGCTGTGCTGGGGCCTCCCCACATCTGCCCTGGGAACACTACTCTGCTGCCCAGTGGGATGTCTGGTTTTGTAGGGTTCCGGTGTCAATCTTCCCAACAGTCAGACAGGGAGGTGGGAGACACTGACAGCTCATAGTGGTACTAAGGCAGGGAGCAGCTCAGCACTGCAAGCACCTGACGTAACAATGAACCTGGTTTTATTAAAACAGAAGTGTTAAGCCAAGGAAATAAATTATCGCTACACTAGCCAATCTAAAACAAAAGGGAGGCCGCAGATCTCGCGCTGCAGCGCAGCACGCAGCCCAAATGGAAATGGCGCTACTTTTATTAAATACCTCGTTCGTTTCCTCCTCGAGCCCTTCCATAAACGTTATAAACTGGGCAGCACAAAGAACAAAACGAGTAACAAAATCTGTACAGTCCAGAGCTTCCAAAATACTCTGTCTTTGCAAATTGCTACGTTACGTGTTAATACATTTATAAATAAAGGACTAACTGCCCCTCCAACACACCAGCGGTGGCGTCTAGTTAACAGGGCACTAATTGGGGGCGCTCCCCAGCCAAGTGCCAGTGCTGGACTGGTTTGACGAGCCTGTGGTTGGGCTTGAACATCTCCAGTCTCCTCGTGCCGGTCAGAGACGTGGACTCTTCCGTGGGCTCAATGGAACCAGTGATCAGACCTGGAACACAGCACCAGGCAATGGTTAGGCTTGCTGCACTCTACCCGGGGGTACATTCCCTGTGACGACTGCTGCAGCGAGATGTAGGTCGCCACTTCCCCATGTGCAGTGTTGACCTTTGACCCATGACCTGAGCTCAGCAGATCAGGTAAATCGTCAGTTACGTTTTAGAAGGAGATAAGATGCTTGTTAAATGAGTGCCCCTGAAACTAAAGCCATTCTGCAAGTAGGAGTAAGCAAAGAACTAAAAGCTTATTTTAACATGTGAGCCGGAAGCATTTCGCTGGGTCAGAATTGTTAGCAGAAGACCGCATGAGGCCTCATGAAAGTTAACAAAAGCAAGTAACCTTGGGTTGGAAGATTTAGCCATATGTGTCTTGAGAGAAACTGTCAGACTGCAAAGGCTTTATTTAGCCAGACTCCTTAGCTGCACTGTGCAGAGACTCCAATCTGTGCGAACACTTAGGACACTTGTCAGAGCCCCAGCGATGGACAGCCGGAGTGACACGTATTGACAAGAGGCACAAACAGAATCAACTATGGTCTCAGGGGTAGGTGGGCGTAAGGAATAGGTGTCTGAAAGGGAATCAAACCCAGCCCTCACAGGGAACTGTGGGATAGCAGCGTGGTGGCAGCTTTAATGCTTATCTCGCTTTAAGGGGGAACCCAGCCCTGCAGATTCATGGATAGGGCCCCACCCAATTCACGGTCCATTTTGGTCAGTTTCTTGGTGATAGGATTTTAAAAATAATAAATTTCATGATTTCAGCTAATTAAATCTGAAATTTCATGCTGTTGTAATTGTATGGTCCTGACCCGAAAAGAAGGTGAGTGTGTGTGTGTGTGTGGGGGGGGGGGGGTGCGGGGGTTCGCAAGGGTTATTGTAGGGGGGGTTGTGTTACTACTACCACCATCAGGCCTGGGCAGCCGGAGAGCGGCGGCTGCTGGCCGGGAGCCCAGCTCTGAATGCAGCGCCGCGGCCAGCAGCAGCGCAGAAGTCAGGATGGCCTGGGATGGGTATTGCCACCTTCACTTCTGGGCTGCTGCCTGCAGAGCCCTCGGTCAGCAGCCGCCGCTCTCCGGCCGCCCAGCTCTGAAGGCAGCGCAGAAGTAAGGGTGGCAATACCGCAACCCCCCTAAAATAACCTTGTGGCCCCCCTGCAACTCCCTTTTGGGTCAGGACCCCCAGTTTGAGAAATGCTGGTCTCCCCCCGTGAAATCTGGTCTTTTGTGTGTTTTTACTCTATGCTATACAGATTTCACGGGGTGGAGACCAGATTTCACCGTCTGTGATGCGTTTGTCATGGCCCTGAATTTGGTAGGGTCCTAGTCATGAGTGCACATGATGTGGATTCTGCTGTTATTTTAATTTTGTTTTCCTAGTTCTGTGACTTTGCTTATATTGGCCATGTTATTAATATACCTCATTGAGTCTCTCTGGGTGTCTCACCAATCACCTTGTTAATTAATCTCCTAGACTCACGGATGTTAAGGCCAGAAGGGAATATCATGATCATCTAGTCTGACTAGGGATGTCATGGAAGCTCCTTCACTGGAGGTTTTCAAAAGGAGGCTGGAGCCATCTGTCATGAATGGTTTAGATACAACAAATCCTGCCTCTTGACAGGGGTTAGACTAGGTGACCCTTGCGGCCCCTTCTAGCCCTACGGTTCTATGATTCTGTGACCTCCTGCACATTGCAGGCCACAGAACCTCACTCACCTACTTCAGTAATAGACCCTAGCCTCTAAATCGCTAAGCAGCCATCCAAGAACGAACATGTTATTAGTGCCAAGTGCATTTTGCAACCCGGATTAATCATAAGGCTAAGCAAACAGCCGTTTCACAAGCTATTGCCTCCAAGCTTGTATGAAAATCCAGCATGGCCCTTCTGGGTTTGCTGGGCCAGGGTCCTGACAGCAAGGTGCTTTCCCTCACCCTGAGAGAGCCTCTCACCCCCACAAGGCTGCAGCCACAGCACGGGCTTTCCCTGCTGGAGAGGAAAGGGAGCCTGACCTCCGCCCCAATCTCAGAGTCCTGACACCATAGCCTAATTCAGACAACAGGGCCGGGTTCTGATCTACACCCAGCACACCGTTGTTATGGAGCTTCCAGCTTTGCCTGTGAATTTGATTTCGCTCTGCCCCCGGCAGGTCACAGAACACTGATCTACACTCTGGTGACTTGTTGCCATGTGAACACAGTCAGCAAACCCCAAACGAACCAGCCGACTAACACAAGCATCAACTGGACCATGGACAGGGACACGGGTGATGCACAGGAAGGAGGAGCCCCACTTGCCCCAATCCTGCATCCCCCCTTTTCATGCTGGCTTTGTTGGTTCCAGGGTAGGGGGCTGTTGGTTAAGAAGCGGAGTGAGAACTGAGTCACCACGTTTGGCTGCAGATCTGGAAGTTTCCCAGGGTTGGATCTTCCCCCTTCTACTAGAAAAGAAACGAGACTGTGTCAACCCCCCTGCAGGAACAGCAGCTGCTGGCCCCCAGTGTCATGTTCCATGGCCCGAGGAAGGATGGGGGCGATGTTTGTGTCAGCTGCTCTCAGATATACTTGTGCTCAGAAGTGAGTCATGTGGTGTCCCCTTCGGCAGCTCTCCCCGGGGCTGCCTGAGAAGCATCAATGGAGCTCTCCTGGAGTCCCACGTGCGGCCTGCCCTCCCAAACCTGCATCGGCAGGACAGCTGCAGTCTCCTAGCGACAGTGCAGAGCTGAGGGTGGGCCTCAGGGCAGCCAAGCAGAACCAGGCCATCTCAGGGTCTGGCCTTCCTAACGAACTCTGCTAACGAGGGCCCTGTCTCCTTAGGCTCAGGGGACAGACACGGAGACAGTGAGCTAGCAGCAGCCTTGGGGGAAACATGGCTGACTCCCAGCGTCAAGTCAGAGGGGCTGGGGTGCAGCAGGATGTTGGCAAAGAAGAGACAGGGCAGTGGCTAGGTGGCTGGGTCAAAGCCAGCCTAAGGATCCTCCCTGGGCCAATGGCACAGAGACTAGACCCAAGCTAGCGCCCGCATGTCCTTGGTAAGGACTCGTTTACACACTGCCTCAGCCAGACCCTGCAACGTGTCTCTAAGCAGCTGGCCCACAATCTCAGGGGTTAGCCAGCAGCCATCATTAACATGGAGCCATGGCTGAGATTCTCCTGGCTCGGCACGGCTGCCAAACCCGGCCAGCACTGACCTCCCCCCAGCAGCTACTTACAGCTCTGTGCCTTGAGGCAGAACACTTGTGCAGAGGGGCTCACACAACTGTCGAGGGGCTCACGGTGACCGGGCCTGCTGTCTGCGGAGAGAAGCCAGCGTTAGGGGACACCATCCCGCTAGGCTGGGAAGAGTAAAGGGCTGGCAAGTCAGAGGGATGCCAAGGAGACATGGTAACAGAACATTCAAACTCATGAGTGTCCCACCTGGGACTCCTTCATCCCGTCCCCCCCAGAGCACACCCAGCCCTTCCCCGGGAAAGGAGCTGTGGGACAGCCCCTCCCAAGCTCCATTATTCTGCAGAGCAGTAGCTGAAACGTGCTTGCCAATGCCCAGGCGTGGCTAAGTGCATGCTAGCATTGAGTACCCTCTGGGAATGGCACAGCAGAGGGAACGGCAGCTCCCTCCTCAGGGCGGTGTCCAGTTGCTTTGTCAGGATCCCACAACACTCGGGGGTCCAGCCTGACTCTCTGGGGGCAACATGAGCTTTGTCACCGAGCTGTGCAGGAGGAAGTCTTGTGTCCCCGCCCGGGGTCACACAGGTGCAGCACCTGTCGCTGGGGGGCAGCCTGCACCCATGCCGTGCACGTGGGGGCGCTAGCTGCTTTGACTCACCGCAGACCTGTACTGGCGTTTAGCGAAGTTGGGGTTCTCGTCCAGCGGGGAGGTGAGCGTGGAGCTGTGCCGGGAGCCCAGTGGTGTGTACGTCGGCGAGCCCACGTCGTCACAGAAGCTTTCCTGGGGGACGCTGGAGACACAGCCGCTGTCGGAGCCACTGGAGCCGCTGCCCGACATGCACTGGGAGGACTCGGAGCTCTCCGTCGCTGGGAGGAGAAAGGGCAGGAACCACCCGTAAGGGACCTGCTCAGGCGAAGCCACACAAGCTGATCCCGGGCTGCACACCCCAGGCTCCATGGCGCATGTCTGTGCAGCCCATGGCCACCCCACCCCAGCGCAGGCTGCCCACGGGCCTGGCTAACACTCACAGCACTGGAGAGTCAGCGGGGGGGGAGCGGGGATTCAGCATGAGCCGAGCAGGGAGGGGGCCTTTGGAGGGCACAAGTGGGGGGAGCCGGGAGCCCTTGGGTGGTTAAAAGCCCCATGGCACATGCTGCAGCAGTCGTGCTAGACAAGGCGTCCTGGCCTTCTCCCTCCATACATCTCCCCGGCAATGTCAACTGGAGACGAACTGCTTCGCCCTAGACTCTGTGCGCTACTAATGAGTTACCGTGTCCCACCCAGAGCGGCTGCCTTCCGGCCGGGGGCAAGTCCTCCCAGTCTATCCGGGCGAAAGCACTCGGGCTGAAAGGTGCTTGGCAGGGGGAAGCTGTTATGCAGGTGGGCCTTGGATGTGGAAGGGTGGTTTAGTGATAGGACAACAGTGGGGGACTAGAGCCCTGGAGTCAGTTCCTGATCTGGATGAGCCTGAGCAAGCCACTCAGTCTCTCTGTGCCTCAGTTTCTCATCTGTGCAATGGGGATAACGGCCCTGCTCTGCCTCGCTGGGGGCTGTGAGGAGAAATGCGTGTGACGTTATGAGGGTATGGTGATGAAGGCCAGGTAAGATGGATCCATTTCTTCCCTAGGGTGCAGCACGCCCCAGTGCAGACCCCAGGCCTGTCTGAGAGCTCCCCACCACTGACAAAAGGTGGCCTGCTTTAGAGCTGCTTGATCAGATGATGACCCTGCTAACATGCCAGAGGAGGCTGCAGGTTCCTACTCGGACCCCTCCTGCGGGTATCTCCACTGAGCTGGGCGTGCAAGTCCCAGGGCTGCTGTGCCGGGGACTCCCGAATACCTGATGGCAGAACAGGGGAGTGTCCCTCTGCCCCCTCCCCAGGGCAGCACACAGCTCCACACCCTGGCGTGAGGCGCAGGCGAGCTCTGCAGAGGTGACATGTGGAGCTCTAAGGGTTGGGGGGTGGTCACCCCACCAGCTCCTTCAGGAAGGGTGGTAAGAAAAGAGTACCCCACGGACCGAGAGCGCAGGGGAGCCCAGGACCCTGCCTAAAGCTGGCAGAGCTGCGCTTGGGGCCTGGGAAAACAGACACCACGAAGCACTAACTGTCTCACGTCGAATTCACACAGGCAGAGGGCTTGGGGGACAGCATCAGAGCTGGGTCCCATGGGCAGCAGTGCCCATCGTAACCCCTCAGCAAACAGGGGCAGAGGGAGACAGGCCCATGGGAAGGGAACAGGTGAAGCTTGTGTAAGCAGGGCTCCGTGGGGAGCTGGAGGGCAGGAGTTGTCACTGCCCTGCCCAGGGGCCCGGCCTGATGGTGAGGGAGGTGCCCGAGGAAGCTCAGGGCTCTGCGCTGGGGCTGTGCAGGTGGCAGAGGGGCTCCCTGCGTGCCCAGCGGCTGTCCGCTCATACGTACTCAGCGAAGGCTGGCTGCTGGTCTCATGCTCCTGCTCATCTTCCTCGATGCAGGCGCCGGCGTGGAAGGGGCGGCCGGGGGCCAGCACGCCCGGCAGCAGGGCCTGCTCCAGGTACATGTGCAGGTTGAGGGGCCCGAGCAGGGAGGAGGACGAAGGGCTGTAGGCGGAGGGGGCGCTGCCAGCAGAGAGAGGCGTCTGGGTTCTCTTGTAGGGGTTGGAGTGGTCAAACAGAGACACCGCGATGGAGGCCCTCGTCCGAGCTCCTGCCACAAAACAAAGCCGTGAGCGTCAGCCCTGCGCAGGCTCTGGGCGGAGGGGCAGCGGGGCTGGCACCTACCTCTGCCCTTCATGATGTAATCGATGGCACGGTCGTTGATAGCTGCCTCGCTGGGCGTGATGTCGAGAAACGGCTTGTTCCCTACCCCCATGGACACCATCTCCTGCCTGCGGATTTCTGGGGAGACAGCAGCGGAGCATAGAGCAAAGTGCGGCTCTCCCCCGTCTCCAGCACAGAGGAGACTGCACTGACCCCCTGGGACTGGGCCAGGAGCCCTGAGCCCACAAAACCCCCTAGCAGGCTGCTGGAGCCCTGCTAGTGAAGCACTGGGCCTGGCTCCTTTGCCACTCACTGCTTGGGGGATGCTCCGCTGGGAGAGTTGGCAAACAAGCGAGCGAGCCCCACCAGGACTGGCAGCTCAGAGCCTCCAGCTGTGGGAGCTCTGGCCAAGGCCGAGTGTGGGGTCGGGCTCTGGATGGAGGGTCTTCAGCTGCATGCCTGGGGGAGATGGGTGCTGCACTGCAAGCCCCAGCATAGGGGTGCAGGGCTGGTAGCCTGTGTGGCCTCCTGGAAGGGACACTGCCCTAGGACTCAGGAGACCCGAGTTCTCATGTTGGTGTAACAAAAGTGGGAATTTATTGTAATAGTCTTACGTGTGCCTCAGTTTCCCCCATGGTTTGCATTGCTATCAGAGTGGGGGAAAGGATTATGGTTGCTCTTAGGGTAGGCTAAGGAAGACACTAGGAAATTAGGTCAGTACAACCGCATCACTCAAGTTCCACCTCAGCTGGACTTGCTGGGCCGAGCTCCTGGTGTGAACCCCAGGAGCTCAGTCTTGGAGGCGGTGCGGACGCGTGTCCTGCCCTGAAGGAAGAGTGGGACGAGGGTGACCAGACAGCAAGTGTGAAAAATCGGGACAGGGTGTGGGGGGTAATAGGAGCCTATGTAAGAAAAAGACCCAAAAATCGGAACTGTCCCTATAAAATTGGGAATCTGGTCACCCTAAGCGGGACCCTGAGGGGGTCTGGCGCACGAAGGGGGCTCCTCAAGGAGCACAGACCCTGGGGAGCTGTGACACCTGGCTCGGCCACCGATTTGCTGAGTGACTCTGGGCAAGTCTCTGTCCCTCAGCCTGGATAGCACGGGGAGAGGGACACAGACGTGCGGTACGATCGACAGAGGGAAAGACCTAGGGAGTGTCGTCGTTCCACACCATACGCGGCAAGGCACCTACACAAAGTTCCCAGGAACCAGGTTTCCTGGGCCAGTGTGGAGAGCAGCATCCAGACCCAGGTACCCAAGGAGCCCTCAAGGGATGGAGGTGCCATGGGGAGGGGTCGCACCTTTATTGCGGGTGGCCTGCTGCCACAGGATCTTGGCAATGTCCTTGGTCCAGACTTGCTTGGTCTCCGCTGTGCTGGCCTGGAGGACGTACGTATCGCTGGACTTCCGCCGTCGGAACCAGATCTCAAAGCGCAGGCCACTGTCCCCGGTGTTCTCCGTCAGGCCGATATCTGCCGTCTGGGGAGAGGGAACATGCAATGCTCAGGAGGGCTACTGGGGCACTGGGAAGGGGGGGCCACGGATCCGTCCTGGATTGCGCCCCCTCAGCCCATGCCATGGACCAAGTCCCGCTCTCCAGCACACCCCTGGAGAAGCCAAGAGAATTCAGCCCCCTGGCCAGCACGACCCTCATGGTGAAGGCTGATGAGGCCCAGCCCCCTCTCGCCTGGCAGTGCAGCAGCAGAGGAGAGCAGTGCCCTGCCAGCCCTGGCCCAGCAGGGAACACAGGGCCACATGCTTATCGTCTCCCTCTGGAGCCTGTCTGCTACACTGTGAGCTGCCTGGGCACGGACCATCTCTCCGCCCTGCGTCTGTACAGTGCCTAGCACTGGGGGGTCCTGGCCCAGGTCTGGGCTCCGAGGGGTTCCCGCAATACAGGTGACAGGCAGTAGTAAGAGTGTGCCCAAGAACGCCCCCCAGAGGCGCTACTGTGTGGAGCAAGCCTGACCTTGAACGAGCGCTTGTAGATGTACACGTCGAAGCCTCCCTCGATCCTCTTGGGCTTGCTGAAGAGAATCAGGTCCTCAAACAGGAAGACGTGTCTCTGGCACTTCTTGCGGCCCAGCCAGATGGTGAACTCATCCTGCCGCATCAGCTGCCCCTGCTCCTTGAGGTTCACCTGGCCAGAGGGAACGCCAGCCCAGTAAAGCAGAGCCCGCAGCTGAACCGGGTGGGACTGATGCCCAGCCCCACATCACTGCCTGGACCGCAGCAGACGAGCAGCTGCAGGGGGCAGGGCTGTGTGTGGAGAGCAGGGAACCTGACTCTGGAGCAGCCTGGTCCCCGTGTCCCCAGCTGCTGGTGAGACGCTGCAGCCAGATATGGCGAAGGAAGGGAATTTGCGGAGAGGAAGACAGGGAGATTGAAAGAGGAACCTTCCTCGCTTCACCCAGGAACCAGGGATCCCAAGAGAGATCCAGTTCACGCGGGGAGACATTCACCCCACAGAGCGCAAGATGTAGGCACCACTTGAGCCCTCTAACTAGGATTTAAGTGGGGTATAAGCAATACCAAGGCCTGGCTGGCCCTCTGCTTGGGTGAATGTCCCCCTGCAAGAGTCACGGCTGCCAGACACGTGCATGGCAAGTCTGGAGGTACCAGCCAGGGCCTGTTCTCTTCCTTATCGAGGGGGAATGTGTGAAGAAGTGAGGATATTCTGTAATATTTGTATGACTTCGAGGGCATGCCTCAGTTTCCCTCTGCATGGTGCATTGCTACCCAGCGGGTGTAGAAGGGTTAACACTGCTCCTGGAACAGCGCAGGAGGTGTGAGTGTCACCTCACTGTCTGGGAGGGAAAACAGAGTCATTAAGGAACTGGCTCAAACCAACCCAAATCAACACAGGGTCCAGTGAGACAAAGAGACGGCCCAAGGTCCGAATGATCAACATCTAAGAGCAGGAAACTCCAGCAGGTGGGATTTGGGAACTGAGGTGGAGAACAAGGTGTCAGGTGACTGAAAGAAAGGGGCTTTTTGGGGGGACTCAGGAGTGTGAACTTGGGGAGACAAACAGGTGACGGGAGAGAGTCAGAGATGAGTCCATCACAGGTTGACTGGTCCATCATGGTGCTGGCTTAGCCAGGGTGGACCATGGCTTAACTTCTGTCTCTCTGAACTAACCCCAGTGCATTCAGATTCTGCAGCCAGGTGACCAGTCGATGGTACCATGGTTTGGAGAGGCTGCCTGTGTCACTGTGAATACTCACTGAGAGCACTGCGCCCTGACAGGGGACAGCACAGACCTCCCGCAGGAGTCTGGCTGGGCTGGATTCGGTGCAGGGAGCCACGAAGAGAGACGGGGTCACTGGTGCCGACTGCCCTGTCTCAGAGTCTTCGAGGTCACAGGCTTGCCCCAGTGGAACGGTGTGAGACCTTGGGGCCAGGCCCACTACAGGGGCACCCCCAGGAGACTGGTTACAGGCTGGGGCACAGACCCTGGGACTCTGTCTGGAGAGCGGGGCGGAGCCCAGCAAACCCTGCGAATAGTAATGCTGACCCCCCGCTGGCTGGAACCACCCCATGGCACCACAAGCCGTGTCCATCTCTGCACCCAGCACTCCTGCGAGGAAGAGAGGCTGAGCTCAGAGCCAAGCTTTGGGAGGGGAAATCCTGGACAGGTGGTTCTGTGGGTAGCAGTCAGCACCTCTCCCCACCCGGCCAGGGAAGATCAGACAGCTCAGCCTGGGCTACGCTCCACTGGCCAGTGAGCAGGGTCGGCATCACAGGACACAAGCCACCCCTTGCGCTCAGCCAGGAGCTCGATACAGCTCAGGCCTGGTCTACACTAGAAAATGAGGTCGGCGTCACCCCTGAGCGACGCAGTTAAGCCGACCTAAGTCCCCATGTGAAGAGCGCTAGGTTGATGGAAGAATTCTTCCATGGCCCTTGCTGCCGTCACTTGGGGAGGTGGAACGCCTGTGCCAACGGGAGAGTCCCACTTCGCAGCAATGGCTGAACTGATGGAGTCTGTGCCCGCAGCCTCGGGGGCTCAGCACCTCCTCCCGAGGCCATGTCCTCTGCAAGTCCCAGGTGAGCTTTGGGATCCTATCGCCCATTGAATGCTATGGGGCAAGTCCCAGCGCCAGCCAGAGGCTGGGTGTACGTGTGGAGGGCAGATGAACCCGCCGTCCAGGGAGGGGGAGAATGCGCTGCCCCTCTACGTACATCACAATCTCGGATGGCGTCCATGGCTAGCAGGTCGTTGCCGTGCCGAAGCTGGAATTTCACCATCTCCTCTGCTGCTCGGAGGTAGCCCAGCTCCTGCTCCTGGGCCTCGCCGCACTCCTTGATCAGGTCCTTCAGCAGCAGGGCGTATTTACTCATGCGCTGGATGGGTTTCAGCAGGTAGGAGGCAAGATCCATTTTATCCCCCAGTTGCACCTGCTTGAACTGAGACCCCAGAGAAAACTGATCAGCAGAGGGGTGGGTGAGCAGCCGCCTGTCCCCAGCAGCTATTCTGGGGAGTGGCAAGACCTCCGCCGCCCCAAGCCCGAGGGCCTGGGACTAATGGCTCGCTGAGTTTGCCGAACACTCTCCACAGGAGCCTACTGCTCACTAGGGTTCTGTAGGCTATGAGAAGGAACGGAGCAAGCTCGGACGTGCAGAGGAATTAATAAGGAGGAAGCAGTTGTTTGCAGGGCCCCTTTCCAATGCAGAGTACTCTGCAGAGCAGCCACCGAGCAACTCTGCATTCCAGCCCCCTTCCCACTCCGCTCCTCACACTGTGACACCCAGGCAATTGCAGGAGACCGTTCCCTGCACCCAGCAGAGCCCATCTTCCCCAGCCCAGCACAGAGACAGCACCCTGTGTCCTGAACAGGGGCTAGGTTTCTGTAAGCAGACAAGGGAGGGACCCAATCCCAACCCTAGTAGGAACCACAGAGCTCTGATCCGGGCTTGGGGCACAGGGGATTTACCTTAAAGAACGTGTTCCCATGGCTGGCCAGCAGTGAGTCGGATTTGGGTTTGTTTTTGCTGTATAATGCATACATCCCAAACTGATCCTTCTGCAACAGAAACAAACACCCCTGAAGGACACCTTCACACTCCGGAACTGCGGCTGTCCCCCGAGTTAATGCAAGGCCTTGTTGTCAAGTGACCCTGTTTCCTTTACAGAAGATTGCTGCAGAGAGTCTCCAAACCAACTGCCCCAGGGCCCTGGACTTTAACTTGCTACGCCGGGCCTGTGCACATGGGAACTGGGGAGGAGGACTCTCCTTATGGATTCCTGGGACCTCCCCAGGAGCCATGGGTAACTCCTTCAACTCCATGTCATCATTATGGCAGACAGGGTTGTTTGGTGGTTCCTCCGCAAAAATCTTCCTTCTGCCCCTTGCCTAGGAGTCCCTGTGGGCCGTATGGCCTGCAGGCCCTTACAGCGACCGCTGAACAAGACTGTAAAGAGACACTGCAGCTGGCGTTACAGGCCTGGTGGAGAGGGAAACAGGCTGTCCTGAAACAACTCTGATTTAGAGCCAATGCTTCCAGCACCTCTCCCGCATTGTGCTTCACTATCAAAGAGTCGAGGATCTTTGTACTTATGGTGTATCTACATTGCAATTAAAAACCCACAGCTGGTCTTTGCCAGCTGACTTGGGCTCCCGGGGCCTGGGCTAAGGGGCCGTTTTATTTCAGTTTTGACTTCCCGGCTCGGGCTGCAGCTTGAGCTTTGGGACCCTCCCACCTTGCAGGGTCCTAGAGCCCAGGCTCCAGCCCGAGCCTGGAAGTCAATACAGCAATTAAACAGCCCCACAACCTGAGCCCGGAAGCCTGAGTCAGCTGGCACAGGCCAGCCGCGGTGTCTAACTGCAGTGTAGACGTACCCTTAGAGACCACCTGCTCCTGCAATTCCTTCCCCATCTGACGCCACAGACGGAGGATAAGCCACGGGCTGATGGACTCTAAAGAGCAAAGATCCTCTTGCCCTGGAAATGTCCCTTAATAGCCAGGAAAAATGGGAGAAAAACGCAGCATCTGCTCTTCCCCAGTATCGGCGGAGCTGCCTTGAGCGCAAGCTGCCCGCTGCATGCTGGCTGCCTCCACTCACAAGCCCTGAGGATTTGTTGCCTGGAGGTGGTTTTGCTGGTGAACTGGGAGCAGAACCAGGCCTAGGTCTGAGCAGGAAGGGGCAAACACATCTGCTTCTCCCGTGGCTTGTGCTGGGACGGTGGGTGTGACATCAATAAAGCCAGCACAGCCATACTGGAGTTCTCAGCTGAATGGATGAGAGAGTCACATGGCTATGTCCGCATTACGTTCCCCAGGGCTAGATTGTCCTCACTGTGCTCCGGGGCCCTGGCCTCCAAGTGAATCCTGGCTGGTGGAGCAGAGTGACTATGGGTAGCCAGGAGGTGTTCTCTACACTGCCCTCTGGCCCCAGATGAGCTTTCAGGGCAGGCTAGTGCACAAAGCTCGCTATTCCCTCTCATGCTGCGGGAGCCAGGCAACAAGCCTTGGGAAGCCTGTGGTCTGGGGGCCTGAGCCCAGCCATCAACCCCGGTTCAGGCATCCTGGGGAACACCAGGGGCTGTGTGTATACAGTGACCTTGGCAATGGGTGAGAGATGTTCATTAAACTAACAGAAAATGCTGTGGAGAGAAGTGCTAAAAGGGAAGCGTAAGTAGTGAGCACACAGCAGAGCCTAGAAAATCAGCCCAGGGCAATTCTAGTTGTTCCCTCGGGTATGGGGTCCCATGCATGGCTCTGCCGGTCCCAGGGCCTTGCCTTTATTGAAGGCACCACAACTCACCTTGCCAATGCTTCCCCAGACTGCAGCTCCTCCCCACTTCCCAGCCCCTGCACTGAGGCAGCTGTGCCGTGCCTTGGGGACCGTATTGTACTGGCCCTGGCACCTCGGACTTGGCTGCATGAATGTGCGCTGCTCATTCCCTGTATGATCACCAGACCATGTGTCTGTTAGAGAGAGAGCCCTGCACACCTGGGAGCAGGCTCTAGCCACTAACTGTGTTAACAAGAGACAACTCCTTCCATTAACAAGAGACAACTCCTTCCAGAGCAGCAAATTCATTTCCCCTCCCAGCTCCGCAAGCTCAGCTGGGCTTCAGAGTGTCTCGTAACAGGAACCTGGGTTGCTCCGAATGCATTACTCTGGAGCTCAGTGTCCCGGTCCAACCTGGGCGGGCTCCGGGGCTGACCCCCAGGGACAGGCTCTGCAGTAACCCCTGGTCTGAGCAGAGGGTTCCAGCAATCAGACTGCACAGACAATGCCACCTTTCACGGCCCAGCCCAGCGGCGGAGCAGGACAGCCAGATGGACGCAGTTGCCTTACGTGTCTGAGGAAGCCGTGGCTGACGCGCAGCGGGTGGTTGCAGCAGCTCTCCAGTTCCCGCAGGAAGTACTGGCTGTGGAAGTCGTAGAGCTTCTCCAGGTTCCCGAAAATGACACTGCGCTTCCCTCTCAGGTCCTGGGGCAGGTCCAAGCGCTCCATCTCGGGGAAGTAGCTCTCGATGGTGTAACACAGAGACCTCACGTACTCCCGCTCCGTGGTCACCATCTCGTCTATGATGTGCCGCAGTTTGCTGCAGAGGAAGAAAATCTCAGTCGGGAAGGGGAGACTGGCAGGGCTGGCTCCGGGACAGGTTCTGCAGGCACACGGGTGCCTTGGGCTCGGCTCCTCAATCCGGGGCGGCATCAGAATCTCGGCTTTCATTTGACAACATTGTTTCCTGCCCTGATAACCGGGAAGGACAGGGTGAAAGTGTGGCTCTCCGAGTACATGCCAGGCTGGTAACTGGCCTACATCAGTGTAAGTGTAACCTGCATACAGAGGGGCCAAGCAAAGCAACTAACAGAGGGGGTAAGAAAATGCAGGATAATGGACATGCATGTGTGGGTGTTGGAGGGAGTACAGCCATCTAACAGCCTTTCCTGCTACACCCCCATCACCTCTGTGAGAAAGCTACTCCCCACTCCCCTTGCGAACAGGCGGCCTACCTTGCCATGGGCAGCACCGTTGGGCTGGCCCAGGACAGATGGCTGTCACAGTGCAGTGACTAGAAAGGCAAACGAAAGTCCTCACGGCCCCAGGGTGCCGGAGGGTGTCACAAGGACCATGGAAAGCAGCTCTTGGGGAGAATGATCCCAAAGGCCCCTCCATGGGAACAGTGCCCCAGAGAACCATGGGGGACAGCAGCCATGGCTTCCTGCTCACAGGCATCACAGCCCTGAGCAGGGCGGGATGGGCCTGTCTATGTGTCCCTCCTGTGACCATCTACAACACTGCTCAAACCTCGGCATCTCTTGGCTAGGACGATACTAACAACCTGAGGCCTGGGCGTGGGTGCAAATGAAGTGATTAGAGGGCTCTGCCCCAGCCTTGGCCTGGGGGTTTGGCTTGTGTGCTGCGTAGCCAGCAGGGGGCAGAGGTGTTGGCAGGTCCCTTCTCTGGCAGGTTCGTTTTTAGCTGAGAAGCTTCTGCTATTTGATTTAACTTTCAGTGGGAAATTAACTCCTTCCTGCCTGCTTCACCCTCACCCCTTTCTCTCACAGCAGCACCTGGGTGGGTAGGCAGCAAAAAGCCCAACAGGACCCTGCATCCGATGCCCTCAACAGGGGTCATACTCCCAGCTGGTTCCTCGTTCCAGCCTACATCCCCTCAGCCTTCGCCAGGTCGGTGCTGGGACAGCCGGGCAATGGCAGTGACCGTGCTGGGTAGGGGAGAGATGAGGCTGTTGCGTGGCAAGTCAGCATGCAGAGCACTGTTCCAAGGGCACACAGCCATGCCAGTCCATCCACCCAGGCTGAGAGGAGCATGGGATTTGCCCTGCTGGATCAGACCACTGCTCTTGGCACGGGGGCTCCTGCACAGAGGCCGGGGGACCGGGGACTGCCATCAAGCCCTCCTGCCCAGGCAGCAGGGAAGCTGCTCATCAGCCTCTTCTCTGGGGCTGGGCTTCCGCTGGAGGGTCTGCATGCTGGCAGCTCCATTGGCCTTGTCCTGCAGCTGGGCTGGAGAGAACCTGACAGGAAACTCCTCTACAGACCTCTGCACCATGCCTCTGCCCTGCATGGCCAAACCAGGCCGGTTACGCAGTGCCCAGGGCATCTGTGCCCCTGGAGGAGGGAACGCTTGCCCCCTGCCGACAATCCCTCTTGCAGTCTGGCATGCCTGCTACCTGTATGGTGGCTGGCTCCAGAGGAGGGAAAATTGTAGTGGTCAGGTGGGCTCCTCAGCGGAGGGAGGACCCAGCTGTAATCCCGATTTACTCCACACCAGCCCAGACAAAGTGGAGCTAGCTGTGCGAGCGCTGCATGTCGCTGCTAACCTGGCAGATCTCCTCACAATCACAAGTGAAATGCAACTACATTGGGGCCCCACTGCGTGAGACGGGTAATAGCAACTACTGCCATTAGCAAGGGGTGTGACGTTGCCTGGGTGCATGCAGCCTGCTGGTGTAGAGACAGGATCATCACCAGTCATTACTGGTACCCACGGGAGCTGGGGGCCAGCAGAGTGTCTCAGGCACTGACAGGTGGGCACCACCATAGAATCATAGAATCTCAGGGTTGGAAGGGACCTCAGGAGGTCATCTAGTCCAACCCCCTGCTCAAAGCAGGACCAATCCCCAATTTTTGCCCCAAATCCCTAAATGGCCCCCTCAAGGATTGAACTCACAACCCTGGGTTTAGCAGGCCAATGCTCAAACCACTGAGCTCTCCCTCCCCACCTGTGAGGAACAGTGGGGTTTCTCCCCCAGCTCTCAGAAGAGCGGGTGGCTGATACGAAGAAGAGGTCCGGCCGTGGGTTTGAAGGAACAGACATTACCTCTCCCCGCTGGACACGTCTTAGCGAAACACCAGACACCGACGCCAGAGAGGACTGCCTGGCATCGGTGGCTGGCAGGCAGGATGAGCTGGCAGCAGCTCTTCAGCACGGCCCAGGGCCATGGTGTAGTGGGAAGCCTGGCAGCTGGGAAGGGGCATTCCTAGCAGAAGGCTTACAACCGCTGCCCATGCCCATCCCTGGCTGCTGAGAGGGCGAAGGATCATTCTCCCTCTCTGGCACCCCAGTGCCTCCGGACTTCTCATGGCTCCATCTCCACCCCAGCCTAGTGACTGCTGGGTGCTCAGGTGGGTGTGAGACAACGGACTGCGAGAATTTCAGCTAGAGCTCCCACCCTCCCCCTCACTTTATCCCCTGCACTGTGGCCACCCCTGCAGTATCACCTCCCCCACCTCTCCCTGGCTGTGTGACAGGGAGAACCAAATGGGGAGGGAGGGAGACAGAAAGGAGAGACCTGGAGCCCCTTCCCTCTAGCTGGGAGGAGGAGCCGCAGGGCCCAGAGGAGAACAGCAATCCTGTCTGCCAGCTGGGAAGGGACAAAGTGGCTGCAGGGGTAAGGGCTCTCTTCCCCCCAGCCAGAGGCAGCCACAGTGGGAGTAGGGCATAGCCAGGAACACCCTCCCTTAGCAGGGGGGTGAGCGGCACTGTTGATGGGTGGAGAGGAGTCCCCTCCCCCTGGATTATCAGACCCACAGATAAACACGATTTGTTGGGGAAGGGTCAACATGGTTTTTGTAAGGGAAATCACACCTCACTAATCTATTAGAGTTCTTTGAGGGGTCAACAAACATGTGAACAAGGGTGATTCAGTGGGTATAGTGTACTTGGACTTTCAGAAAGCCTTTGACAAGGTCCCTCACCAAAGGCTCTTAAGCAAAGTAAGCAGCCATGGGACAAGAGGGAAGGCCCTCTCAATGATCAGTAACTGGTTAAAAGACAGGAAACAAAGGGGAGGACTAAATGGTCAGTTTTCAGACAGAAGAGAGGTAAGTAGTGGGGCCCCCCAGGGAGCTGTAGTGGGACCTGTGCTGTTCAACATATTCATAAATGATCTGGAAAAGTAGTATACATGGTGAGGCGCCAAAATTTGCAGACAATATAAAATTACTTAAGATAATTAAGTCCAAAGTTGACTGTGAAGAGTTACAAAGGGATCTCACAAAACTGAGTGACTGGTCAATAAAATGGCAGATGAAATTCAGTGTTGATAAATGCAAAGTAATGCACATTGGAAAACATAATCCTAGCTATACTTAAAAAATTATGGGATTTGAATTAGCTGTTCCCACTCAAGAAAGAGATCTTGGAGTCATTGTTGAGCGTTCTCTGAAAACATTCACTCAATGTGCAGCGGCAGCCAAAAAAGTGAACAGAACGTTGAGAATCATTAAGAAAGGGACAGATAATAAGACAGAAAATATCCTATTGCCTCTATATAAATCCATGGTACGCCCACATCTTGAATATTGCGTTCAGTTCTGGTCGTCCCATTTCAAAAAAGATATATTGGAATTGGAAAAGGTTCAGAAAAGGGCAACAAAAATGATTAGGGGTATGGAACCGCTGCCCTGTGAGGAGAGATTAAGAAGACTGGGATTGTTTGTCTTGGAAAAGAGACGGCTAAGGAGGGATATGATAGAGGTCTATAAAATCATGACTGGTGTGGAGAAAGTGAATAGGGAAGTGTTATTTACCCCTTCACATAACACAAGAACTAAGGCTCACCCAATGAAATTAACAGGCAGCAGGTTTAAAACAAATATAAGGAAATATTTCTTTACACAACGCATAGTCAACCTGTGGAACTCCTTGTTAGGGGATGTTGTGAAGGCCAAGACAATAACATGGTTCAAAAAAGAACTAGATAAGTTCATGGCAGACAGGTCCATCACTGGCCATTAGCCAAGATGGCCAGGGATGCAGCCATATGCTGAGTGTTCCTTGCTTCTGTTTGCCAGAAGCTGGGAGGGGACTACAGGGGATGGATCACTTTTTGATTACCTGTTCTGTTCATTCCCTCTGGGCCACCTGGCACTGGCCACTGTCAGAAGACAGGATACTGGGCTAGCTGGAGCATTGGTCTGGGTCTGACCCAGTATGGCTGGTCTTATGCTCTTACGATGGGAGGCAGAAGGCTCTTGGTAAAGGCGCTCCCCATGCCATGCACAGCTCTGGAGACGTCTGGATTCCACCCCTTGTCAGGCTGGATGAGAAAGTCTCCACTGGGCAGCCATTTTCAAGCCCTGCCACTCACTACAGACAGATTCACACCCACTGGGCGCCAGAATGGCTCTCGACACAGCTGAGTGTGCCAGCCAGGGGGATCCTCAGGTGTTCCTTATGAGAAGGTTTCAGCTCCCTTTACATACAGAGGACATCAGCTGGGCCAGAGCACAGTCCCCTGCCTCTAGTACATTCTCCCACGCATGAACACATGTCAAATCTTCACGCTAGCCTGGGCTAAGGTCAACTTCCACCTTTGTCCCTTTGGAGAAAGTCTCAAAGACATGGGTGCTAGAGCAGAAGTCAAAGCACAGTAATGGGGCTCTTTACCAGCAGCAGCTCCAGCATTGTCTCGCAGAATCAAATAGTCAGTTGCTTGCCTGGCCACAGCCCCAAGGAATTGTTCTGAGCACTCTGCAGGGACTCTGGGATTGCTCCATCTGCTTCCCATGGACATTCCCCCCTTCAGCTTCAGCACCCTCTGGGGGAACAGCCTACCAGCCGAGAGCCAGGCAGAACAGGAGGTCTGCCAACTCTGCCAGAGGCAGCTAAGATCCTCCCCTTTGCCCTTGGCTGCTGCGGTAGCAGGACATGCTGCACGTACTTGGCAGGGGTGGCAGTGGGCCAGGGCACCCTGAACCACTTTGGGATGACCCAGATCCTGAGCCCCCTCCCTCAAGTGACGGAATACAGCCCTGTGTTCACACCCTACATGCTACTGTAATAAGCTTTGTACAAGCCATGCCCTGTGAGGTGTCATTTGAAAACTCATAACTTGCTGATCAGCAATATCGTGGCAAAGTGCATATAGCCACATTATATGTAAAATTATGGACATAAACTGAAATCAGCTGACTGGAGAGTGTTTCCCAGGTAAGTCTGGGGAGTGGTTAAAGCAGTTTCTCAAAGACAAAGGGCAAGCTGACGTTCCAGCCAGGTGACAACACAGCTAATGGGCTTACCTACCAAATGGCCAGTCTTTGACAAAAAATGGGGTCAGGGACAGAAAGATCTGCACCTTAGCAAAGAAACAGCATGGAGTCTCCTTTGTTCAGTAGACTGCCTGTCTCCTGGTTCTCAGCTGGAAATGCTTTTCAACAAGGGACTAAACAGCTCCAAAAAGGAGGGGCAAACCCCCCAAGGCTCCCCTACTCTGCCCCTGCCCATCTCATTCTCTATCCTTGCGAAGACAAAGGAAGCAGCCTGCTGGACTCTGGGGGAGGGGTCCTGACCCAAAGAGTTTGGTCAGTAATGCTGTTGGAAGCATGTGGTGAGAAACTTTGCTTGAATCTAATGTAGTTTGTTAAGTTAGACACTAGGAAGAGTTTTAACTTTATTTTTTCTTGTAACCACTTCTGACTTTTATGCCTCATTGCTTTTACTTAAAATCTTTCCCTCAGAAGTTAAGTTTTTTTATTGTTTTATCTAATCCAGTGTGTTGAAGTTAACTCTACCTAAGGTAACAAGCTAGTATATATTCTTCCCTTAGAGGAACAATGGATTTGACATATCTGGACTGTCCAGGAGCGGGCTGGGCAGTACAGGACGTACATTTCTGGGGGGAAGTCCGGGACTGGGAGTGAGCTGGGGTCACCCTGCGGCAGAACCAAGGCTGGTGAGAGACAGGGTGTGACTGGCAGGCTGCAGTTACACACCGACACATCTGGGAGTGACCTGAATGCTGGCAGGCTGCTTGTGAGCAGCCCAGGTTGGGAGCTATAGCAGTAAGGCATTGCAAGGCACCCCAGGCTATAAGGCGGGGGGACACAAACCCCCCACTGGTCTGGATTGTACTCCAGCACGTCACATCATCCGAACCACTTTGGGATCCTCAGCCCCCTTCCTCGCCTCTCTTCCACTTTGGGGAACCTGTGCCATTGTTTTCGGGCATGACAAGCATTCTCTGCAGACTGCTGGGTCCTTGAGCGTGCTCCTTCCAGTTCAAGGCCACACTAAAACGCAACCTCCTTCCCCTTCTGGGCATCCCTTGGGGGGAAAAGACTGCAAGAGGACAGGTCAACCCTGTTGAAAATGGAAGCCTAGAGCCCAGTGCCTTACAGGGGAGAGGATTTTCTTCCTGGTGTTTCTTTATCCCCAGGAAATGGGCGCCCCAGTTCTCCCATCGGTAACGTACCACTTGTGCAATTGTAAAATAAAATAAATATCCACCTCATTGCAGAGGGCCCACAGCCCGGCTAGAGGTCATCTTCCTTTAATGCCAATAACCTAGACGTTGCCCCTTAGAGACACTTTCCACTTCTTCCTCACAAGGGGGCATCGCTATAGAGCGTGCGGTGGAAGGTGGCGACTCCTCCCTGACCCAGCTGCTAGTGCTGTGTGTTTTAGGAAGCTGGAGCTTCCCTTTTGCCCCTCTCTGAATCTGCCTCCTCAGCCCATGGGGCCTGTCTCCACCCCAGGACTCGCCAGTGCCTGAGATTAAGCAGGAGTGCCGCTTCCTGCCTCAGCAGACACGAGAACCATCCCCACGCAGCCTGGCTGGCCCCTGCACATGGGCCGTGAGAAGAAGTCACCTACCTGCCCCGGCTCTTGGCCTCTGGCGTGGAGCTGTAGCTCCTCTGCTCCTCTGGCAGGCAGTGTGCAGCCCAGCTGTGAGCGGCTTGCTGCCATGCTGTGTGAGTCCTGTCCGCGAGCTCTGTGCTGCTCACTTCCAGCCCCTTAATGAAGACTCCCGTGTTGCCATACCTGGCCGGCTCGCTCAGAGTCCTCTGGCAGCTGGACCGCAGGCTCTCGCTGCAGGGAAGATCAAAGCTTTGGGCCTTTTTCAGCGTCCTCTTGGATGGTGGCCTCCTGGAGGCGGACGCGGTGGAGCAGGATGAATTTGCCTCAAGAATTTCTAAAATACTCTCCAGGTTTGGCTTGTCCTCGGGCATGTCGCGTGGAGCCTCGCAGGCCACTGTACCAAGAGAAACCCTGCTCAAGTGGGGACTCATGTTGGGAGCAGCTTGGGAGGTCAGTTCTTCCCCAGCACTGACATCCCCGGAGCTGCTCAGGGACAGTGAGAGCGCTTTTTCCCTGGCCCACCCAGGAGAACGGTTTGGCCTGCTGTAGAAATGGGACACGCTGTGATTCCTGTCTGAAAGCAGCCCAGGGATGGCTCCCTCCGAGTGCCTCCTGTGAGAGAGCCTGCTGCTCTCACCACCACACCGGGAGTGCTCCCCCTCACCTGGCTTCCGCTCAGAGAGCAGAGACCTTCGTGTTCTCAGGGCAGCTTCTAGCTTCTTCTCAAAGACCAGTTTTGTCTCCTGGCACTTGGACCATGCAAATTTCCACTGCTTCAGCCCTTTGTCGCTCTTCAGCTCACAGGCCAGCTCTTTCATCTCCTGGAATTTGGCATCGCTGATTTCCGGGTGCTGTCCCTTGTAGCTTTCCAAACACTTGATCGCGGCTGCACAGTGCTCTGGGGAGTTGCAGTCCTCCATGCTGATGCAGGCTAGGTGTCGCATCCCCTCCAGCGCCCACTCGTACGCCTGCAGGGAGCAACGACAAGGAGATCAGCCAATCAGTTTGCTATGGAAGGAATAAACCCCCCGCTCAGTGCCCACGTGCAGCCCAAGAGAAAAGGGCCAGTGTGCGGGCCGAGGCAGTGCCAAGTGCGTGAGCCGGAGGGGGCTGCCATTGTCAATGGGGCTTAACAACTCGGCAAAACAAAAGGCTCTTTATGCAGTGGGCTCCAGCTGTGCTGGATGCACCGTCACTGCTCCGCCCCGCAGCAGGGACACTCCCCGGCGCAGGTGTTCTTGAGATGGCCTGTGTGTCTCCTCCAGAGCCCACCCCAGAGGGGCAGGCTGCCTCTGGGAAGGACTCAGTAGCACCACAGCATCTTCCAGACCCCTGTGGGCCTGTGAGGTGCTCAGCCCTGGAGCTTACCGGCTACCTGCATCCAGCATTTCAATTCACCCCCCGTTAACTGGGGTCGGGGGGGGGGTGAATAGCAAGCTGCAGCTCTTCACTGTGGCTCCTTCTCTAGCTCTGCTCTGAGATTGTGGTACGTGCACTGCCAATAACACCATGGAGGACACCTTCCCTTTCCAGGGGCACTGGCAGCGGTACGGTGGGTCAAGCCCAGACCCAGATGCCTGCTCCTCTTTGGGAGGATGTTTCAAAGGGTTTAGGGGAGAGGTCTACAAAGTGTCCACTGGAATTGGGCACTGACCTGCCCCAGGGCTCAGCTGACAGGCTGTATCAGAATGGCTGGGGGTCAGGCCTGCCCCTCCTCTCAAGGTCCCCTGTCTAGGACCTTGCTGCTACCCGGAAGGGATGGAGAGGATTGGCTGAGTTCAGTTCCACAAGGGCAGTGGGAAGCTGCAGGCTCGGCAGGTGCACCTGTAACTCTGCAGACACAACAGCCATTCCCCCCTCCTGGGTGAATGAACAGGCAGCTGCAGCTCTCAGGCTAGAGCCGAGGCTGCATAGCACATGGGGGAGGAGGACCCCTTCCCCCAGCCTGAGAGGAGGGCTCCCAGAGCGTTGCAGGCTGCTCGGGCTGGCAGGGGGCTGGGACAAAGGCCTGCCCTGGCCCTCCCCCACCGCCATGGCCTCTAACCCAGCCAGCCCCGATCCTCCCCTGCCATCATGGCCCCTAACCCGCACAGGCCTGACCCTTCCCCCTCACCATGGCCCCCTCCCACCACCCTGGCCTGTGACCTGGCCAGCCTTTCCCCACCGCCACCCTTCGCTTCTCCTGTACAGGAATGCAGTATTGACAGAGATATGCTATATTACAAGCCCCATATGGCTGAGACGCCTGGATTAGTCACTAGCAGGATTCTAGGAATTTGACACTTTGTTCACTGTTAATCTGACAATTCCTGTGACACGCTGGACGGAGAAAGGAAGGGCCATGAGAGCGGGGCCCCAAGAGGTGCTGTGAAAGCTCTGACGGAGAGTCGGAGATTTAAAAGCCAGAAGGGGCCATTGTGACAATCTAGTCTGACGTGTTGCAGAACCCGGGCCAGAGAATTCTACCTTGTGCCTTCTGCATTGAACCCATCGCTGGACACTGGCTTAGGGCTCCTCTTTCAAATTGCCTTTAATGAAATCATTCGTTTTACCTCTCCCCCTTATTTTTGTTAGTTTCTGTTAATTCTCATGGACTGGCTGAGAACCCAACCATCAGCTTTGTAGGAGTCAGAGAAGTGAGTTATTTACTTTGATAGCTTTGGTTTACTGAAATACAATGAAAATGCAAAGGACTGTATGCCCGCAGCCCCTTTCCCTGTCGCTGTGTGCCTGTCCTCCTGACTGCATTTGTGCCTAATGTTGGTTACACCCACTGGTATCCTGTATTCAGTGAACTTTTGGGGGTCGGGACTCTCCTGGAGTTGGCTTTGTGCCCCTCGCACAGTGGGGCCAATTCTGACGGTGCTTCGGTCTGCTCCTCCCTGACCGAATGATAAAGTATCAGTGCTGAGCTCACCAAAGTACAGTAACAGCTATGTTATCTAGCATGTTGGGGGAACAGGGGGGCCGGCTAGTCAAAAATTCCAGTGAATTAAGAGTTATATGGAGGGTGGGAGTTTGGTTGTGGGAGAGGACTCAGGGCTGGGGGTTGGGGCAGGGGAGGGGTGTGGGGTGCAGACTCTGGGAGGGAAGTGGCTTGGGGCAGGGGGTTGGGGTGCAGGAGGGGTTTCGGGGTGCCGGATCCAGGCAGCACCTACCTCAGGTGGCTCCTGGGAAGTGGCAACATGTCCCTGCTGCTCTTAGGCGGAGACACAGCCAGGCAGCTCTGCGCGTTGCCTCCACCCGCAGGTGCTACCCCTGCAGCTCCCATTGGCTGCAGTTCTCACAATGGGAACCGTGGAGCCAGCGCTTGAGGTGGGGTGGAGGCAGTGCACGGAGCCCCCGTGGCCGTTCCTTCACCTAGGAGCAGCAGGGACACGTCGCCGCTTCCAGGGAGCCACGCGGAGCCAGGCAGGGAGCCTGCCAGCCCCGCGCCAACCGGACTTGTAAGCAATATCAGAAATGCCGGTTTCTAGAGCTTTCCGGTTGGTAAAAAGTGCTGGATAACACAGCTTTTACTGTACGTGGATGCTACAGCATGATGTCAGTAAGAATTAAACCACACACCGCTGCCTAAAGCAGACTCTTCAAACAATCTCATATTGGTAGAAGTTACAACTGTGTTGCAGAGCAGCTTGGAGTGACTGACAAGAATCAGAGCCCTGCTGTACTCAAGCACTGCCCAGATGGGCAGTAATAAGACAGTCGCTCTCCAAGGACTCCCAATTGAAATGTCAGATTTCTGTGAATAGTTACTGCAGCCACGGTTCTTCAGCATCCCCAAGCCTGGCTGGACTAGGAGTACAGAATTAGATGGGGCAATAAAGTGTACATTCTTAGTAGTGAGCGTAATCAACAGTTGGGACAAACTATGAAAGGTTGTGGTGGATCCTTCATCACTGGCAACTTTAAAATCAATTTTGGATGTTTTTCTAAAGGATCTGCTGTGGTTCACGCAGGAATTATTTCAGGGAAGTTCTCTGGCCCATGTTATGGCAGTGGCTTCACTCTGATCTATTTTATGAAAATTAGTTTGCCCCTCAGACTCCTGGCAAGTTTCAAATGTGAGCCCTGGAAAAGCAAAGTTTGGGTGCCACAGCTGTACATGCTGTTATGACAGGTGTCACCAGGGGGCGCAGTTAAACAGGCTACGTCCACACTAGGAGCTAGGGGAGTGATTCCCAGCTTGCGTACACATACTTCTGCGAGCTCAGTGAGAGCTGGCGTGAATATAAATGGCAGTGTAGCTGCGGTCATACGGGCAGCAGCAGCAGGGGCCCGCCTCACCCGTGCTGAGTACAACCTCGCCCAAATCCTGGGGGGATCTACTTGGCATGACTAAGCCATTGCACAGCTACTGCCACCCGGGCTACTGTGACTACCCTGCTATCTACACTGAGCTTGTGCGATTGTGTGTCTGCGGGCTGGGAATCACACACCACGCTCTCAGTGTGGACATGGCCTTAGTGTAAAAGCAAATGTAAGGCTTGGGAAGACCTGCTGTGCTGGTTTTCGTTTTGGTTTGAGGAGAGGTAGGTTCTTGGTCCGAGAAGTCTGTTCTCTGTGTGCTGTGTGACCACCTCTGTTCCAGGACTGGCGAAGGTGTGTAAATACAATGAGTTACACGTACAGTCTGCCCAGACCCTATGTCACTGCTTTCTCCTCCACTGGGGAGCCGACCCGCAAGGCCCCAACATCTGCTACCTCTCTGCAGAGGGGGACAACACTATACGGGACTGAGCTCTGCCAGAAATAGTGTAGCCAGTCCAGGTACTGGACTCTCTGCTGGGCACTGGAGAATCACTAAAGCAGAAGCATTTGGCTGAACAGTCTGTATTGTTAATGGTCCTGATTCACTGCTATGCTCAATGGGGTGATCCAACATAGCCAAGTGCCACCAATGGAGGGACAGCAACTAGAATGCAAGTGTGGAGCAGAAACTGTCTCCACAGAGAGAGCACAAGGTTCCTCCACACAAAGACAAAAAAGCCAGAGGTCCCCCTTACTCTAGGGATGTTGATGCAAAGTGGGGAGAACATGCCCTAGGTGTTATGAGGCCATGGTGGAGGAACGTACGCTCAGCTCCGTGGTCTGTATGGTGACTTTGACAGGTTTCAGAGTAGCAGCCGTGTTAGTCTGTATCCGCAAAAAGAAAAGGAGGACTTGTGGCACCTTACAGACTAACTAATTTATTAGAGCATAAGCTTTCGTGGGCTACAGCTCACTTCATCGGATGCATAGAATGGAACATATAGTAAGATAGAGATATACATATATACATATATACAGATAAGTTGGAAGTTACCATACAAAGAGTGAGAGGCTAATTAGTTAAGATGAGCGATTATCAGCAGGAGAAAAAAAAGTTTTGTAGTGATAATCAAGATGGCCATTTAGACAGTTGACGAGAAGGTGTGAGGATACTTAACATGGGGAAATAGATTCAATATGTGTATTGACCCAGCCACTCCCAGTCTCTATTCAAACCCAACTTAATGGGATCTAGTTTGCATATTAATTCAATTGCAAACTAGATCCCATTAACTTGGGTTTGAATAGAGACTGGGAGTGGCTGGGTCAGTACACATATTGAATCTATTTCCCCATGTTAAGTATCCTCACACCTTCTCGTCAACTGTCTAAATGGGCCATCTTGATTATTACTACAAAAGGTTTTTTTCTCCTGCTGATAATAGCTCATCTTAATTAATTAGCCTCTTACAGTTTGTATGGCAACTTCCACCTTCTCCGTATGTGTATATATATCTTCTTACTATATGTTCCATTCTATGCATCCGATGAAGTGAGCTGTAGCCCACGGAAGCTTGTGCTCTAATAAATTTCAGAGTAGCAGCCGTGTTAGTCTGTATCCGCAAAAAGAAGAGAAGTACTTGTGGCACCTTAGAGACTAACAAATTTATTTGAGTAACCACTGAATGCATCCGATGAAGTGAGCTGTAGCTCACGAAAGCTTATGCTCAAATAAATTTGTTAGTCTCTAAGGTGCCACAAGTCCTCCTGTTCTTTTTGTATGGTAACTGAATGCCAATGCACAGGGCCATATCTGCGGAGGCAAGAGACAGAGCAGAGCCACTCCAGAGACAGATGCAAGGGCTTGGGAGCCTCCTCAGTCCTTCAACTACTGGTCTTTTGAGCTGCAGTTACATGGCATGTGCCCAGGCATTCTCACTACTCACGCAAAGCAAGAAGCTACTTCAGAAACCGCAGCAGCTGCTCCAGGACAAATGCTGCCAGATCTAAAACGACAACAACCAAAGCCTGCGGACAGCAGCAGCCCCGTGCTGACCTGCCTAGCACAACGACAGTCCATCCAGTCCTGCCTCCTCCCTACCCCGGCAGTAGGCTTTTAAAGAACACACCTGGGTGGGGAAGGAGTGTCTGTGGGCGTGGGAGGGCCAGGTTTGGAGTGTGTCCGTGGGGGGGATGGAAAGAGGGGAAGGCGCAGGGCTGTCACTGGGTGGACTGGGCTGGTCTCAGTGGGTTGGAACCAGGTTGTTCTGTGCTGTGGCAGTGACATCTCATCTCCAGGAAGGTGAGGGCGGGATGGGGGTGAGCAGCAGAGCCTGGGCGATGCTGTCCCCCATGTGACACGTAACTAATTTCCCTGGGCCGTGCCCGGGGGTGGGGCAGTGGCTCCCGTTGTTGCTGGAAGGTTCCCCGGCAGCGGCAGAAAGGAGCCAGGAGAAGCTAGCAGCCCAAGAGGAACTTAGAAATGATTGTAAATCTTGATGGCAATTCAAGTCCCCAGTGCCCGTCACAGGCTAGTTAATAATCCAGCTTTGTCCTCTGCACAATGGCCTCTGCCTTCCATCCTCCCTGCAGTGGATGGCTAAATGGCCACTGCGGCTTTTCCAGGTCACGTCATCTTCACAACTGCACTTTCCGGCCGCAGAACGGCAGCAAGGAGAGCACCGCCCAGCACCCAAGTGAACAATGTGTGCACCAGCCCTTCCATGGGCTTTGCCCACTCAGGCCTTTCCTCACCTTTAATTTCATATGTCAGCCAGCTCACGTAGACCCGTGCTGGGAAATGGCCCCAGGGTGCAGGACAGGGTGATTTAGTTGGGGTTGGTCCTGCTTTGAGCAGGGGGTGGGACTAGATGACCTCCTGAGGTCCCTTCCAACCCTGAGATTCTATGACTCTATGACAGAGAAGCTCCCAGCTGACCTCCCACTCCGGGGTGCACTGGGATGTGTGGAGAGGGTGGAGGGGGACTGAGGCTCTGGGCTTCAGCCGCTGGGGAGGAGGGGCTCCAGGCTTCAGCTGCCGGGGTGTGTGTGTGGGCTCTGGCTTCATTTCTCCAGAAGCTAACAAACAGCTTGCACACTACAAACATGCAGGTCTGTGTGTAATGGAGGAGCTGGATGCTACTGACATTCTCAAATTATGCCCAAGGAATTAACTCTGGGGTCAGCCAGGAAAGAAACTGCCATCTTTTATGATCTAATTAGTGTTAAACCATAGGGAGACCTTTCCTGAAACTCGTTATCAAAAGGATTGTAACCGGCCTCCCCTCACAGAGCCTACCCACCCCACAATGGAATTTAGGTGGCAGTGCCGGACCTGTCCTACACCAAGGGACCAGGGTAAAGCGGAGTTTGCAGTGACCATCCATTCCATTAGGGAGAGCCAGAATATGTGCCTCAGAAAGGTGCGGCACACTGTCAGAGAGAAGGTGGATTTACTGCTCCCTAATCAATAAATTACCAGGGTATTTGTCACTGCTACCTACAGCATGAGCGTGGATTGGTACACATTCAAGAACAGAAGCTACCTGGAATTTGTGTCTCGGGGATTTCTACAGCACCCATCACAGCAACGTTAAAGGGCTGCCCACGTAAAGGGTGACAAGAGAACACTTCAAACCCACAATCAGTGGGTGGCATTCAGATCTCCACTCAGCACTGCGGACACAGCATCTGGTCTGAGCAGCACTTTTCACTCAGGTTCAAAGCCCTTCAATAATCAGCAGATCAAGAATCTTTTCTTCCTTAAAATCCACAGACACACAGAAGAGATTTCTCATGGACTGTAGTCACAGGGACCAATAACCCTTCAGAAAAGCAGGACGCGTCTCCTAGAACGGCTTAAAGGCACCAGAAGTGAAGGAACAAGAGATGGGCATCCTGTTGTCTGGGGATGGAGTTAAGAAAAGGATGGACTGGTAGACCCCTGTTCTTCCACCACTTCTTCCTCCTCTCCCCATGCGTGAAAGGCTGTAATATGGGGGAGCCGAAGGAGGAGATGTGCCTTTTTGGAGAAAATGAACCCAATAGTTGGCTTCTCCTTAGTGCTCAGGGTGCTAAGCGTTTTTCACATATGGACTAACTACAACAGGCTCTAGGAACAAGGGCTGCCACCACACACAATAAGCCAAGAATCAAAGAGCCATAAGGACTGTAAGGATGTTGAGGGGGCATCATGCTTAATCCCCGAGGAGAAGGAGAAGCCAAAGGGAGAAGAGTGTGTAAACCAGGGCTGGCCCTAGACCAAATGGCACCCCAGGCGAAGAGCACCTTTGGCACCCCACCATCCATTTGTTAAACTTTTTAATACCTTATTTTTTATCGCATTCATATCCCATTTCACGACTTTGATGCATGATTTGCATGCATGGTTTATCCCTGTCATATAATATTATAAATTTGCATGCTAGGATCTGTAAATCTGTATTTAATTCATGCCATATATAAGCAAATAAAAAAATAGTTTCCTCTAAGCTTATAGAAACTTTTTAATTTTAAGAATAACTGGAATGTAATAACATCAAGAAATTGAACTGTGCACCAACACTGGGTGGACCAGTATTACAGTCAGGGATGGCTTTAGAATGTTAACCCTAGTCCTTTCGTTCAAAAGATCACTTTTCTTGCCTCTGCCCTCATCAACTGACGCACTGTGTCAGAGAGATCCAAAGACTGGCCAATAGCATTTTCAAGTGATAAAATAGCAAGCTATGTCAGTCTCTCATCAGCCATCGTTGATCGAAGATATGTTTTAATGAGCCTGAGCTTTGAAAAGCTGCGTTCACCACTCACGACTGTGACCGACAGCGTGATCAGAATCCTCAAAGCTATCCACATGTTAGGAAAAGCATCCTTCAGCTCTGCATCATGAATGGAGAACTTGGAATGGAGAGCGCTTCCCGTGTGGCAAAACGTGAAAGATGTCGAATTCGACATAGAGGTCTTTATCACTGACATCCGAACATTGCCCATGTGTCAGGGTCCGGTGAAGGTCCGTACAAGTGTTAAGAGTGTTTTCCTGACCTGGCAGCTTACTAAGGTCATACAAAAACTCCCAGGTCTTTCTGCCGTGCTTCATTTGTCTAAGCCTTTCTTCAATGGACACTCAAGCAAGACTCAAGTGAGCCTCCCATCACCTCATCTCTGCCCTCGTAATCAAATTGTCTCTTCTTCCGATGAATGCAAGTTTCCTTGAAGACAGGCTCAACTCCTAAGTTTTCTGCCATTTCTTTGGCAGCAGTGATGGCATCTTCAAATCCGTTGTCTCTGTAGGCCACAACGAAATCGAGGCAGCTTCTCATCAAAATAGTAGTGGTCGCAATGTCCATCGACTGAGTTTGTAATGCCTTGCTAACAACGTTTAGTTGGAACAGGATATTGTGCCAAACCACAATTGAGACCAGAAATTTGAAGTCAGTGATCTGGTTTGCCAGGCTTTGTGCCTCATGTCAGATTCTGGCCTCAACTTTACTTGACTGTGCTAATTCCATCAGGGCACCATAAACCTCATGGTACCTCACTGGCCTTACGCTGTCAATGCAGCTCTCCCAGTGAGAGTTACCTAGTCGGGCTTCACAGTCAGTTTTGTAACATTGTCTGTGAAGATCTTCCACCTGATAGTTGATACTGAAAACAAGATGTGCATCCTTTGCAGTACTCCAAAGAAAGATACTGAATTTAAAGAAGATGATGCTGCATCTAACACAACTAGGTTGAGGGAATGGCAGCCGTAAGGCATGAAGAAAGCTCTTGGATTCAGCGCAAGGATCCTTGCCTGGATGCCACTGTTTCTACCCGTAATGTTCACACCGTTGTCACAGCCTTGGCCAAAGCAATCCTGAAGTTTTATTTTATTCTCATTCAAAACATTCATAAACAGTCCTGTTAGGCCTTTTCCAGTAGAGTTGTCCCCAGACTGGAAACAGATAAAATGGTCCTTTACTTGGATACAGCCATCCTCGTCATCAACAAATCTTATTGTAAACGACATCTTTCGCAGTGTGACTTTTAGAAGTGTCGCTTCTGCTCATTTATTGGAAACGTCATATTCTCCATTTTGCCCGGCCTGTTCAAAATTGTACGATCAATACATTCTATTTTCCCTTTCGTTGCTAAGAACAAAAACAGCATCCCGAGCCCGGCGCCCCCCAAGCCTGGCACCCCATGCAGTTGGCTGCCCTAAATTCGACCCTGGTACAAATCTCCAACATGACTGAGGAGGTGTCTGGAGTGGGAGACAGAGTCACATCAACCACTCAGGCTCCCTCTTCAGAGCTGAAGAAAGCACACTGCTCCCAGGCCCTGGAGAACCTTCCATCCCAGGGAGTAGTGAGGCCGATGCTGACGGGTCACGCATCTGAGCCTCTGAAGCAGAAATGAATGACTGTACAGGGAAGATCAAAGAAGGTGACAGCAGAAACCCAGGAATCCACAAAGGACTGTCTGTGTCTCTGCTGAGAATGAAGCATAGGCTGAGAGTCTACTGGTGGCCTTGTGTCTGAGCACCTTGCCACTAGTGATCAGCCTCAAGGAGGATGGCAACAAAAAGCTGCTGTAAGTCCCAGGCCGCTGTGGCTCTGGCACTGCCCGACGCTAAGTCCCCTGGCCCCTGTGGTATTTCCGCATTGGGAAAGGGAGGAATGGGCAGGCAGGGAGTGAGCTGGGAATACTGCTACTGATACGTTATTGATTTCAAACAACCAAACCATCCTTGGCCCCTACGAACTGCACACAGCTACTGTACGAAAGCACTATTACCCTCGCCTCTCTGTGTACTTGCTACACCTGTCTAGTTTTAC